>NC_051185.1:34455339-34764489 GCF_013339695.2 Rhipicephalus sanguineus
AACCGCATATCCGCGTTCCGGGCCGCCGCTAACTTGCCGGCAGCTCAATCAGCAAGCATCGAAGTTTCTCTGCTTCTTCAAACTTTCTCATTCGCGCGGGCTTGCGTATCTTTGCTTCCACCAACACGAGACAAGACAACGCAGTAGCAATGACTTCATGTACCCTTAACGCGATAGCGTTAAAGAGCCCGTGTCGTAGAAATTCCGCTGTCTGTGTCTGCGTCAGCGGCTTCGTAGTGAGCGGGAAATCGCGACAGATGGAAATAGACAAAAAAATCATGGTTCGTGTGGCAATTAGTGCAAACTGGGACGTACCCCACTCCGTTTTTGTAAAAAAAATTCACCCTGAAAGTGAAATTAGAAAAGAATGTGACGCATGCGATGGCATCATTGAAATCGGACAGATGCTGGCGGGCTATCCCGCGACTCTCGCCAACCCCGAAGAAAAATGGCTTCACTGGCAGAAGATGATCTCCAGCTGTTCGTATCACGATCAACTACGGGCTGTCCAGAGGGTTCACGATACCGTTCTAAGCCTCGGCCTAACGGTGCCGACGTGGACGCGGCCCGCCTCGGTCTCAAACGACCGAGCTTCAGGACTTTTAATAAAGTTTTTAGAATGAATGAATGAATGAGTGGCAAAGGAAGCTAGTCCTTTTGCATGGAAGTCAGGTGTCTACCACAAAGCGATGCCAGGGCTCGAAGCTTCTTGAAAAAAAAACAGCTATACATGCGTAATTTAGTGCGAATAATCTCGTTAACACATGTGACATTGCGCGACACAAAGGTAGAACTCAACAGACGTCACACCATGGGAATTCTGCAAAGAAACCTATGCATCGAAAAGCGCTACGTTATATTTAATCATGATTATTAGCAACGGCATCAACAAAGTAAGGAACTGCGCGTGTTGTTGAAAGAATTCTATTTTAATATCAACATTGACTTTAGAGATACCGTTTTATTTAGTAAGTTCTTCGAAATGATTGGTTCCAATTTCGATCTGCTGCTCATTTGTTGTACTTTTCGAGTGATAACATGCCGCGCCTGGCTTGTACTTAGATGAAAGTTTCCGTATTGGACCCGGTACGAACCATTACGCCTAAACGGATTGTATGTAACTTTTATAAGAGATAACTCTTTGTCATTCGAAATATCAAAAAACGCAATAAGCAAAGCCCACAATTTTTAGGTGTTGACGACGTCTGTACTATTTGCTTTTTTTAATTGATATTCATTTGTATACGAACATGGGCTCCTTGAAAAGATCACCATCACTTCTAAAACAACCTACAATGCATATATGATGTCAAGCACTTTTTCTTCAACGCTAAAAGCACAAGACTATTGAAGGTCGCGCGTGCATTGACCATCGTGAATGTATAAAAACGTCGATTATTCTGCTGACACCTACGCCTTGAGCCGTTGGACGTTCACTGCGTCCGGCTTCCCCACGTCCAAAGCGTAGCATTCATCACGCTATCACTCATCCTATCAGTTACAATCTTCTCGCTAGCTATAGCCGTAAGTATTCAGAACTTTGGGTTTTATTTGAACAAGGCGATAGTTACCAATATAGTTTTATTTGCCGTGCTATAATGAAATAACATTTACTATCACCACGTATGCCACTTTTAAAATGGCACTACGTGTTAAGATGACGCCATCACGAACCGTCCTTTGGCTTTAAACAAGAAGTATGACAGGCAAAGAAAGATTCTTGAGTATTGTTTTTATATAGTGCAGTTGCATACATGTTTCATCGTCATAATTTCGGTTCAAAGTGATCCATTTTGATTTCAGCGTAAACTTTATGTGATTTTACATGAAATTCATACTTGCCTTGACTTATCAAGCTTTCGCAAGCCGCGAAGAATAATACAAGAAAATAGCCATTAATCAACAACGACGATAAGTAAACTCTATTTTTCATCCAATAATAATATCTGAGGTTTAACGTCCCAAAACCACGATATCATTAAGAGGGACGTCGTCGTGGAGGGCTCCGGAAATTTCGACCACCTTGGGTTCATTAGCGTGCACCTAAATCTAAGTACACGGGCCTCAAACATTTTCGCCTCCATCGAAAATGCAGTCGCCAGCCAGCAGCCGAGCGCCATAACCACTAAACCACCGTGGCGGGGCCTGTTCTTCCATTGTCGAGGCCCCCATTTGAACACGCAAGGTCCCAGGTAAAGGTTAGGCGTATTCCATCCAACCTTTTTTTTTTGCAGGAGCACCCGTTGCGCCAGTGACAAAATAACTGTGAAACTTAAACAATCATAATTCTAGATAGCGATAGAGCGGCTCACTGATACTTATATTTTCTCTCCACCAATATGTTACATAGTGACGCATCTTGGCTAATCGTGACGCATCAGGACCAATGAATATTGGACGCTACATTTCGTTCCACGAAGCCGGTTTGCATCGGTAGCAGAGTGGGTCCAAGTCGACCCGCATAGGTGTTGGAATAGACGCAAATTGTGACCATTCATGTACTCAACCGTCGGCCCGCTTTCACCGTGAGGGAACTGAGTTGCCGCAGCCTTCAGCACGTGGTTCAATGCCGAAGTACATATACGTATATAAATTGTGACGTACCACCAATAGCTATGAAAGAATAAACACCGTGTGTTATCTACTTGTCAAGTGTCACATTGAAATTCACACAGATGGCTCGCGTCAAAATGAAAGTTCTGCATCTGAATGGAAAGTACCCTCTATGGCATTCATCTAGGAAGTGTTACTCGCTTTACTGAAGTCTAACTTAGCGCTTTAAGGCATGCCTTGACTTCTATAGTGTCATGTTAGGTAAAGAGCAGTCCAAGGCGCTATGTAAACACCAGTGTTGTATACGTTACGGAAAAAAAAGTAACTAAATACGTTACTTATTACGCCAGAGAAAAAGGAACGCGTTCCCGCCCTGTTACCCAAACAAAGTACCGCGTACCTTACATACCGAAAAAAAATACGTTACTTAAGCCAGAGAAAAAGGAACGCGTAACGCGTCCCGCCCGTGTTACCCTTATAAACAAAGTTAACGCGTAAAAAAATACTTACTTATTACGCCAGAGAAAAAGGAACGCGTTCCCGCCCTGTGTTACATAAACAAAGTTACCGACCCTAAGTTACCGAAAAAAGTAACGGACGTTACTTCTGACGTTACCCCTTGGTCAGAAATCTTAATCAGTATATCCACGCCTCAAGACCCTATAATGGCAACTTTATAAAACTCATCTTTATATTTCACATTAAAGTGGTCGCCCAGACAAACATTTCGCCCGAAATACTGATTAAACGAGAACAGTTTGCACAAATATGTCGTGTCATCGCAGTACTATAGTGGCCTAAGGTTGCCTATATAGTTACATATGATGGCTTGTGTCCAAGGTCAGCCTTGCTTACTTAGGAGTTGAATAATCAGGAACGAAGCCCAGTTGCAAATAGCAAGAAGCAAACTAATTTTGAATACGAAGTTTATAAACGGTGCTAGAGTAGCGCAGGAATGGTTTCCTAATGTAAGACCAAACTGCTGAATATAAGACACAGCTGCGTTTCAAAGCTTTCATCGGACAGCTTGGCTCGCTGATTAGCGAATACGTCCGCACCTACGCTAAACAGGAGCTCGGCGGACGCACTATATGGTACTCCTGTATTTATTTTAAAGGGGCCCTGCAACACTTTTCGAGCATGCTCAAAAAGCGCTGCCGATCGGTAGTCGAGGCTCCCGAGAACACGCGAGCCCAAATATTATAGCGATGCGCACGGCCTGGAATTTACAATAAATTCTCAAAGTCAGCTGAAAATCGCTCCCTCTTCTCTCGACAAATGATGTATTAGTCCGCAAAATATGACGCGATTGTCGGCAGTTCCACCATTGGCTTATGTATAATCACGATAACACCCTCAGTATTACTTTCGTGTTAATTTTGAGTTCAATAAGTAGATAATATGTAGGTTATATTCTGTTAGCGCGTTTAAAAACACCGAACAAACATTAATATTAGCACTTCCGGTCTCACGACATCTCGTCTGCTCGTAGTTGCGTGGTTCCGTTTCTTCGCCATGCGCAGTGCCGAAAACGGAATATTTCTGTGCTTTTGACCATCGCCGGTTGCCGTGAGAGTGGCAGCCGTTCGAGTGTTGCCTCGTCAGCTGGGAACTTGCATCGTCGCACGTTCTCACGACCGCCGAGGCAGCCGTGCAGCATGTCTCCGATAACAATGCTGGCGTCCGGTAATGGCGGCGCTTCGGGGTCGTCTGCCAGTGCCGTCTTACGAGGCGGTGTATCGGAGTATGGGCCGAAACCGATCTCAGCTGTCATTCGTCCAAACGGCGCGCGCAGGTTTGCTTCCATGGTTGGCAGAGCGATGAAAACACTACGGGCGTTCGAGGTGCACACCCAACATTACAAACCGACGCGCAGTTTTCAAGCACGCGCGATACACATCGGCTCCGCTCGACGAGAACGACGCAAGCCGACCGGAAGTGGCGGCACAGACTACGTGGTTGCGCCCAGACGTCAGAGAGAAAAAAATGAAGAAAAAAACTCCGCCGGCGCTCTTGGGCGGAGCCTCGCTCCTCTGCGCTCCCTCCTTCGAGTCGCTGCCTAGCTCTCCGCGCGCTCGCGGCGTTGAGTTGAGGGAGAAAGCTGCGGAACGTGATCTCTATAATTTGGTAACACCACTTAGACTTGACGGATTCGAAAAAATTTTGCGGCATATGACTCATGAAGAGTCATACGTCAATAATGAGACTATGCCAATATAACTAAGAAAGGTGTTGCAGGGCCCCTTTAAGGCTGGTGAACGCGCGGAAAGTTTTCCGTGAGCCCGCTCATGGCGATGACATACGGTATCAAAGGTACCGAGACAGTAGCCCACCTGCAGTTGTCGATTACGTTCAGAAGGCATTTCCGCATGAGTCATCCTCCTTAGCGCTGGAGCTCACACCGAGCGTTGATGTTCACAAGCCTAGCAGATCTCGACAGCTCGCTTTTGACGGTTACGAGGACCGCATTACACTTCGCTTCATCGACAATCAACAATTTGAACCTCGACAGCAAGGTAGCCGAAACTATAGCAGATCCATTTAACAAATTTCAGCAATTTGCTCCCTATTGCAATTTCTCCCGCGCAAAAGGACCCCGTGCGGGGTCGCTTTTTCAACGCTTGGCGAGCCGACAGCAGTCTGCTGCAGCGACAAAATAACGTCGGGGCGAGCTCTGAGGAAGGCGCTCCTACAGGACGGATAAATTTTCTCTAAGACGGCGAGGATGCTTGGAATAAAAAGTAAAAAGTAACGATTAATGGGACACCTCACGTCACGTATAAATGGTAACGAAAGTAAGCTACTCGTTACAGTTTCAAAATAGTAATGAGTACGTTATTAAGTTACTGAAAAAAGTAACGCGTTACCGGTCACGCCGTTACTTGTAACGCGTTACCGCCAACACTGATAAACACTTACTCCTTCGTTCAGTAACACCCTGCACAACAGTGCAAACAATACTCTAGCGCAGCGATGAATGCGAGCACAATGACCTGCCGCAGCAGCTGCCATATGGGCGTAAAACGCCGGGGCTACTGACACAAGGGTCATTTACAGCTCAGCGTAATCGCTCGCGCATGCGTACGTTTCAGAATGTACACTGCAGTCCCAGTAGCGCATGCAATCTTATGACCGACTTGGGTGTTCTGTTATAAAACCAACAGTAACACATCAGGAACTCGATTCCGGAGTAAAGTAACGCAAAATGTAAAGAACGTAACAGGTGAACATCACTAAAAAAATTGAAGAATTACGAATCTGACAACTCTTTCGCTCAATTCATAAAGTGCTATGTGAAGGAAATAAAATATGAGAGATACCCATTCGACTAGCCAACAGATGACTTCCAAGAACGCAGTGCTATGTGCCAGGGATTTGTTCGTGGTGTTCTAATGGCCTGAGAAATATGAGTGTGAGAAGCTCAACTTGCCGCCACTGTAATGTACGCAGCATCAATGCTGTACACAATCTCTAGTTAATGATAAACTGAACAATGTGCATTCTAACTTAGCAATACACCATAGTCATCAAGACAGATGCCGTCCAAGGACCTATATCGCAGAGATACTTCAACTACTGACAACTAACAATATTTGAACATAATTCCGCTTATAAAAATGCTGACGATCGTAAGAACTCACAGAGTCCCTCATTAATTCGTCTAACACGACTCGAAGGCGAATGCCATCCGGTGTGGCTATATTACCGTGCACATCATGTAACGCGAACGCTGCTTTATTTGCTTAGTCACGCGAACGCCGCAAAGACGAAATGAAGTGAGCACGCAGCGTGTGCCTCGAGCCAAGATGTGCGCGGGTAGGCATATGGCTTTCTGCCCAGTCACGCGAACGCCGGTTTTACTTCCTTAGCCACATCAACACCCCAAAGACGAATTGAGCGCGCAGCTCGTGTGCCGGTGGTCATATGACTTTTCGTACGACACGCCACCTTTTCGCTCAAGGTGACGCTCGCATGTGACATATCAAGTTTTTGTCGTAATCGTTCTGATACCTTAAATAAATATCAGTTATTCAAGCAGGCCGATTTTTCTCATCATGTCATCTACGGGCCTCTTGCAATGCGGTTAGAGAAAGCAACACAATAAAACAAAGTGCTACGTTACCTCTCATAGTTCAAGCGTATACCTTGCGTGATTTATGGTATGGCGGGACGTTGCGTTTCATGCTTACAGATACGTCCATACTAAGCTTACAGGAAACATTTATTTTGGGAGGCCTTATTTCAAAAAAGCTCTCTGCATGAGCACAATGCCATTACTTCAAGTGTACAATTGTACACATCAACTTCGGAGTCGCATCACGCACCGCGTGTTTCTTCAAATGGCCTGAAACTTAGTGTGCACATTCGTGCAGGCTTCCTGAGTGGACAACTTGCGGTTATTTAACTTTATTATGCTGCTTATTTCTGCAGATGATCACTTTGCTAGAGACACTACCATGTTCGACGATCGTTCGACGTGTTACGTTCCAAGACCAACGTCAAGAGTAGTTTTTTTCTTCGCTCGAAAAGCATACAACCAAAAAACAAAGTGTGCATGCATTTTGGGCCTAATAGTTGATTCCTTTTATGCAAGGATTGAAGCTGACTGATTGCAGAATAATTAGATATTTAATTACACGCTAATTAACATTAATTACTGTAACTCACACAAAACAACACATTCCTTCATTTTATTTCTTGGAATGCAATACTGAGTGCCTTGAAATCATGCCATGGAAATTTGATGCATTTGCAGACAGTGCATCATAATTCGTGACATAAAGGAATAAGACTGCTTCTTGGGAGTAAATGTATCAGTGAAAAAACTTCACACTTTTCTCTCGAAATGTGCAAGAATTGCAGCTCCCAAGGCAACTATAAACTAATAATAGTTCAATGTTTGTCTCTTGCGCAGTTCAAAGACCCATCAATATGCATCTGACCTGTGTGAATGTATGCTACTTATCATTGGTAAGAATGTGTTGAGAATATTGTTACCTAAGATAGATGAAAATTAAAAATAGACAAAAGAAGCGGACAGAAAGAGAAATAAAAGAAGAAAGATAGAATAGAATAAAGAAGAAAACAAGAAATGCCATCCAGCTGCGCTCTTCCTTCAGGCTTGGCACCACCAGTGCGAAGCTGCCATAATTTTTTTTTTTGGCTGGTGTGCTTTCGCCAATAAAGAATTAATTCTCAAGTTAGAAATGCCAACACTACAATTTCAGTATGAGGTTATGAGGCCGAATAAAGAGGGGTTCTCAAAATTAGGTAACGCCACCGGAAATTATTTAACATCCAGCTGAATCCAAGTATCCGATTCCTTCCGAATTCGTCATCTATGGGAGTATGGAATACACGGCCGGGATTCGACACATGAAATGAAATTCAGCTGTGGAGCGCCATAACTAATATGCGCTACTGTGGCAATGGTCCCACGTACCGGTTGAGGCAAAGAGGATGAGTTAGGAACTGTAGCGTTATTGTCTAATCTTGCAGTTTCGTATCCTGATACACAGGCCAGCACTGATTACTTCCTGGTATTTAGATGTTTGATAACAAGTATATCGATGTATTTTAATAACGAACGGAACTTTAAGAATGAAAGGGTGCCCACGAAGAACAGGCCTACCACAATACCACATCGGCAGCTGCTCCTCACATTGAGATTGAAACAATGAGTTAAAATATTCCATCGCATTATGGAGACACTACGCTCTAAAAATGTTGCCCTCTAAATTCTCGTACTAGTCTAAGAACCTGAACAAGCGACACAAATGCGTTACGTATTCTCATGGAACGATGTCGCTTCCTGACGACTTTCAATGCACCAAAGGACAATGAGAATGCTATACAAATAGGAAAATGTGATTTTCCTTAAGTAACGTTTGAAAACTTATTTCACGGCGTATTTTTAACTTTAGCCTCTAACTTGCAGGTGCTATCGTGCGTGGTTAACAGGGGTACGTAATCGCTGTTTTTTCTACGATGAGCCATTCACTGCGGTGACATTGTCACCTAACTTTTTTTTGTATTGGTGGATGCGAAACGCCAATGGGTGTTCAATGCGACCTAAAAGGTTAATATTTTAGCAGAACTTACTTGTATTGGTACTCTAAATAGACCAAAATTAATACCTGGTAAATTTGGGGCCGTAACTAATGAGTGGGGACTTTTTGCCTAAATGTATTTCCTAATAGGATAAAATAGCACGCAAAACTAGCCATGACACTTATCGCGCACCGATATGACATTTCTCTGAACCCGATATACATGCCGAATGACTAGAGCAAGAAATACTTATTTTTGTATCTTTGCCTTAGGAAACGTTTTTTTTTATAATTTGCTGGCTCCATTCAGTAAATTATAATTGAACCATCCGGATTTACTAAAGTTTACCTTTAATAACGTTTTTTATTCAAAATGTTCATGAATCAAACTTAGCGATAAAACTTCAACCACTGCCATTATATTTTGATATCGCATGTGATGAGAGGGTCGCTTGATTAAAACTATATGCTAGCGAATGGGTCGAGTTGTAATATACTCGTGATGGCTGGCGCAAACAAAGGACAAGAAGAATATAACGACACAGGCCCCTGTCTAACAACTAAAAGTGTAATAGAAAAAACAATTATTGAAACATCAAAGAAGGCAGCAATGTCTTCTTCATTATTCTAGTGCTGCGTTTTGCTTGCGCTGGCCATCATGTTAAACTATATTACGTGGGTGCCAAAGCCTTCATAGCGATGTATACAGTCGAACTCGTGTCGAATAGAAAATGTGGCAATGTCCGTGACAATATTCTATGTAATTGCAAGATGGCACAGTCACCGGGCGGAAATAAAGAAAGCTGACAGTCAGATAGCTATTATGATAAATTATCAAAAGGTGCGAGGACGCTTTCTGGTTTTTCCTAAGGTTTAGAAGTAGCAAACGTTTATTTACCGCAAGAAATAAAGAAGCTATCAAATTATGCAGATACTCGTTTCGCTTTTGCAGCGTTGCTTGTTGGGCGAGTTGGAACGAGTCAGTCATAACGTAGTTCAGCGCAAAAAACCAGGCAACAGACGAGTAAGAGGACAAGGACACAGCGCATTCTTCCAACTAAAGTTTATTTGGATTGGAACGCATGTATATACACGCGGGAAAGCAAGAAAAGATAAAAGAAAAAGGAAAAAAAACAGGAAGTAAAACCGAAAGGTGAAAAGAAGAAAAGTGCCGATAAGTCACACACGTGTGCCTTTGTCAGAAAGATGCAAGGAAGGCATGCTTACGCATGCGTCCCCAGACCGTTAATTTCCTCAGCCTCGATGATTTCCCTCACCCTTTGGTCCCGACTGTGTGCAAGGACCGCAGTGTTTTCAAAGAGGGGCCTACACTCACAATCCCGCACGTGGATGCCGAGGTGCCCCGATACTGTCGTTTGGACGCTGCAGTAGTGCTCACGGAGCCTATCGTTCTAGGCAACATCCCTCTGACGTGTGGTAGAAAGCACGTGGTGTGAGACGGGGACGTTGCTGAACGATAGGCTCCGTGAGCACTACTACAGCGTCCAAACGACAGTATCGGGGCACCTCGGCATCCCGTGCGGGATTGTGAGTGTAGGCCCCTCTTTGAAAACACTGCGGTCCTTGCACGCAGTCGGGACCAAAGGGTGAGGGAAATCATCGAGGCTGAGGAAATTAAACGGTCTGGGGACGCATGCAGTAGCATGCCTTCCTTGCATCTTTCTGACAAGGCACACGTGTGTGACTTATCGGCACTTTTCTTCTTTTCACCTTTCGGTTTTTACTTCCTGTTTTTTCCTTTTTCTTTTATCTTTTCTTGCTTTCTCTGTGTGTATATATACATGCGTTTCCAATCCAATAAACTTTAGTTGGAAGAATGCGCTGTGTCCTTGCCCTCTTACTCGTCTGTTGCCTGTTTTTTGCGCTGAACTACGTTATGACCGCTTTTGCAGGTAAAAAATACAGGCACATTTAGATTTGCCCCAGCGCAACGGAACTATATTCTCATCTTCCTACATTACCATCGTCATTCATCACTTTTTCGTTCCTCCGTCCTCCTCCCAAGCGTAGAGTAGCAGGCCAGAGCAACTATAGCTCAGGTCGACCTCTCTGCCTTTCTGTAATAAATTCTCTCTCTCTCCCTCTCGCAGGCACGTTTTCTTTAATGACGAGCGGTTTACTGAGTTAAATGAACACTCTTGAATCTCGCACAATTACAGCAATACTTGTGAGCGCGTTTCGCGGAACTCTGCCGTTTAGGTACCCGGTGTTTCCTAAATGTTGCCGGAAATCAGAAAGCTCCAAGTAATTCAAGCTACATTGTTGGAGATTGTGCAAGCCATAATTGGATACAAATGTCGAAGTTCTCATAAGGGCACACATAACAGAAGCTGAATTGTTCTAAAGGATTCAGAATGTGGTGAAAAAATGTATTGCAATTAATACTATAATGTTACGTCTACATCGGCGAACGCACTACACTTGCCTCGGAACTGCACAAAAAGTAGCCCTGCTAAGAATAATCTCCCATCTTCCCTACCCCGCCCTGCGTGGATCATGACGAAATTAAATCTACGCTGTTATGTTCATGTCTTGATCAAATTAAGGATTCATTGCCCGTGCAACAAAGACTTTGTGTTATGGTGTTCTTACGTCTTTTCCCGTTTACTATCAAGAGAGCGGTGTAAGATATAAAACAACGCTTTTGTCTTACCTCTATATTCCAACGCAGGTTGTTCCTTTCGAGTCAATTTGACAAAAGTGGCCGAGAGGTATATTGAGAACCAGAATAAGACAGAAGAAGGTAAAATTACCAGCTGGGGCCTCACAAGTGAATATGCCTACTGGAAGCAAAAAGGGAAACAGACTCAGTCAGAGTAAGTTAGTTTATTCTTAGTACTCGCTTGAATGGAGTGCCAAGATGGTTTGTTCACTCTGCAACTTAGACATGCATCTCTGGACTAGGATAGGTACATGAACATGGGGAAATCGTTAGAGTGTCTGCCTCCGATTCCGATGGCCCAGGGTTCGATTCCCAGTGCCGCCAGGCTCCCACCGGTTTTCTAGTGTAAATAGGTTACCTCCACATGGCACTCGGGGTTAGGGGTACTCATGTATCCCAAAGATGACATCTCCGCTAGCTTTACTCGCCATTACTCCAACGATGCTCATTAATGCTTACTAATGGGCTGCTGAAATAAGCAAATTTTCGAACCTCACAACCACTATCCGGATACTTGGGCCGTTCGGTGCAAAAGGAAAAGCCAGCGCTCAAGCAAGAAAAGATGTCTTGCCTCTTTCCTCGCCCCTTGTTTCTGCGCTGGATTTTGATTTCTGTCAACCATGCATCCATATAAAATCGGAGCACCCGCGTCATTGCTTTACGCATTGACTATAGTATAGCCATTCCCGCCCCGTCTTCCAAATCCTCTGCGGAAGGTACAAAGGCTGAAAGAACCGACACAGCTTCTCGCGTGGTATGCGCGGTCAGCACGAGCCTGGTGTTAGGGGACGCATCAAGTTTTCTCCTAGAAGCGAGAGCCAACGCTATGAGCTTGCTCGCTTCTGTTGGACACTGTCCTTCACCCAACTACTGTGACAGCCGGTGTTGGTGGTCATCAAGTGTGGCACGTGCATGTTTTCCTGCGTGATAGCGACGTTATGCCTGTTAATTCATATTATCAACTGATCGCTTTTTTTTCACTGCTGAAGTTCTAGCTTGACTTTGCGCAGTCGTGCGATGCCTTGCTATTGCTATCAATGCTCGCTCCTGGTGAAACTGACTTAATTTCTACTTGAATAAAGTTGGAGGCGATAGCATTGCGGTTAACGCTTTCTCGGGGCAGTATTACACTCTAAGAAAAAAAAAGTCATTTGACTCCTTTTTAGGAGTTCTGGCTTGCCACATGTACGGCTCTCATTAAAGAGACACGTCAACTCTCTTTGAATATTATTATGCTCTCTTCTGAGAGTCGTGTCAGACCCCCCCCCCCCTCCCCCAAGAGAGAGAGAGTTGTCGTATCTCCTGAAAGAGGCATATATGCGGCAATTTAGGACTCATCGAAAAGAGTCACAACTACTCTTTTTTTTTTCTTACAGCGTAGCTAAAAATGTAGCTGCACAGCACAGGCCTTCCCACCTGGCTTCCTGATTGACTACATTTTACCATTTCTAAGCCGAAACGCTGCTGTCGAATCGCAGTAATTCGAAGTCTATATGTAGCGTTCTTTTTTTTTCTGTTATAATTCAGTTGCTGAGAAAAGACTCACGCTAATAGTGCCCCAGTTAATCAATACCACAAGTGTTGGGCGTCAAGGAACGAATACATTATTTAAAACACAATAATACACAAAGAAGAAAAACGTTCAAGTGAGCATATTCTTGATCGACCTCAAGGCACTCCTCAGGTACAGCTCATTTCGCTGTAGCGGAGCTCAGAGTTAAAGCTATACGTCATAGCCTATCAAAAATTTAAGTTTTCGCTACCATGCAACTGTCAGTGAACACGTTTCCGCGGCACTTTATATTGGCTGTAGCCTTGTCTAAAAGCTAATCGGCTTCTGAATACAGAGTGTACAGAACTAGCAATTTTTGCGTCTTTTCTTTCTTACAGACCACCTGTTTCTGCTGTGGTGGATTGGGTCATATACGGTGGTTGTAATAAGGATATATATAGGGGACCAGCAAAGCATAATTGCAGTGGGTTTTTCTCGTGGTCCGCTCATGACCGCATAGTTTGCCCTTTCAGCCTTAAGCACAACACTACCCTTCCCATCAAATACCCATTACCAAACTCGAAGAATATGTCGCTCGATCTAAATCGTCTACCTGAAGGGACTGTGGTTTACTACTTTGGCCAACCAAGAAGTGAGTTAGAAAAAAAAGTTTACTTCCCGGTGAGTGACATTTTTGCACACTTTATTGCTTGGCGTAATGCCGTGGCTGCGATTTTTGTGTCGTTCCGCAGTTCTCTAATGTAATATAAGGGCAGGAAGAGCCTTCTTACGTGTATATTTGATGGGTGTGCGGTTTTGGGTTCGCTATTATTGTCACAATACTGTGAAACCACGTGTGCGCTACTAAACATAAAATAGGGTAATTTTGTGTGCTTTCTTGATTTCATTCCAGAAGTGCAATTTCGTTGCGAAGATAACATTCGAAGGATACTTTGTGTACGAACTCATAAAATCTGGAAACAAACAATGGGTTGCTCTCAATATCACTGCGCTGGAAAATAGGGCCAACGGGCTTGTAGTAGAAAGTGGCAAGTTGAGATACTATGTGTGGGGTGTATATTTCGAGACTATGTGGTGTTATTAATAAGGCAATAAATTTAAATATAGAAAAAGATGTTTACGTTCTTTAGTAACGCTTTTACAAAGATGATAAAGCGCTCATTTAACTAACGTTCCAGATGCCATGCTCTATCAGACGTACGGACGTTCGCGTGAGTGTTTCTGGGTGATGTCTGTAATACATAGAATGAAAACTTTACGAGACGTTTACGGCGCTGTCTTTGTGACTACATTGCCCTATTTGTTGTACATGTAGGGTTAATAATAATAATAATAATAATAATAATAATAATAATAATAATAATAATAATATTAATAATAATAATAATATTAAATGGCTCCATTAACTCCGCGTGCAGCTATGTTAGGCGAAAATGCACGGGTACTTAACCAGAGCCGGCCTGTCAATCCAAGGCCGTGTGCATATAAATTATGTTCAGACAAAGGCGCAATCAGTTGTTTATTTAAAATAGTCACAGGCTTTGTGACGAAATTGAAGAAACGATCTAAAAAAGAAACAATCAATTTTTTTTCATCCTTCCTCGCGCGCTACTTCAAGCGAGGAAGGAGGAATTGAACTCGTTTAAAGAAATAGAATACGAGGAGAATTTTTCTTTGCCTTGGACCGTCCCGCCCTCTGTCGCATTCTGACACGGGTCTTATCCAATAGCCTCAGGCGTGGTCTCATAGGTGGCGGTGTTCGCAGCTTGGTGTAAGCTACTGTCCCGTTATGAAGCAGCCGCTCACAGTATCGATCAATCCGTCCCAGGTGGGTGGTACGCGCAAATCTGAGCTGCACGGAAGGCGGAAATGTATGTGTCCCCGAACGCCTGCTGAACATAATGGAATGAAATTAAGCGACCATAAAATTTCCACACTCACTCAGAAAATGAAATCTGCGCAGACATCTAACACTGTGCTAGCCAGCTGGAGATAAGTGTATTTTTGATGTTTGAATAAAAGGATGTCAGGAGAAGCGGATGGCGAAATGCGGTTGCAATAAATGCATCTTAGGTGTTTAAGTGAAATGGTAAATGAAACTAGGTTAAATATAATAAAGAAAAAAATGTTCATTCAACGTTCTAAATGTTTTACAATGAGCTTTCTAAAATCGCATCTCTGTCCACCCTTTTTCCCGGCGGATCTTCAGTGTGTAGGTACCAGTATTTTTAGCATCAAGATTATGATTCTCATAAAGGTGTACCATCGGAGCCACGGCATTTCTGCTGCATTAGACGTCACATATGTAGTTTCGCACTTAAATACCGAGCATATATGTTAATTTCTGTCATGCAGTGAAACATTATACCACTTTTCCAACAAGTGGTGCTTGAGTGCCGCCAGGTTTCCCTCTGGACTGTCCTAATTATGCTTTATCCCCTAAAGTTGCACTGCCGAGGCATCGACGTGAGCCTTTGTACTACCGTGCAATAGTCCAGAAAGCAGGGGATCCATCTCTCAGTTTCAAAGGTCTATAGAAGCGCTTCAAATCGTTAACCTTAAGCGCACACTCTGAAGCCTACAATTTGTCCAGTATAAAGTTGAAGAAGTAGCAGAGTACTGAAAGCTGTACGTGACATTAAATTTATAAGGGTCGATGCAGTGACAGAGTAACAGTATTGCTGGTGAATCAGGAAATCTGAGGCAAAATAAAAAAAAATATTATATAACACGGAACGCACTCTAATTGTTGTGAACATCTGGCCAATGAAGTATTAGAAGCCCTACTACTGCAGCTTTTCAGACCGAACATTATACCTATGTGTGTTTCTGTAATGTTTACGTGAAATACTGTCATTCTTCAGGTGACGTTCGCTAGAATTGTTACTCGTAAACCGTTGCCTTACACAACAGCAATGTATTTAAAACCAATTTCGAAAGTGCGACGTACATCGCACATTTAAATATGTTTTTCCCACATTTTTCAATGACTTCCATAATGCTGCAAATTACAGTGGACATTATCGAAGGTGTCTACAACATCGGTTAATCTGTGCAAATTAGGCAGAACAATACGAACGACGCCGTCTGTGAAGTTCCGGTGAAATATTCCAAGATGTCGCTAGTGCAGGCATAACTACTGATATCAATCTATGTCTCCTGCAAAACAGGAGAGTAGAGTAGAGTAGATCCTAGAAACTCTGGCACACACCCACGCTGGGGGATTGGCCAAGAACCGGATAGTTTTCAAAATGTGATTCTTAAAGTAAAGCTTAAATTTTGTCTATTTAAGATGAAAGAAGTAAAAATCTCCTGGAGAGTCCTCCAGGAGATGGCATTTCTGTGATGATCTTTCTTACCTGTTGCGGTGATTGGAACTCACCGCTGAAATAACCTTTCTGGCTAAATCTGCAAAACGCCTCCTGTGCAAAAACAAACAAACAAAAAAACAAGGAAACTAAATAAAAAGAGGCTCTAGTCATAATATTAACAGAAGAATAACGCATTTCTTGAGGTAGAGAAGATTGACTAGCAGACGTTTTTTTGGCGGACGGAGCAAGAAACATTACTCTGGTGTCAAGCGTTGCTTTTGTGTTTAGTGTCACCGGCTCGACGGGTTGCCTGTGAAGAAATTCGTTCTTGCGTCTTTCTTTCCTGATTTAGTTTTGGCATGATCGTGGCCGTTTCTCGCGGGAGTGCTTCCACAGAAAGTCGCCTGCTCAGTGCCAAGACGACATGGAAGACGAGAGGCACATTCGCGTATATTGTCGTCTCGGGCGTAGAATCTGCGCATTCTGTCACATATATTCAAATTTTCTTTCCTGTTCGGGCTGTCTTGTCTCTTACGTCGTAAACACCTCTTCGCTGCCTTCAATCAATTGGAGACGTGGCCTGAACATCTTTCGTTGCGGATTTCGCGCGTCAAGTGCTATCACATTGACCAGAAAAGTTTGTTTCTAACGTTTTGCCATAATATTACCGGCGAAAAAAAATCTTACAAGCTTTCGCTCAAGCAGAACTCAGTGCCATCACCGAGTTTTACCGCGATAGAGTTAAAGAGCTCGTTTCGCAAAGAGAGGGAGAAGGATTATAGGAAATGTAGGGAGGTTAACTCGATTATACGTCCAGTTTGCTACCCTACACATGAGGAGGGGAATAAGGGAGTAAAAGGGAGAGATAAAGAGAGACGCATTTCGCAGAAGACACACATAGTGCAGCGTATCACAGATGGTCGCTTAAGTCTGTTGCCTATAAGTACTGTAGGAGGGCTGGTGTGGCTTTCTGGGCTGATGTGCTGTGAGACCAGGCTTCCAAAATCTTTCCTTCAGCAAAAGCCCGATCATCGAGACTCCTCAAGGCACACCGGGGAGTCCGGTGATGTGCAAATTGGGGGCAGTGGCAGAGGAGATTTTGAATAGTCTCTACACAGTTGCAGTTATCTCACATGAATGGATCTGCCGTAACAATGACATAGCTGAATGAGTTGGTGAACGCTACACCGATCTACAGCCGACACAGCATTGTAGCGTCACGTCGAGAAATCTTGAATGGCAGTTGTAGCTGTAGTTCTGAATCAAGGTTCTAGGGGCGACGATTGGAGATTGAATTCCAGCGCGTAAGCATCGCATTATGCACGATGTGACGAAGTTCCCTTGCAACGTCTAATCTTGACAAGGGTATGAACAGTGCGATCGAAAAATAGACGTTGTCTGTGAGAGAACGTTCGAGGTAGTTCCAAATAAGGCAATAATAAAAAAATCTTTTGCTCGAGTGGGAATCGAGCCCAGGCCTCCTGCATGGCAGCAGGTGTTCTACCACGGAACCATGCCAGTGCTTGAAACTGCTCCGTAAAAAAAAAATGCTATAAGAATGTCATGTAGTGGGAGGAGCCTTCTTACCGCATGTAATATTGCGTAGCACAATCCTAGAATTGCACCAGGCGTCAAAACATGTGAACTGCGCAACGAGTAGGTGGTTTAAAGCTGTCTGCCCAATAAAAACTGTCCAGCTGCCCACGTGCGCGTGCCAGGTTACGAACGCGTAGGGGGTACTTCGCCAATTTGCATGCGTAAGAATTAGGGCATAGTGGGCACTTCGCAACTGTACTTGCAGCAGGCATTTTAGGATAGTTTCAAATGATTGTGTTACGTGACAAACGTTCCTTTTCTAGCGGCTGGCTTGAAAGCGATGCGCGCGCTGCCCGATTGCGCTATCGCGTTCTGCTCTCCAAGGCGAAGCTCAGTGTTATGGGGAAGAAACTATATACGAAGAAACTATATACGTTAACAACAAAATCGTACAACGCTGCCGCAGTCCAAGCGCGTTCCGTTCAGCACTTCATCGCCTTCGTTTCCTGCCATGTTCGCCCGCGGTTATATTTACTGAAGGGAACCGTGGCGCTGTGAACTGAACATTGATGGGTAACACATAGATTTGTCTTGTCTTCATGCTTGCGGATTCGAACGCACTTGTGGCTTTGTTTGTTGTTGTGTTTCGGCTTGTGTGGATAAAATACTTGCTTCTTGTGAACCTCGTGAGTTGAATTGAATTGCTCAGCCTAAAAGGGTCACGATCGTGCCGGGGGGTAGCTGAACTTTTGCTGAATTTCGTCTTGCGACAAAGCAGCTGCAGGTCACACGGAACGGAAAGAACAAAGCTTAGGAAAATTCATGTACTAGTCACCATTCCCATGCTAGCTGAAGCGTCATGCGCTGCAGCTCCCATAGACGCTAGTGCTGAATTTCTCTCTAGTGTACTACTATAAAATTCTATGAGTGCATTAGCTAACCTGCCACCACGTTAGCTGTTAAGTGGTTAGCCATTATAGACTGGACATAAGCATGCCAATAAAGAAAAGAAAATTCGAATTGAACGGAATGCAAAATTACGCGCCTCCAATTAAGAGTACTACTCTGAGGAACAAGTAGTGATGACGAAAACTTAACAGCCAAGACCAAAATTTGAAAAGATGGTATGCTTAATGATCATGAGGTCATGAGGTAGCATCAGTTTATTTTGTTAGGACCAAGATGCCCAGAAAAACCACATATTTACTGTCAAGAATTCAGGGTTTCGCTTTGAAACTGTGGCAGTTTCGTCGGCTACTGAATAACTCGGCTTTCTATGGCAACAAAAAAGAAAAGGTCCTCATTTGTAAGCTCGCAAATAAAAAAAATCACAGGGTCCGTTGTGCATTTACGTAAGACGACTCGAAGGCGAACGCCATCTTCTTATCAGTCAACATATTACGGAGCCTGCATGAACGGCCGGTCATGTAGGCTCTCTACATGTATTTATCCTTCCCGCCACTCTCCGAAAGCTTTCTGCACCTAGCGTAGTTTCGCACTGCCCGAGGATCGGAGGCACCTCACCTGCTTTTGCACTGCCTCCGTGATCAGCCCACCCTAACCAAGCTACAATATCATGCGATGACAGTGGAGGCTTATGAGAGAAGGAACGAGACGGCTGAACGAGAATCGACGCCAGCAGGGAACGCGATCCGTGGCTTCACGTGTCGCTATTAAGTGCCATCTTTATTTTCTTCTCTTGAGGTCGTGCGCTCTCCGCCTTTGTTCGTCATCCAAAGGAGGGAGCTACAGCGGCATTATGTGGCGCTACGTCACATGACGTCACACCATAACTGGTGATGTCAGGGTGATGTCACAAATTTTTGCGACCTGTGACGTCATGATGACGTCATATGCTGACGTCTTCACATGATGATTTTTGTACCATTCGTCCCCGACGCCGCAGAACGCGAAACGCCGCCGACGATGCCGGACGCCGACGGTCACATTTCGTGTTTATTGAGGCATATAAGGCTTTCGCCTTCAAGAAACTTTGGATCACTCATACTAAAAATTTATATAGCTCATTCGACCAAACACCTTGCGGTCCTGTGCGTGATATAATAAAGCTTCCATCATGTAATATATGTTACTTAAATTCGCTCTTCATATGCCATCATTACATTGTTGTTGGAACTTTTAATACACACTGCTTAAAAGTTAGTACTCCATTTAGCAGAACTGTAGAAGATATCACGCTTCCTGCCGCTGGTCTGTACTTCTTAATTCTCTATGCTTTATGGCAAGTTTCTGGCTTTTGAATTTGTTTCCCGCTTGAGTTTCCCGAGAGTTCAAAGATTTTTTTGTGAAATATAAAAGGTAGACGAAAAACATACTGGGAGCATGCATGACACTTCGCTATATGTCACTATAAGTGCAGCCAAGTGCTTAAAAATCGACTAATTGATAGGGAGAACAAAAAATCTTAGCCCATCTTATCTGCGCGAACAGGAGCTCCATAGTTACCTTTTTTAACGTCGTCGCATCGCTGCATTGTGCTTTCCAGAACGCGCCATCACAATGCCTCTTTTTTTCTTATTCTTTAACTACTCGCCGCTAGACCGTTCTCAAGAGTCTCAAAGGCAAAACGAATGCGCTGTAATTTACTGCATACGACGCACGCCAAAGAAAAAGAAAAAAAAAATCCAGTTAGAGACGGTTGTGAAGAGACCCCTTTGCTTATCTTTCCAATCTAACGACCACATTTGCCGGACCGCTGGAGCAAGGCAGCCTCGAGGAACAAAAGATGATATGGCGGCGGACACAATGAACTTATCATGAAAGGCGTGAGACGCCATTGTGCATCAGCGATTTATATTTCCTACGCTGCTCTGCTGAGATGCGAAGAAAGGCTTACTGTGCTATAATGTATGATGCTTTGTCGTAAGAGCTTCAATGTCGCTTAGTTCCGTTAAATGAACAACAAAAGAAAACTGGCACGAAAAATACGTGGGCGAACAAGACAACTGAAGCGTAATAATTAGCAATCTATATTCAGAAGCACATTGCGAAAGTGGCCCGACCCACTGTGCTTCGAGGGTCAACAAAAAAGAAAAAAAAGTGTGCAAACGTCATAACAAACAGAAGTGTAGTGCAATAGATTATCGATAATATCAGCCAAGATATTACACGTAAAAAATAGATTGATACCACGCCAGTGTCTCAATTACCAATGACAATATTGCGGAAAGTGTTTAGTGAGTGCTGAGTGGCCTGAAATATGGTAAAGAAGACAATGAAAAGATAAGTGAATTTGATACTCTCATATTTTTTGAAGGAAGGGCGATGGGGCCGCCATCGAAGATTTGAGGTCGGAATCACGACCTTCAATGCTAATTACAGTGTGTTCCAACGGCCGATCAAGCACAGACCACACTTATTGCTGTTCGGTTTTAATTCCTCCGCGGATACTTTCAGATTTTGCGTTGAGTACTAAATAGGAGGACGTATCTCTTGTTAGATTTGTCGTTTATCAAGTTTCTCAACCTAACGTAGCATAAAATCTGGTATATAAGTGCAGCCATGCATGATGAATTCTCAGTCAATATCGGCGTCAATTCGATAATACTGTCACCACACATGTGCCGCTGGCGTCGTCTTAGAAGCTTAATATCACCACTTTGGTCCGGACTAGCTGGCGTCGGTGCGATTGGTGGGAGGTTGAGGATGATAGTGTGAGGAAGGGAATCTAGGGTAAGATCGAAGGACGCAGGCATGGCTTGTAAAGTTGGTGAACATTAGGGAGAATAGAAAGTTGTTTTCGAGTAGAGCGCTGTCAGAAAACGAGAGAGAGAAAAGAGAGAGAGAGATAAATGATATGCGGGAGTTAGGGTTTGCTACCACGCACCACAGTAACAAAGAAAGAAAGGAAGGTTTACGTGTGGCCTAAACAAACACTAATACGGCTCTCTGAGATGCCATTTTGTCTCACAGGAGTGAGTTACTTTTCCGAAGACTTTATCCACTAGCGAGAACAGAGAGCGGTGGCTTCACCTAAGATTGTTTGACATTGCTTTTTATGAACGTTTAAGTGACATTTTTAGATTACTAAAGAGCAGGCAACTTACAACACATTTCTTGTGACTCGATGACTCACTTTCCGACCAATGTTGTCAACTTCAGAGTTGTCATCATCCGTGTTTCAGACATTCTTATTGCGAGAGCAATATTATGGTCAGTCTCGGCGATTTTTTTGCCGTCGCCCTCATGGCCCGTATATATATATATATATATATGTATATATATATATATATATATATATATATATATATATATATATATATATATATATATATCGGGGATACAAAAAAGGTAAAGAGAGAGAAGTAAGAAACCTGACGAAAAAGAGTCGCGAACACACCATGTGCACATACTTCGACTGACATAAGAATAACACGTGTTTCCTGAAAAAAAAAGTCGCCAACACACCACGTGCACATACTTTGACCTACGAAAAACACGTTGTGTTATGGCTTCAGGGCATTGGAGCTCGACTAGTGACTACAGGAATGTACCTCACCTGGACGATCTGTGTATGTCAGCGTAGTTGTTTTTTTTTTGTCTTTTTTTCAGGAAACACGTGTTTGCCTCGTCACGTTTGCCTCGTCGTTGAAACACGTTTCCCTCGTCTCACTGGCGACCCACGCTAGTATTTGTAGGATCTTGGGCCAACACGAGCGCAAGCGCCCGAAAGTAGCTTGGATTCTGCGCATGCACCCTTGTGGTTGGCAAATTTCTTGGGTCCCCTAGATCCTTGGGTCCCCAATTCTAAACTCTCTAGTGTTTCGCCGGAGTTCGGACTTTTACTTTCACATACAGGGCATGGTCGCCCGTGCTCGCGCGCTTATCTCTTGAGGGGGAGGTTTGTACGTCTTGTGGTTTCCCCGCAAAGATTGCGTAGAGGCTACAGGCGACACGAAGGGCACTTCGCTCGCTGCAGCGGCCGCGTTTGCAAAAGGAGTGAGCTGCTGGCTAGAAGAGACAAAGTAGGGGCTTTTTGTAGTAACAAATGTGACAGTTCGCGCTCGTCCTATGCATATCTGTGTGTTCTTTTCATGCGTCGTGTTTTGTGTTTGAGCAGCGCGCTGCAAGTGTCGAACTGTGACAGCTGTTAGTTCCCGCTCGCCCTGTCTGTGTTCTTTTCATGCGTCCTTACGCGACCGAAAGACAATGTGCTTGAGCAGCCTGGAGGAGAAGCTTTTGGGTGCTTGGGAACAAGGCCCAACGAAGTTTCGAGCTGCTTGCCGTTCTTCGTGTGTCCCCGTGCACATTCAATTTTGCCATACCATCGTTGCAATCACACCTCCCTCTTTCTTTTCTTTCCCCTTTCCCCTTACCCGTGAGGAGTAGCATAGAACCCGCTCAGGCCGACCTTCTCCTTCTTCTGCTTCATCTTCTTCTTCTTCTTTGCCTTGTGGTTTCGCAAAGATTGCCGGCGAAACTTCGCTCGCTGCCCCGGCCGCGTTTGCATTTTAGAAGAGACGACGGGATTGTCGTTTCAGCATATTGTGTGTTCGTCTGTTTTGTGTTTGAGCATGTTTCCTGTTAGTTCCGCTCGCCTGTCTGTGTTCTTTTCATCTGCATCAAAATCGTCGGTTTTGTTTTCAAATTTGTTGCGAGCTTCGCCCGCCCGGCGATAATCCCTAGTAGCTACTTGTATCTGAGTGTTGATTTATTTATCGCTTCATTTTCAAGAAAGATTTTATTGTTTTGTTAGGTTATTTTTTGAAGTCTATAATTTATTTCCTTGATAATAGCACTGAATGAAGAGTGCACAAACTCTTCGTGGCCTTTTCTGCAAACACCACTTGTCATTTTCCCGTCTATATAAAACATGCCTGCCTAAAATCTACTTCTCGTATGCATAATCTCCCTTACAGAAAGCGAAGCCTTCAACAGAAGCTTAGCGTTTTCCTCGACTCACCTCGCAATGTCGGCGTGCAATTCACTTTTAAAAAGCATATTTTTTCTCGAGGACAATATTTAATCTTATAGATCGGGGATACAAATTTAAACAACCTACCAACTTGAGCGCTCTCCATTCAGATACATTCCGTAGCTTCCTTCTCTTGCATCATCATTCGCAGCGAGATAAAAACATAAATGCAAACTACAAACGTCACATCAGAAACCCAAGCATTTGAAGGCTCGGTAACAGCAGCTAGAAGCGGCAGCCGCAGAAAACCATTCATCCCAGTCAGTAAGGAGTGCAGCTCACGATCTGACCTCCTCAATCTGCTTTTTTTTCTCTGCGGGAGAAATTGAATTTCGCTTCCACGTACCCCGCGCTCTCTTCCGTCCCCTCACCGGATCTTTTCTTCCTTGGTTCTTCGAGAGCTTTTCCGTCTCGCGGGTGAAAACGACATCGAAACCGGAAGAAATAAGCGGAAGAAAGAACGTTTGGCTGCGGTTTCAGGTCTCCACTGTGAAGCCGTCTGGGTTTCCCTAAGTAATGTAGCGCGGCTGGCGTCGAGAGAGTCCGGCAAGAAACACCACAAAGGGACGCAGCAGCCAACGTCCGTGGGAATAAGAGCGAGTCGCGTGGGAAGGAGGAGAGAGGGTGGCTGTTTTCCCGGCCAGTGAAGGTTCGAACTTGTTTTGCCGACTCCTGGGCAAGATCAATCTGAATTTTCCATATAATATTGTCTATCCAAACCTTTATTCTGCTTTTGTGCGAGAGCTGAAATATTCAGAGATAACTGGACTTTTACGGTGGCAGTTTACTGTGCGCCCTTGCTAGATACAGAAGTTAAAACACTTTTATATTATCGAAACAAAACACATTTTATTTCGGTTGACGTAGCGTAGTAACCCGCTTGTCTAGAGTAGCATATAAGTTAGCCTGCATGCCAAGCTGATGGGCAATGTGCTTGGAGTGCTTTTGTTGAGCTCTTTCACTTAGGTTCAGGTAAAAAGAATAAAATGCGAAACGCGTAGGCAGTAGCGTAGCTAATACAGCACATAAGGTGCGAATGCCTCGTCCACTCTGAAAAAATGCAACAAGGATTAAATAAGGGCCGTTATAGAAATTTTCATGAAGAGCGAGGCTTCTCAAATGCACTGAATATAGTATGTGTAACAAATGCCTTATTTCAAAGATGAAGTAAGCTTTATGCTCAAATCATCTCGTTATTGAACCTTATAGATTCCCATATTACAAACTTTTATTCCAATAATTCTAATGAGAAGGCCTCACTACATATTTATGGCCGTTTTCGTACACTTTTCATTGCCTTCCATTGTATATGTTATGAAAGAAATGAGTGTTAGGGCCGGCTTGGAACAGTAGAGTTCAAACAATTTTGTGCTAGGTGTATGGAAAACATTCGCTATCAGCTACGTGAGGCTCAACCACTGCGGCAAAGGCCTGCCTAAAATGTTACAGTTTCTAACTGCCTAGTGAAAGAAAACTTCTCTTACACTATCCGATTTCATTTTAGGGACCTAATATTTCTAATTTTATGCTTGAAACAATCAAATTGGCCAAAAAAGCAGTGTTACAGGGTTTTGTTACTTTACATTAAAAGCTTGAAGGGTGGTGCAAACACAACACAAAATGATACGTTATATACGCCAGAATTCAGAGTGCGACTGTTTAAAACGAAAATCTCACGACCATTTCACGGTTACAGCTTCTGTCCTTTCATTCGCAGCATCCATGCTTTAAAGGATAGAACTCGGTTTAAATTTTAACGTCATGTTGCATATTCAACTGAGAATTCATTGCAGTTTAATTCATTGCGCATCAACTGTAAAGTACATTGCCGCTAAAAGTTAATCACCGCATATTTCGACTGCTGTTGTATCAAGGCACCCTTTTTCCTCACCTCCCCGTTCATCTGCCTGTCCGCAACAAAATAAACATGATTAGGTAACTCTTGTGCTGACGTCTGATGAAACCAGCCATTTCTTTCTTATGCCTTTTTCGAAGTAATACTCATAGGTAATTATTTTCTGATCTCATTCGCCGTCTGAATGCAATAGCGAATAAGACGGTCACTTACAGCATTCGCTGACACAAGCGCACATACTTTGCGCTGACAGAAAAAAACTCACACTCGAAAAGTTCCCCCCTTCGCTTACCTCTTTGTCCCCTGAGAGCTCGCATGTGTTCATTTTTTAATTAATATCGAAAGGTCCCCCGCTCCCTTCAGTGACTTTTCAATTGCCTGCGACGAAAGGTGCCCCAGGGAGCGAAGAAGTGTTCGTCCTCGGCCAGCGAAGTGTTTACATAAGCGTATTGTGCGACGAAGCAGAAGCTCAAATAAAAGCAATTCTACAGGAGCAATCAGGAGAGGCCCTAAGGCACTCGGAACAGTTTATTGAGGCCGCATAATTAAGTGCGTGGTTGCCCTCGAACGAACCTTCGTTATTTGCTTTCTGTATCGGCGAAGCTCAATATTTTGTCGCGGAGTGAATGTCTCTCTTGGCGTTTTTTTTTAATGAGACTTTGAGAACATTCTATGGTTATACGGTACCTGGTTTTCTCAAGGCAATAAGTAACGAATACAAAATTTGTTCATTGACTGCGAAATTTAGCTTCTTTTCAAGGCGTCACCACATTTTAAGAAGCAACAGCTGTTCGCTAAAAATGCTGTTGCTGCTTTGGTCCAGCGCTTTGTCGAGTATCTCAAGCATGCAAATGTTTGAGTTGCGTGAAAATGACTATGAAGAACACATACTTGCATAATGCGTTTTCACGTTTGTTGCCGAAGACCGATTTTTATCGTACCAAACATGGAAACGTGAAATAAGTGAGCCGCACCTCGGCAGAAGTTATTTGGAATATTCTCGCGTAGTCTCGGAAAATAATTTTCAAGACATGCATATTTCCACGACTGCGTTTCAGCGTAATACTTCGTTGCTAGGTTAACCCATCGACTACGCCTTTTTGCATATCTGTTTCGCGAACGTACTGCTTTACATCACCTGAAGCATGAGGCTAACTGCTTCTCCACCTTATAGCACGTGATTCGGTCATATAACTAACCACCACCATCATCATCAACACCATCATCATCATCATCATCATCATCAGCCTGTCTACGCCCACTGCAGGACAACGGCCTCTCCCATGTTCCGCCAATCAACCCGGTCCTTGGCTTTCTGCTGCCACGTTATACCTACAAACATCTTAATTAATCTCATCTACCCACATAATTTTCTGTCTCCCCCTCACGCGTTTGCCATCTCTTGGAATCCAGTCAGTTACCCTTAATGACCACCGGTTATCCTGCCGACGCGCTACGTGCCCGGCCCATATCCATTTCTTCTTCTTGATTTCATCTATGACATCTTTAACCCCCGTTTTTTTCCTGACCCACTCTGCTCTCTTCCTGTCTCTTAAGGTTACACCTATCATTTTCCTTTCCATCGCTCGCTGCGTCTTCCTCAATTTAGGTTGAACCCTCTCTGTAAGTCTCCAGGTTTCACATCACATCACCACATCACTTTATTTCCTTAAAGACCCCTCAAGGGGGTATTACATAAGGGGTGGGTTTACAGTACAGTCAGGTGAAATTCATTCGGAAAGAAAATTGGTTACATTGTCCAAGAAGGTTGATGAAATAGTAATGGCTGCAATGTTGTGGGAAAGGCCATTCCAATCTGATGCTGCTCGTGGGAAAAATGAAGAGGAAAACGTGACGGTGCGAGCACGTGGGCGTGACACTTGCAGTTCGTGTCCGCCACGATAAGGTATGCGGGTAAGGTGAACGATGTAAGGTGGATGGCCAAGATCACTGTAAAAGAACTTGTGGAATAAAGACAGAGTGGCAATGCGACGGCGAAGACAGAGATTAGTTAAGCCGGATTCTGCTTTCAATGATGATACGCTAGCTCGGTAATGATAGGTGGAATGGATGAATCTAGCAGCACGGTTTTGGACGGCTTCTAAGGCAGAGGCGAGGTAGGACTGGTGAGGGCTCCAGATAGCGGATGCGTACTCTAGTTTTGGTCTGATGAGCGATTTATAGGCTATTAGTTTTACGTGCATGGGTGCATGATGAAGGTTTCTGCTCCGTAGGTAAGTACCGGTAAGATGCGGCTGTTATATACCTTCCTCTTGAGGGATAGTGGTAGACTGCCATTCATGATTTGATAATGCTTGCCGAATGAGCCCCATACCATCCTTATTCTTCTAGTTATTTCACTCTCGTGGTTCGGCTATGCGGTTACTACCTCTCCTAAGTAGACGTACTCCTTTACAACTTCCAGTGCCTTGCCACCTATCGCAAAGCGCTGTTCTCTGCCAAGATTATTCCACATTGCTTTAGTTCTACGCATATTAATTTTCAGACCTAATCTTCTACTTTACGTATCTAGTTCAGTAATCATGAGCTGTAATTCGTCTCCCGCGTTACTATTCAATGCAATGTCATCAGCGAATCGTAGGTTACTGAGATACTCTCCATTAACTCTTATTCCTAATTCTCCCTATCCCTAATCTTATCCTTAATATAACTAAGCACTTTTGTTTAAAAAATTGACGAAGCTTGCACGAGAGGTGCAAGGCTGGAACCAACAGCAGAGCTAGCGTTCGGGCTCACGAGGAAAAAGCAACCCTTCCAAGCACGTGTACTTGCCACGCTTAAATGACATGGGTTTGGCGGGGATATGTCACGAGACAAATGTTAAGTGATGTTTTATTGCGCGAACATGTCACGTGACTAGTGTTACGAGATTTCTGCGGAAGCATGTCACATGACTAGTTACATGGCACGTGTCTAGTGTCACGTAACAAGTGTTACGTGATGTTACGTCATGTGATAAGTGTTACTTCATTTCTGGCGGAAACATGCCACGTGACTAGTGTTACGTGATTCGGCCGGTAACATGTCACGTGAATAGTGCTACGGGATTTTGGGAGGAACGTGAGACGTGACTAGCCTTACGGGATTTTACGTCACGTTCGCCTCCTCGTCCTTTTTTCTTCTTTCTCTCTCTCTCTATGTCTAGCTTCCTCTTTCTATGTCTTTCTATTTTTCTTTCGCTTTCTTTCTCGCCATGTCGCTCTATTTTTTTCTCTTTCTTTCTGTCTCTCTTTCTCAGTCTTTCTTTAGTCACGTCAACTGTCAGTTATTGCGTCCCACGCCGGACATGTGGACGCAGCGGGACGGCGCGCGCCGGGCGTAAGTGTCCGAGGAGCGAAGGCGAAAATGAAAAGAGGACGAAGAAAGCGCGCGCCAAGATGATGAAGATAGCTTCTGGCGAACGCTATTCGTGGGTGAGCCGAGCATAAATACCTCCGCTGTTAAACGTAAATGTAAGATTGTTCAGTTTTTGCATACTACTTAAACTGCACTATTGCACTGTAAGGCATCACGATGGCTCACTTTGTGCACCGTGATCCCCTTAAAGGGCCCTCGAAGGGCGTCTGAAAATACAAAGAATGGGCACGTGGTTCTCTCCTGGCGTGAGCGCAGTAGTGATGCAGAACTATCGATGGTACTATCGATACTATCGATAGCTGAGTCACTATCGAACTATCGATGGTGAAAAATACTATCGATAGCGCTATCGATAGTAAAAAGTTTGATGGTACTATCGATAGTATAAAATCAACAGCGCGGACTCACTGCAGAATAAACTTGGTTTTCCGCGCGCGTGGTACATAGTGGAGCCGGAGGAGCAGGCCGAAGGGCAAGAAAGTTGACATCATTGCGTTCTTCACCAGAGTGCTTTGCTGACACATGATCATAAAGTAAAACTGTTCAGCTGTAGCGGAAAGGAAGCCTTTGCATGTGGTAGGACTGCGCGGCTTCAAATTGATATTGCATTTTATGATTTCAAAATAAAAAAATACCAAGAAGTTATTTGTAAGGTGTAACTGGTTGCTTCTGGATACGAATTTATTGATCGACATATTCCGCCATTTTGACTACGGAAATAATTAATTTCTCTGCGAAAAATTGCTCATAAGTTAAGCGAAGCTGGTAGTAGGCTATCGCTAATATTTTGGCAATATGGACGGCCAGTAACCGCATCATTAGTCAGACCACTATCGATAGTATTGTCACGTGGTTGTGACGGTGCAGAATGCTGCAGCAAGACTGGGAAATACGGAGTTCTTTGTTTGGGCGAACTTGTGTCCAGAAAATCAAAACTCAAAATACAAGCGATACATGCCGTGCACTGATATCGGCGGGAGCAGTCGTCAGCCGTTGAGTAATCTGATCATCGGTGAAACACGTCGTCCTTTATACATCAGTCATCAAACCTTCCAGCGTTATCGCTGGTGCTCGCGTACGCTCTCGAATAAACTTGACCATTCGCGTCCGGCGCGTGATCTTAACAGAATGATCTCAAACAATGGTGAAGCTTCTCACACATTACGGCGCGGTCTGTGTCAAGCGTTGCTAACAGTCCTTGTGGGTGAAACCCTAATACGTCAAAACAAAGAAATAAACACGCGTGGCAGTAATATAGTAATATCGCTATAGTAATATTAACGATGGTACTACCGATTGCACTATCGATAGTTTGTCGATAGAGGCACTATCGATAGTTTGTTTACACTATCGATAGTTTCAAAAAAACTATCGATACTATCGATAGTCAATTTACCGATAGTTCTGCATCACTAGAGCGCAGACAACTCCGTGAGCGTAGATAACAGCGTGTAGCTGCAAATCGCGAAATTCTGATAGGCTTAATGCTAAGTGCCGACATTGCCCACGTGTTTTACGAAGAAATAAGTGGTGAGGAGGAGATGGCGCCTGTAGGAAGGGTAGTGAAGACGAGGAAGAAACGTCTTTGGACTCGGAGTGGTTCAGAGGCCATTCAAATGGAAGCATTTTCAAAATACGCGTACAACACATGATTTTAGATTTCTTAGTTGCCCGTGTTTTCAGAATTGCTGTGACCGTGATGGAAGCTCAAAGCAGAATGGAATAAAATAGAAAGAGGGAAACGATACGCCCGGTGAGACGCCCATCATAAATCATATACGGTTTGTTCTGGTATAACAAGCCACACAACGGCCATTTCGCGCCACAAAATTCAGCAACGGATCCCAATATGTTGCGGGTTTTCCGCGGGCTACATGAAAGCAGTGGGTTATGTGTATTTCATTTTATCGTTTGAGGACAGAACGCCAGGTGCTTCGAATGGGCAGCTTTCGTACAGATGTTGTAATGGCTGGTATAACTGCTCGCAGTCTGATACTTTGAGTTAGAAATGACGTATTTCCCTACTCGCATTTATTGAACATATGGGAGCATTTTCAAAAATAGCCCAGATACTGCGTAGGAATGGGATCTAGCTTGTAGTAAGTACCGTCTACAGAGCTACAATGCCATAAACCGTAGTCATTTTGTTTTTGTTTGTTTGTTTGTTTGTTTGTTTGTTTGTTTGTTTGTTTGTTTGTTTGTTTGTTTGTTTGTTTGTTTAATAACTGCTGTCGTAATGTGACGGCTTTATGGCTCAGAAACGACCACGAAGCGGACCAATCGTTTTCAATTCATGGGCATACTAAAGTTTCTTTTCGCAAGCGCTCACTGCTTCGATCACAGTGGCACAGTTCAAAATTTTTTTAAGTGCTTTTATGTGCTCGTTTTGCGTATTCACATAGGCCGGCTGTGCATGCCAACGGCAATAGAGATATCAGAACGACACACGCTTCATTTGTTCCCTGTAGGTATTTATTTATTTGTAAGGTATTGATGTTTTATGGTAAAACGACTGTAGTAAAGACGTGGCAAGATTACAGCAACTTACACTATACAATTATCGAGGGAGCTGTGGTACCTAGAACGCTTTGCTCACAATGCATAATAATAATTGTTGGCCTCTAGCGTCCCAAAACCAAGGTATGACAATGAGGGACGCTGTAGTGGAGGGCTCCGAAAATTTCGATCTCCAGGTGTTCAATAACGTGCACATAAATTAAAGTACGCGGACCTCAAGCACTTTCGCCTCCAATGAAAATGCGGCCGCTGCGGCCTGGATTCGATCCCACAACCTCCGGATTAGCAGTGGAGCACCCTAACCGTTGCGTGTTGACTCACAAATACAAAAGAAACGAGTTCAAACCTAACCATGGTGCATTTGTTTTCTCTCGATTGGCGTTTTTTGATGAGAAACTGACAGACACAATTCAAGCGCATTGGGCATTCAAGACTCGCACTTGATCCATACCAGTTCTATAGTCGATGAAATCGATGCCGTGTTCGAAGCAACGAAACAACATGAACATGGAGGCATTCAAAGACAGGTGCCTTCAAGTTATGCGTCCATATATCTTACGTCTATCAACACTGGCGGAAACAACGAAACGCCTTCACTCGAGCACAGTTGGCGACGAGAAATACCAGCGTCGAAGTGCCAGCCACTGGAACGACGTCACTCACACGCGCGTAACAGTGCTTGTGGTAATTTCCATGAAATAAAGACAAAATGTTACTTTTGCCGGTAATAAATTTAACGAATAGGAATAGCACCATATTCAGCTGACAAAAGCAGAATATAAAAAATTCACATGAAAAATATGGAATGAAAGGTTTTTCTAGAACAAGCGGGATATGATAGTACAGAGCTGGCAGAAAATTATCCGGCTTGAGTCGTACCGGCATACATACTATGTTTTTTGCATTTCTGCAGGTTTTTGAACTTCCAGGTCATTCTGATATCTGCAATTGAAATGGTTTGGTTGAGAGGATGCAAAGAATTTTCCTTACAAAGAAAGAACCGTTTCGTTCCACAGAAAGTGGTTATCATATGCGTTCAGCCAAATTATGTCGGGTAGACGGGCACGCTTATATGTAAAAGCAGAATGTACGCAGTGCAATGAGCACAGCAGTCACTTCGAGCAAGGCTATTCCAGGAGATTAGAGTTGTAATGTAAGCAAATGGATGTCTGCGTCAGACTAAAGCACGAAAATGCATCTTTAGATAAGTAGGCCCTCCTTATGGCTGTCCATAAAAAAAAGATATTTACTCTCAAATGAAATTGCATTTTGCATTCCGAAACTGAAGTTCTTACAGTATCAGTTCTTACTAAATGACGATTATGCTTCGCGGAATATGTGTATCTGTGATTTCAGAAACGATATTTCATGGTATTTTTGTTTTCCAAAGGCATTCGAAAATTGTTGTTATTCGGGAAATAAATCGGTTGGGCTGACTTGATTTCTGCACTCAAGAACTGCTTATAAAGCAAGACCACTTTAAACACGCAGCTGGGATATTCTAACCTGCCTGAAGAAAAATGAACCCCTGAGAGCTGCTAACACGCGGAACACGCAATAATTTTGTGCCAGGAGTAATCACCTTTCGTATCAATATTGCTTCGATGTCAACTTAGGCGCTGCCGTAAAAGGAGAAATTCGATGCTTTCATGGTAAATGTAGAAAGCAGGGGCCCCACCCCCCCTCTTCCTGAAGCTCTCTAAGGTCGTTTAATATTGAGGCCATGAGATAAATAGGCGTCGAGTAGACCAATAACCCGCGGCACAGGTGAGAGCCTAAATAGACTTTTTTTCCTTCTGTCTGCAGGGAAAGGCAACTCTTTCCCCTGGTAATCATGCAAGGCACCACACAATTCAGTCACGAATTACGCCAGGGGGCCCCCCAAAAAAAACTGTAGAGTAGAGGCAATACGGGGCCCATATATTTAACCCTATAAGGTAAATGGGAACGCTCGCGTAATTAGATTCTTGCGGGCAGCTGCTACTCGTGGCGATTCAGTCGAAAAGCCTCCGCCTATGCCGCCGTTTGCTTGACCCTCGAAAGTTTACGAACACGGCGGTTTGGAGATTTAGGCAAAACATTCCGAAAACTCGGTTCATTTATGTCTCCAGAGCCCTGATCGAAACTTACCTCGTAGGACTTTATTTTGAACGACGCTAATAACTCAATAACGGCGCACGCACAACACGAGACGGTATAGGTAAAAAATCTGGGAGCCCTTTTTCTACCGGGAAAATGGAGTCAAGCGAAGCTTTGCGTGTGCGTGGCTGATATAGTATTTCTTTCTTTCTTTCTTTCTTTCTTTCTTTCTTTCTTTCTTTCTTTCTTTCTTTCTTTCTTTCTTTCTTTCTTTCTTTCTTTCTTTCTTTCTTTCTTTCTTTCTTTCTTTCTTTCTTTCTTTCCACTGCATTGGACAATACTCCATTTTAGCTGTTTGCCTCCTCCTTGCCGGAATTGGGCCTTCATAAACCTGCTTAGCGGCGCAACACATCAGCTGCTATAGGCAACGACAGTCATATTGGTTCGTTTTCATGCAACAGTCATATGTGGCAATGTGAAATGACAAGTCATGCGGATAACAGATCAAAGTACCATATCAGAAACGTCTCATCGTATAGGAAAATCGTATAGCATCAATTATAGGAAAATGATGAGTACCAAATATACGAGGGCCGCATTTCTGTTCGCTCGCCGGTGCCGAGTTTGTTCGCGTACTACGCCACCACCGCAACTTGTGTTCTGTATAGGCTTCTCTAAAAACAAAGACTCTGGAATTCACGTACTGCGTATACAATAAAAACAAGGCAGCAGTTAAGGGGAGGATGGAGGCTTTGCGAAAAGTAGTTGCGACAAGAAGACCATCTTCGTTAGTTCTGTCCTGACGAAGGCAACTACTCTTGCCGTAATATTGGTTCGAGTGGCATTCTCTGTTCAATGGTTCCTTAAATCGTCAAGCCTTCGCCTATTCCTGAACTCTACTTGCACTGCTGATCCAGTACGAAAGGTAGGTCACACACGGCTCATATATCTCATATATGACTGTTCCTGCTATTGCGCATCGTGCAAGTACAATAAGCTCGAGTGCCTTGGCCGCAAGTGCTCATGGCGCACATTTTTGTTTCGCTCTAACAGTGGAAATGTGAAATTTGCACGCCTTCTGGTAATCAATAACACATTGTGACAATATTCTTTAATTTATGGCATTAGTTCTTTCGCCACTGCCAAGAGGACACCAGGAGCTTTTCTCACTTTCAATGCTCCAAATAGATTCTTTTAATACGGCATTTATTACCTGCGGATCGGTTTATTTAATCTGCAAAATGGTAGCGCATAGAAATTGGCGACACAAAATTCTATATCATGGGGCTGCGAATGTATGCTTGCCCCTAAAACGCTTCTTTCAGTTCTCTCACGGTCAGCGTGGGAGGTGCTCATTAAAACTGCCATAAAGGAGAAACAGTTAGCTATAGCTCCTGGGTGGAAATTGTCGCTACCCACGTGGCGCCACCCTAAGGACTGCGCCATCAGAAACTCTCAATAAATAAAGTCGATTCCGCTCTCCTACGCACGCGAAAGCTGCAAATACGAAGTGGACGCGGAGCTCGCGCACTCATGTGCTTGTTCTGTCATGGTGAAAACCTTAGATGCCTCATCAAACGCGAAAATCAACACAGTGGACTGAGAAGAAAAAGATTACTTTCGTCTTCAAGTCGTCTAGGTGAATACACAAGGGACCAAGTGACTTTTTATTGCGATGACACTCTCGTCGGGTTTTTCCTGTCGCCGTCGCCGTCATGCTCCGTAAAAGTCCAAATTGATAAGATCGCCTCGCGCATCGTATGTTCTAACAGGCGTTCGTTCGCAGCACGGAAGCAGTCGGGATGAACGCGGCTGAAGCAGAAATGAGACGAGCCGCACGAACTCCGTCGCACGTCGCACGAAGGATGCATGCGATAACATCGCCCCGCGCGCGAAGCCTACAGTTCATGGCTCCTCAAGCAGAGAGCGAATGCCCCGGCCATCTTTCACCAGGCGAATTAGTGTCGGAGAAGTGGAGCGGAGAGGCTGCGTTACTCGAGCAGCAACTGTAAACTTTGCTCAGCAGAGCACGGTCGCTAGCGGTGGCGCGCGCGCTTTCGCGGCACACATCAGAAGACGGCTCGTAAGCTTGCGGTGCTTCGCGCTTCGAGGACTGACAGCACGAAAACCGCTTTGGTCCTCGGGGCGGCCGTATTCCCTTAAATATAGGCGCGCGCAGGGTTCCACACCAAGGGGCGCGAAGTTTCATCTCAAGCCCTCCCCCCTTCTGTTGGTCGAGTCCAAAAAGCAATATGCCTAACAATAGACGAAACATGATAATTAAGCGATTAAATGCTTCTCACAATTGCCTACCTCTGGTTCTTGGCTTTCTGGGAGTAAATATGGGAAGACTGCGCTTGCTCTTTGAGAATGGCGGTACAAGTCCGAGTAAGTAAAGGTATGAGGCAGACTTCGCAACCCCAACTCCCCCAAGGTGATTCGGGAAATTGAGGTGGTCGCCCCCCACCTCCCCCGCTGCCCCCCTCGTGCGCATGCCTATGCCTTTAAAGCAGTGTGTTGCTGGGTTACGCGAGATCGTATCCAGAAGAGTTATCTGCTAGCCTTACTTCGTTTAACATTCCAATTTGTTGCTTTCACATTCATCTCTTCACGCTTACGGCAAAACTGCGATGTTTTTTTTTTACTCATGCGAAAGCCGCGAAGACGTAATGGACTCGCACGCCACGTTCTCACCCTAGGACGCGCAACGAGTTCCTTGGAGCCTCGGACAGACGCCGTGATATCAACCAGGTGTGTCAGTTATGTGTGTTGTAAAATGCTTGGTGATTCAGAGAATCATGAGGGACAGCTGTAAACCTTCGCTAAATCTAGCAAAATAGCACAGACGACAACCAGTTGGTTCACGTTCATCTATTGGAGCCGGAGCAGACAAGCTCTAGCTGACTAGTGAACTAAACGAGCACTCCCATATATTCAAACCACAAGCAACGTTTTTTTGTGTTCTTCTTATTTCGAGACGCGGTAATTCATGACCAAATAAAAGCCAGCGTAAATCGCATTGTTAATAGCGCATGCGTTTTATATTAGCGCCATGTAATAACGAGAGGAGCGACTAATAACCTAAATTAGTTAGCTTTCACCATCTTGCTGCCTTCACAACTGCAGGGATACGTGTCAAAGCTGATTTTGCAACCCACCAACACGTCTTTTCACGGCAATTGCAGCGCTTCTTTCACAACGAAACTGTGTAGCACTTGCATCAAGGAAAACTCAAGCAGGCAATATTTAGGGTGGTAGCAACACCGACTGATCCGCGATTTTGCCTCGGAACTCTCAGACACGCCCTGTGGCAGACACCTTGAATGTCTGAGTTCGCTTTATCTCTGCAGTTTCACACGCGTGCCTATAATCATCCTTGCACGTGACCTTAGAAGAGGCGGCGTCCGCGTCAACGACTTCGGCCCTGGACAAAGCGTGTCACCTCCCTACTTCCAGTGGAACCGGCACGCACATCCAGGTACCATCATTCAAACAGGCACGGCACCATCTCGGGGCGTCATATGAAACACCTGGTTGGCGGCGTTTTCAAACTTCGGATTCTAAAAAGCGTGCATTGCACCGCGCTTTTCGTCGGAACTTAGGTTTTGCCTCTTCATTGCATGACCTAGCTCACACAGACACCCACTTGAGCGCGTCGGCGCTTGTACGCCCGCTGACTCCCGTATTCTCAAACAAGCCTCGACTCAAATTTGGTCCTTCACTTGACCGTGTTGAGCATAGCACCGCAGCTCGACTGAAAATGACGTCGGGCTTCTTAAGAATCCCTGTAAGTTATCGCTGATGTGCAGTGACTTGCTCTGCCTCGAGACAGCGCTTCCATCAACTTTCTCAAACAGGCGCGTTCAGAGCACCTCTGGGTTTTAGGCACAGTAAAGGGAAGAAAACGTCGCTAGGGGTAGCCTACTTGTGGACAGGGAAATAACTGCAGAGAAAAGAATCAGGATACAGTGAATTGCATGAGTGCAGATATTAAGGAATTTGGTGATGGGGCTGAAATCATCCTTCTGGGGGACATGAATGCCCGCATAGATGACCTTGGCGGATATTAACACACCAACGTAAAGTTATCGCTAGATCTCTGCGAGCAACATAGCCTGGAGATAGTTAAAACGGGGCCTTGTGTAACGGGCCGAACAAACGTGGGAAGTCGGAAACAAGCAATCAAGTATTGAATATTGTCTCATGACTGAAGGAATTTATCACAAACTGAGAGAAATGAGAATATACGAGGAAGGAATTGAACGCTTGGGTAGTGATCATAAACTGAATAAGCATTACAAATGGGATATAAAACTGAAAATAAGAGCATAGAATCAAAGTCGGACCAGCTCGTATTTAAATGACAAGCAAATGACAATTATAGCCGCAAGAGTCGAGAAGAAGTAGGCAAAATACCAGGCAAGGACCGGGAGTATATTGAGCTGTTACATCTAATGACGAATGAGATAGGGAAAGAGAAGAAAACTATTTGTTGGAAAGGAAAGAGGAAGCCAGTAAAGTTGGTGGAACAAGGAAATCCCCGAAGCGGTCGAGAAGCGACGTGAAGCATCACGGGAGCATAAAAAGGCAAGAAAGGAGAAACGGCCGCAGGATGAAGTCCACAAAACATGGGAAATATATTTAGAGAAAAAATCCATTGTACAGAAATCGGTCGAGGCAAAAATTAAAGGTGAAAGTGAACGCTGGGTGACAGAGAATAAGAAAAAAAAGGCCGCGCCTAGAATATTTTGGAGCCACATAAAGGCGCTAGATAAGAAGTCTGTCACAACGCAACAACATATAGTAGATGAAGGAGGAAACCAACTGGAATAGTACGAAGCGCTAGGTTACATCCGAAAGGTAACAGCCGATTTGTTTAAAAAGATCGTCCAGGGGATTTCCGCGGTGAGTAGAAGTATGACGGAGAGAGCAACCGAGGGAGAGCTAGTATTTAAGAATTTCAACTGGAAAAAGACCGAAGGAAAGATTCCAAAGCTCACTGCCCCGGGTTAGATGGGGTTCCCGTTAGCCTCATTATCAAACTAGGACATGGCACTAAAGAAGCACTGCTGAAATCCCTACAAAAATGCTTACAGAACAGGCAAATACTGGACAGTTGGCGAAAAAGTAGAGTGAACCTAATCTCTAAAGGCAAGGCAGAAAAGGATGAGATTCGCCGGTATAGACCACTAACCACTGCACCGGTACTATACAGATTGGCGATGCAGGCAATAAAAATAAAAATAGCAACGTGGGCAGAACATAACGAAATTTTGGGAGAACTTCAGAATGGATTTCTTGTCGACAGGCGGTTAGACAATAACCTGTTTGTTCTTACTCAGTGTACAGAAATATCTAAAATAGAAACAGGTTTTTGTACGTCGCTTTTCTAGACATCACTGGGGCGTATGACACCGTCAATCAGGAGATATAGTGGGATATATTGAAAGAAATGGGCACAGACGACGACTGTATACAGCTTTTGAGGGAGATATACCGAGAAAATACCGTTTGTGTAGAATGGGAATGAATGTGTAGCAAAGAGAACGTTGATATTAGCAAGGGGCTGAGGAAGGGATGTCTTTTTTCCCCGCTGTTATTCATGCTGTACATGCTGAGTATGGAAAAAGCGCTAGAAGGTAGCAACATTGGTTTTAATCTGTCACACAAACAGGGTGGCGTGGTAATTGGGCAGAAGCTTCCAGGTTTATTTTATGCGAACGATGTTGTCTTATTTGCGGACAGTCGAGATGATATACAGCGGCTGTCGAATATATCCAGAAGGGAAGGTAAAGCACTTGGACTAGGATTTAGTGTCACAAAATATCAACTGACGGTATTCAATGATCCATGTGATCAGGAAGTGTCATTACAGGGCCAAGAAATACCGAGGGTAAGCGAATCCAAGTACATCGCAGTATCGGTAAATGACGGTGACAGGAAAAAGCCTCGGCAGCAAAAGGAAAGAGGAATGCTGCAATAATGAAGCACAGAGCGTTGTGGGGATACAATAGGCACGAGGTGCTTCTAACTCTGTGGAATGGTTCCGGGGCTTACCTTCGGGAACTCAGTGGTGTGCATAAGGTCAGAGGTGCAATTAGGAATGAATGTAAATCAAAGGACTGTGGTACGCCTTGCGTTGGGTGCTCGAGGGAAGACGACAAATGAGGCTTTAAGGGCGATATGGGATGGGTAATTTTTGAGGCGAGGGAAGCTCAAAGCAAAATAAGTTTCGAAGAGAGGCTAAGGAATATGAAAAAGAGTAGATGGGCAGAGAAGGTGTTCCTTTATTTGTATAGGAAGAGCGTTGACACACAGTAGAGAAAAATAGCTAGGAGGCTCACTAGTAAATATTTGGCTAGTAGTGTAAGCTTGGCAACAAAGAGGATTTACTGGACGGCAGCTATGGAGAAAAAAACCGGCTCAGAGTAACTACCGAAAGGGCAAAAAGGAAATAAGTGCGGAAGCATTTCACGACAATTCAAGGGAAACACTTTACTGTTTGAAACGAGATCGGGTTGCCTTAGAAAGCGTAGTTATAAAGGGAGTTGAAGTAAAGAAGAACAATGCGCACGTTGCGGGGAAGATAAGGAAACGGCGGAGCATGTTCTGATTGAATGTGGAAATATCCACCCAGCTGTACGTTTGGGCACGAGTCTACATGAAGCCTTGGGTTTTAGGGATGACAATGGAAAGCTGAACACACCCGCGATTGAAATAAGTAAGACACGGTTAGAGTATTGGTGACAGAAAATTTGAGAGAAAGGACACGAATAAATAGTAGGAAGAATAAGGACACTCTGCTGTAAAGGGCAGAGAACGGGGCTGTGAACTTGCGCTTTTTTTCTGTAGTAAGATAGATTTAATGGAAGTAGAGGCATTAGGCCAACAATAAAAAAAGAAAATGTTTTAAATGCGAAGCATTTCTTAGCGAACTTCTGCGAGTTTGAGCGTATCTATCTATCTATCTATCTATCTATCTATCTATCTATCTATCTATCTATCTATCTATCTATCTATCTATCTATCTATCTATCTATCTATCTATCTATCTATCTATCTATCTATCTATCTATCTATCTATCTATCTATCTATCTATCTATCTATCTATCTAGCCGCCTACGACTTCGTGCTCTCCTGGCCGTTTCGTTAATTGGATGTATACCAAAATTGGTATGGAATAACATGACCGTATTACGAACATAAATGACATGTCATAACATGAAAATCATGACATGCATGTAATGAACAGCATGATTTACATTCCACGGCCTTGGGGCTCTTGCGGCCATTCCGTTAATTTCATATATACCAAAACTGGTATGACGTGACAAGAGTTCATGGCGAGCGTAATGACAGGTCCTAACGTGCAAATCATGACACGCATGTCATGTGCGGCATGATTTACATGACATGGTCTCGGGGCGCTCGCGGCCGTTTAAATGAATGGATATATACGAAAACTGGTATGACGAGACATTTCGAAATGACGAACATAACTGGCACGTGGTAACATGAAAATCATGACACGCATGTCATGCACGTCATGATTTACATGCCACGCTCATGACGCACTCGCGGCCGTTTCGCTAGGTTGATATACACCAAAATTGGTATTGCGCGATGTGATTGTATGAGGAACATGAATAACAGGTGGTAGCATGAAAACCATGACATGCATGTCATGTATGTCATGATTTACATGCCACGCTCATGGTGAATTCGCGGCCGTTTCGCGGGCTTGATATACGCCAAAATTGGTATTGCACGACGCGCCTGTATGACGAACGTAAATGAGATGTGGTAGCATGAAAATCGTGACAGGCAGGTCATGTGCGACATAATTTACATGCCACGCTCATGATGCGCTCGCGGCCGTTTCGCTCGCTTGATATACACCAAAATTGGTATTGCGCAACGTGACTGTATGACAAACATATATGACAGGTGGTAACTTGAAAATTATAATATGCATATCATTTACGGCATAATTTACGTGCCAGGCTCATTGTCCGATCTCGGCGGTTTCGCTAGCTTGATATACACCAAAATTGGCATTGCGTGACGCGAATGCATGACGAACATAAATGACAGGTGGTAGCATGAAAACATGAAAACCATGACATGCATGTCATGTATGGCATGATTTACATGCCACGCTCATGGTGGACTCGCGGCCATTTCGCTCGTTTGATATGCACCAAAATTGGTATTGTGCGATGTGACTGTATGACGAACATAAATGACAGGTCCTAACGTGCGATTTATTTTATGTATGTCATGTACGGTATGATTTACATGACACTGTTATGGTGCGCTTCCGGCCGTTTAGATAAGTGGATATATACCAAAATTGGTATGGCATGACAGGAGTGCGTGATGAACATAAATGACCGGTCATGCAGTTATATACCAGAATATACGTTTCATTGACATGGTATATACCATATTGCGCATGCACGCGTGCATGGCAAACATGCGATATATGGTGAACTAGATGTCATGGCATGAATGATTTCATTTGGCTCAAAAATAAACAAAGCGATTTATGCAGCTCTTCACTGGCTGCTTCGCATTACAGTGATTCCCACAGTGCGTGGGATCTGCCGGATTTCTTTTTATTTGTCGAGCCTGGTCATACTTGTCACAGCCCCCTTTCAAAGGAGATGCTCATAGCATCCATCCATCCCTCCATTCAATTGGCGTAGCTGTCTTCGATAAGACAGCTACGCCAATACGATAAGACGTCATAGTCTGCAATAAGACGGCAACTTGCACGAGTTTGTATCGGTTCATACTTCAGTGTAAGAGCACACGTCAACGCACGTCGTTTCTTCCCCTTTCAGTCCAGTCGTTTTGTTCTGGTGCGCTGTTACAGTGAAATATGAACGTCATAGCCTATCTCCAATACGTCTCGTCAACCAATGGCCTTTGCCCGTTGTATCGTCACGTAAGAGATCGCGCTAGCGACGTACTCACTTGTTCATCGTATGCCTGTCGTACCTTCCAAAAAGCAGCAGTGGCAGTCCAGGAAAGTCGGCGCGCCCAGAAGCGGGAGTGTGCGCGTCGCAAATGACAACGACGACGATCGGGCAAACGAGGCCAAACCACTCGTGACGCCTCGCCGTCGAAACGCTTCCCCAGCTTCTCTGGTCTTACCTCTTCACAAACAGTTCAAAGAGCTCTAAATTTTATACATTGAACTATGAAGAGGTTAATTTATTATTACGAGCAATTGCGTTTTTGTCTCCGGTGTCTCATTAAAAACGAAGGTTAGTAGACTATACGTACAAAACCTGATGCTTATAGATGTTAGCACGAATCGTCTTCAGCTGCCTTTCCAGATAAGCGATAATCACGTTTAAGATTCACGGTAGCTTGGCGGAACAAATACCCTCAGGTGTGACCCTGCCGCCCTCAGCCGGTGCTGACGCAGCTGCATGGTGGTCGCGTACAACGCAGCCTACACGGCGCAACATAAACGAGCTGCGGTCTCTGAGTTGTACCCCTAAATTTCGTGCAGGCCAGATTAATTAACGTGCCCGCTCTCTGTCCCGAGGTGCGAAGTTATTAACTTGTTCCCTCTCCTTGCCAATAAGTCAACCGCTACCCTTTCCTCTGTTAAACCACCCCGCCTTTGCGCCTCGGCTTCTCTGCATTCCCAAGGCGACCCGAACATTTCCTATGGCGTTACGGATGACTTGGCACAAAATAAAGTTGGTTCACGTTTAATTCTTGCAAACCTAATTATCACGAGCGAAAGAATTTATTTCCTTCGTATTCCGAAGACTGTGCGTATAGGCGGCGGCTCCAGCAGCTTCCATCTTGGCACGTTGCCACGCTTTGTAAGCTTCACTATAACGTGCCAATCTGGCCACCCTTAGCTCCGGTATTTCAGCAGCAACTTTGCCTTGGCTGGAGATTTTTGAGCCTTTCGTGTGGCTATATCTACCGGGTCAGTGTAACAGCCTGTAGCTTGTGCTGAAGCGCACGCACCGCCGACGCGCCATTCTTGTCAAGGTTGTGCGGACAAGCGCCCGCAAAGCATGCTTTCAACCTTCGCCTAGTCACGTGGTACCGCAGCGGCGAGGCTCTGAGCGAGCGCGGCTGAGACACATCTCCGTAGCGGATCACGTAACGTGACTTTGGGGTAAAGAGACAAAGAGAACAGAGAGCAGCGGCTGCGGCTGTAGCGTCCAAGCAGTCCGAGAGCAGGCCTATTTCTCAGTCTCGCGCCTCGTGTCATGCCGCTCTTCTCATTTTGCCAAGGTGAGCCGGACGCGCCATGGTTTTCGCTTGCTTTCCGGTGGTTCAAGGTCATTTGGACGCGATGAATGATCTTGCGAGATAGAGCAGTGGTGCTTTCGCTCAAAAATGCCTTACACGCAAACACGTTGTGATCTGGTGTTTGTCTTACGGTCATAAATCACCTACTTGCCCAGCAAGCTTCACGACTGTCTTAGCGCAAGCGACAAGTTTCGGTTGCGAAGCCATTCCTCTTCGAAGTTACCTTCAGTGAACTTCATCACCTTGATTATCTGCTTAATTATCTAAACGGACCTCGATAAACATGGCACCGGTGTACCTGGATGCACCGCACTGCGCATGCTACATAGAAGTTCAGTGTCTCAAAATTTGCGCGTCAGGTGGTAACAAATATACCATGGTTTCTTTGAATAGCGACACGGTAAACAAATGAAGAAGGTTGTTTCACTTCGACTAAATGAGAAGCAGTGGTTCGTATGAAAATGTGAACATTACAACTCGATAGGCCTACCACTTCCCGAAACGTGGCAAATACTGCCTATTGGAATATTGCCCTAGCAGGTCCAAGCACCAATTATGCATTATATGATGCCAAAAGGGCAAGGCAGCGTATTGCATGTGTACGTATACGATTTCTTTGCACTGATATGGACTCAGTGGCGTTTCAGTAATGACGAGTGGCGTTCGCTTTTAGCAAACACTGATGTGGTAAACGACGCAGCGGGAATATCGTGTGAGATGAATCAAAGACATAAAAAACAAAAGCAGGTCAAAGCGTGCCAGACCAACAGCATACTTAGACAGCAACGACAACAACGAACCTGAGCTATAGCGCAAACACAATGATTACACACCATGAAAAGAGCGAAAGAAACCAGAACAGAAAGAAGGAATGAAAGAAAGCGAAGACGGCGATGGACCTAAAGTTCTCTCGTATGCTTACGACAGGGAGCTTACGGAGCAGCAGCCAATATGTTGCAAGTGGGCGCCAGAACTGCAAATGGGGCCAGAGGTGCCGGGAAAGAAACGGAAACGAGCTTTTCGTTTCCTCGAATCTTCTTCTCCTCGGGGAAGAATCTTCTCCTGACGGCGACGGTCCGTTCTTGCATTCGCGATAATCTCGGCACTCAGGGTTGGCGATCAAGGACCGCCGATGGGATTCTGTCGGCCTGTCGATTGCTTCGCATCGCACGAGGCCGGACAATAACAAGAAAAGAAATAAGAAAAAGTGCGCGTAATCCTTGGAGATGCAGACTAAAGTGACAAAGCTTCGAAGCCATGGCCGAAGTTTTGTTCTGGCGAAATACACGAACATTCGCGTGCATAGTTGAAACGTCAGCGAGGTGGCCTATAAAGATGGAAATTAGGCTCCGCAAAGTAGCAAAAAGTCGTTTGAGTTATTATTACCCAATATTAGCCTTTTTCCTGAAAGTGTGCAGATGTTTGTGATAACTTTTTTTTTTCACAAGGAAGACCGCCAAATTCAGATGATTAAAGGTCTTCGTAACGTTAAAGAAGACCCCTAAAATAAGATGACCGAAGGTCTTCGTAATGTCAAAATCAACAAAAAACGAAGCAGAAAACATGAGAACGGCTTACTCACGTGGCGGCCATGAACGTTCCAGCGCGATGGTCTGCGTTGCGTTCCAGTACTGCCCAAGGGCGTAGTTTCTACGCAACGACGTCGACAGCCACGACCGAGAGTAATATTGACGTACTCTCTCTCTACTTCCAAGCCATATATGTGCGCCCGAGGGCAGAGATTGGAAAGTAAGGTACTGCGACCGGTGTTATATCATAAGGTACAGAAATGTTCCAGTCGGTTCTAGTTGCTTTGTTCATAGCTTACTGGCAACGAAAAGTATGTATGCGCCTGTCGACTCTACCAGCGAGATTATTACTGCTCGTAGTCCTGTAGCGCGCTTCGGTTCCTCGCCGAAGTTGGAAATTTGAAGTGTCCGAGTGTAACCCCAGGCGATGTCAGCTGAGCCCGCAGTTTTATTGCCGCCTATGACGTCATACTATCGGGCTGTCTCAAGTTTCATCTGATTGCCCATGGCGTATTTTACTCTGAATATTCAAAAAAGCACTTATAATCGAAAACATAATTTTCTTCTGGGGACTTCCCGGTGAGATCATAGTCATGTTACGGAAGGATAAAAATGTGCAACTACAATAGACAATAAAGAGGAAACAACATTGGCAAGAGTTTGTCCGTGTTGCCTTCTCGTGATTGTCTATTGTAGTGCCGCAGTTTTATAATTCAACACAATGAGCCATCTCGCCCAACAAGTTTCATCGAGTTTCATAGGTACGTAATGACCGATTTTCAATACTTGACATTCTTGATCATTTTGTCTCTCTTTATTTCTATATGTGGCATATGTTGTCGGTGGATTATTTTGCGGTCGATGCTAGGAACAATGTAAGGCCAGAAGCATCACCTTACAGATAGATTGTTACAGAGCAAATTGGAGTAGAAACAGAAAGGATGATCACGTGGTTGCGAGGATTCTGGTTCATTAATATGAATACGTAAAGGCACTGCACATGTATTCTTTCTCACATGAACGATATCAAGAATTCAAACGTTAGGTTTTAAATATTCAAGTACCCGAAAGAATATTACTCTTAAGACAGGCAGTCATGCCCTTGGTTCAACTTTGAAAAAAGCAAAACGAAATATTATACTATTGCACTTATACAGACGCCGGCTAAAAGTATTGGGACACACATATTAGTATTCTGTCCTTTATAGCTTGCTATGAGAAGTTGTGGATGAAGACACAAAAACAAGAATTAATAGAGGACGGACAGTGAATTCTCTTTCGTACCGCTGCCCTCTTTAGGATATTTCTCAATAACTGAACACTGCGCTAACAACCCTTCACTGCATTTCGAGTTTTATTCCTCAGATATTTAGACATCTTAACGCAATCTACAGGTGTGTTTAGGCGACACTAACAGCACGTGTGTAAGAATAAAGAAAAAAATGGCAGAACCCGGCTCGAGAAGTTTGATCCTAATACAAAAGAAAATACACTACGGAAGCAGTGAACGCGAGTAAAATGGGTGGAACGTCCAACGCGCTGCCGTAATTCAATATATTGTGACTCATCATACATAGAAAATAGTACTCGCCGCCAGTGCACATGGTTTAAATAATGCCCATATCGCACTATTAGGCTTAACGTACAATACGACACAACATACGAAGAATGTCATAGATAAGCCCGTGTAAGAAAGCTGTCGTCGGCTCAGTTGAAATGGTGCACTTCTTTTCTGGTTTCATGGGTGAACCTCTGGGGCGTTAGAAGGCCTGGGCGAAAGGCTCGAAGTTTCTCCCGGCCTTGTTGCAGTCTCCGCCCAGAGCCTTCAGTGAGTGTGTCCGAGTGCATATGCTGAAGCAGGCCTTAATGAAGAACACCTGCATAACATTAAAATGTGAAAAAAGGTAACAATTACACTGTGTAATGACGTCCTTTGCACGCGCTCGAGATTACATATAGATAAAGGGTGCTTCGGCCGCGATTTGTTAGGCGCCAAAAAACCACAGAGATAATGTTGCCAGGCTAGATGACGAGCAGCATATTTAGTGGCTCCTCTTCCCTATAGCGCAAGTTTGATTACGTCAGCGTGTGATCATATCACCCCCCACCCTTCCCTACCTTTTCTGTGGGCTTTGCACAATGGGCTCGCATCAAGCCACGTCATTATCTTCAGTTCACCACCGCATGAGTGACCTCACACTCATCAGATAAGGCGCACTTGGTGTTTGTAAATTTTAGGATGATTTTGTGCAGAGCGTCGCCGCAACGGTGGTGGCTGAAATGTGCCTTGATATCGTAGGAACCGCAACAGCAATGAAATAAATGGAACGCTGCTCTGTAACAGCTTTTAAGAGTTTTTCCTTTTGAAAGTGTACGAGAATACCATGATTGACGAATTGAGAGTAAAGTGCCATACCTTCAATATGCCATGGCAAAAAAAATTTCATGAATGGGGGGGGGGAGGGTTGGCACGGGATCGGTGTGCTTCCCCCTGGCTGCGCCACTTTACCTAATGCAGGTATTTGCCGAGTAGAGGGTGGATTTTTCGGACATTTTTTGTGTTGCATATATTCCTACTCGCGCTAGTTATTCATTGATTTCAAGTGCCAATTATCAGTAACAAAATATTGAAAGCCCGCAGAATTTAGCAAGAGATTCTATTAGCCGCAACGATATTTTCTTGAATGGCGAAGAAAAAACCCTTTGGCTGCATGCCAGAATAGTGGCCCCAAAAGAAAGAGGAACCGGTGCTCATAAATCCAGGTCCAGCTTTCGAATATGGTGGTACTAGTGTTCTTTTTCCTTAATGTATTGGACCAGCGAGAGGATAACAGAAATAACCAATCGTTTCCTCCGGATGGCAGGTCCGTACACCTGATCCTAAAAGGTCTCGTACGCGGTACGATTCTCTTTTCTCTTCTTTTTCTCCTCATCTTTCAACAAGCTCACGCTGAAGAATGTACAAGAATGCTACTGGTGGCCCAAAGTGAGGTCTATGATAAAACAGTCCGTCCATGGATGTCAGAGTGGTCAAACAACAATCGACCATCGACCAAAAATTTTCAAAAAATAGGATTCCTGTCATCATCGGAAGTTTTATTCTCTGCCATTCCTCTGGACCATGTGGCAATCTTCTGTACCGACAGCAGCCGATACACATTAAATGTCATAGACTTTTCAACACGTGTCATAGTTCTAGCAGCGATCTCCATAACTTCCACAAGAGAACCAGAAAACTGCAGGAAAGGGGCGGTGGATGCTTGCGATGAAAAAATCCGTAAACAGGAGGTGCGCCCACCCACTGTTTACGGATCTTTTTCCACAAGAGAAGTAATTCAACACTTACATTCTGTGCTTGCCACTCTGCAATCTCCCATTGCAGAGTGAAAAACCGGGATTTTACCCTGGTTAACCTCTCTGGCACGCATTTCTTGTTTTCCCACGTGTGACTAGATGAAAGTTTACTAGCTTGAAGGAGTACGTTCGGGTGCCCTCGTCCACAGAATTCCATGGAGGTGACACCTAATATTTTCTACAAATTCGAGAACAGAACAGCCGACATTATTTTAGGGGTAGTACTGAACCCCCTAATTGCAGCAAAATTATACAGCTTAACGTGAACAGTTCACTGTATCCGCGGGAATTGTGCAACTCATTTTTTATATAAAAATATTTCGCATTGCACTACACCTATATTTCTCATCTCTGCCAGATGCTTCACACAACCATTCGCCTTGCCCAGTGTGTTTTAGATTTCCGAAAAACGAAGTTCATTTATCCTCGAGGATCTCCGTTGTCCAAAGCTGCATCCGCATATAAAAATCGAGTCGTACTCATTTCGCGGAAGCTTCCACGTTTCTCAATAAATCAGGCGCACGTGTGTGCATACAGTTTTTAATTACTGCTGAACAAAAGACTAGGAAATGGCTGGCTTCCAGACTCTCCGACCGAGGATGCCATTATCGCCTTTCGCAAAAGTTATGGCTCACTTCATTCTATGGCGTAGATGATAAGGCAACGTGAAAGCTAATGTCTGGTTAGCATAAAAATTATTTCACCAAGGAGACCGCATTTATTTGCATGCACAGATGAAGGTGATTGGTTGAGGAAGTTAGTTTGTACGATTTCTTTGTATAGCGTATCTTGGAAAACTCCATTTAGTTTGAGGCTCTCAAATGTTTTCTAGTGCAGTTTGCAAATCGAAATTGATTTATCAAGTCTGGATACAACGTATACTCGCCATTGTATATTTTCAAACTAGAGCTTTTAACATAGAATTTGAGGAAAGATGGAATTAGGGAACTAGTGTACCAATAATTCGCCCATGCAAGCTCTACTTGCTTACATCGACAGGCAAATAAAAAGTACGCAGAATGCTAGTTAATAACGTAAACCCGCATGCTATATTTGGCACGCATAATTTCCGGAGCAAGCGTGTCAGTTGACATAGAACTGGCCGTGGATAGTCACGATTGCAACTGATATAGATGATGGCTCGTAATCGATATCTTTAGAAGAAAATGTCAATAAATAGTCGAACGTGATTTCTGAATTCCGGTCTGAGAAAATTTTTTTCTGGTGTCTTTCCTACTCCCGGTCCAGTACACTGCTTCAGCCGCACGTTATTATGATTATATTGCGATCTCATTACTGCAGCTTATGTGCAGCACATCGTTCTTGCAGTCTTGAGTCTCCGTTCCTGTTTTCTCTAAACGCTATTAAAGTCCCTTTACAGGGCTAGTTTCGCACAATGCAACGAAGACACGCCTCTTCCAGGAGGCCATCACGCAATGACCTCCCCGTGCAAATGTAGGCAAAAAGAAACCACGCCAAGTATAAGAATTGGTGGTGCCGCATGGCGTAACTTCTCTGGCGTTGAAACATCTCTCAGGATACTTACCACATTCCCTACTTTTTATTATCTCTATTTGTAATGTCTCTTGTATTCATTGTCATGTATCAATGTCACGATACCTTCTAGAGTAGAGGATGCCATTCTGGACATTGTCGAATTCCGCCATGTTGACAAATTCCGCCGTTGGACGACAATGATTGGCCCAGAGGGCTTCGGACCTGATTGGCTTAAAATGCCGGCATTACGAAATTTGACAAGATGGCGGAATTCGACAGTATACAGAGTAGCACTCATGAGAATAATCTTCAACTTGTGGCACACATTCGCGCTTTAGGATTGCCCAAGAACCGGGTAGTTTTAAGGAAATCCCTAAAATTTTTTATGTTGTATGTTATTCAAATAAAACAAAACGAAAATAATAAACGTAATGAAGACTTGAAAATATTAAGAATAGCTAACGCGGAAAATTATTAAGCTCGGGGTAGCCGTAGCTCAACTACATCTTTCATGCGCTGGGCTGTTAATCCCCGATGTCATATCAAGCACTGAATATAGATTGCTAATTATTCAGAGGAAGCTTGCCTCGCCCTAATCATCGTAATGGCCTCCTTCATTTATGGAATAAATACAGGGTAACATATGCCGGAGAGACGCAAAGAGTCGGGAAAGGTGCTTGATATGAATATTCATTTGCTTTTGTTTAGAATCATCCCTTCTTTCTTGTCAAGAGAGATTATTGTTTCGGTGTGCTGGCAAACGCAGATGCCCCCAAATGAAAAGTCAAATGGTCCTTATGAATTTGCCGAAGACGACCGGAAGGTGAAAGCCACCTTCTTCTACTTCATCTTTTTCGTTGCAGTCTACTGTACTGATAACCAGTGTTGTACACGTTCCCCTAAAACAGGAACGAAAGCTCGTTCCTCGTTCCTTCCCAATATTGGAACGAGTTACCGTTACAAGTTCCTTCAATGAGAAAGGAACTCGTTCCAGTTACATTTCGAAAATTCACGTTACATTTGAATTTTTATTCAAAATATATTGCCGGCCACTGCCGAATAATCCTGAGGCGAAGTAAAGTAAGCATTTTAAAGCTCACATCAAGATACACATATTTTACCAATTTTACATCGCCGGAAGCAGGTTATATGTATATAAAAGGAATCTAAAGAAGCGCCCCTTGACGATTTTTTAGAGACCACTCGCCACACACAGACACGTCTAACTACAACTTTCGTGCTCGTCTATCACAAGTGCAACACATGGGGCATTTTCCATGCTCGTATTCAAATGCACAGTCACAATACTGCTCTTCAGGTAGTCAACCAGAAATTTCCACACATGCATCAATATAAATAAGTTTCTTGCACAGGAAACAACATCGAAAGGAACAATACATAGGCGCCTAACAAGTGCTGATTCAATGTTGCAGTGTGAGTAGAAACTAATGTCCAGGATACGTATTCACAACTTAGTGAAGTCTCTCGTTTGCACTCAGCAAGAGTCAGCACAGCAAGATGCAGCATAGTCAAGTGACAGGCCAGCGGTATATGCTTGCGCCTGATGCGGTCGCCCATCCGCTCTGTTCTGCACAATGTGCTGTGTGCGCGAGCCTGTTCATTGCCGAGGAACGTTTACAGAAGGAAAGCCGTTCCCTCTGCCGTTCCCACGTAAACGTAACAAGTTACCGTTACAGTTCCACCGATACTAAATGGAACGGTGGCGTTCCTCCGTTCCTCCAAAAAGGAACTAGTTCCTGGAAAGTCGTTCCTTGGAACGCCGTTCCGTACAACACTGTTGATAACCCCCCAATCCCACCCCTCTCTGAAAACGTGCTGCACCTAACATGATTTCGCACTGCGTCAGGAATCTGAGGCATTGCAAAGTTCCTGCACCTCCCATAGTTTTGAAGCCTCTGTGATCAGCCCCCCGTTGACCTAATGACGATGCCCTGCGATGGCGTCATCATGTGACGTCACGTTGTGGCGTCATCAAGAGATAACAGTCATGCCGGCGTCACAAGTCCTGGCGATCTGTGACATCGTGGGACGTCACAATACGACTACTATTATTTGTATGCCTGCAACATTAATTTATGAGATCTATTAAGTCGTAGGAGTAGTAGTAGTAGCAGTAGTAGTAGTAGTAGTGGTAATATACCTTTATTTCAGACAATTTCTGAGGCCACCCACTCTATCATATGCAACCCTTACCTTGATCCATCACATCCCTTTGTTTACACTTTTCGTTTAATTTTGGCAGGGCCATCGAATAACTAGAACCGGCGCTAGACAGGGAGGTCCAGAAAGATAGCAATGATAGCCACTTAAAAGGGGCACGACGTGGGAAACGTGACTGCAATGTGGGAAAAACACGACTGCTGCATGTGTACGCATGGATGGTTCAGTAACGTCGGCACCATAAGCTGCGCCCGTTCTTTTACCGGCTCAACGCGTTGTTGGAACTTGCCGCTTTTATGGAAACACTAGGACGTCACTGCGACTGAGTTTTTCTCACTCGTTCCGTCAAAGCTCTACCATACTGAGGAACTCGTTAAGCTCGTTTGGAAGTCAGCGCTCATTTTTGTAGCTTTGTTCATCTTGTTTAGCTACCCCTCTCCCTCTCCACTTTCCCTCTCTCCACTCCCCTCTGAAACGCGATCTCGACATCCCGAAACGCTGCTTCACATCGCCTCATGGTCCCCTTTAGCGTGAGATGGTGTGATTTTTTTTCCTTCATGTGCCTGTGCTTGTTCTCCGACCCTAATATTTTTTTTTCATACTGTCATACTGTCATACACTTCATACTGTCATACATTCCGTACACGTCACCAAAAAAAGAAAGAATAAAAAGAGAAAAAAAAAAAACGCCAGGCCTACGCGCAAAGCGCAGCGCAGTCACAGCGAACGCTGGAAGAGTGGCATTTCTAGAGCCCGTTATAAACTTTCTTGTGGCTACTAATACAAGTACATTAGCAACGTACCCACTACGCCACAAATCATAATCTTTGGGAAGTTGGGAAGTGCCCACCAGGACATTATTCGTTATTCTGCGAAGAAGCGAGGTACCATCTGTGAGGCATTATGTGCACTTTGTTATTGCTGTGGTTGATATAAGCAAAGCTCTTATGAGCTGCAGATTTTGCCGAAGGCGGCGGCATAGTTCGCGAAAAACCCGGCACCCGCGAGTCTGCAGAAATGCGGCTCTCGAATGTGCGCCGGTCGCATGCATGTAATGATCTCTAGATCGCGGGTTTGTCAAATATCAGACGTTTCTGATAAGGCGATCTCATTGATTACCGAGGTCACGTGTCATTTCACGTTGCCACATTGCACTGTTGTCTTTTATTGTGGCATTTCATTGTTTGACGCATGACCGTGGTTGTTGCCTGTAGCAGCAAAAGTGTTTCGCCGCAAAGCACGTGGGTGAAGGTCCAATTGCAGGCATCAAGGAAGGAAAAGTTAGAAGGAATCATTGCGCAAGGCGATAGAAAGATTGAAATAAAGAAAGGGAAAAAAAGTAAGGAAGAAAAAGAAAGAAAGGAAGCTAAACCAGGCAAGTACAGGCCAAGCTTCGCTTGTCCCCATTTCGCCGGTGAGTCCTAATTATTTTTTTGTCACACGGATATGTAATTACAGTATAACACTATAACCACAAGTAGAGGTACTATTGTTTATTATGCCATCACGCGCACAAGTAGTAACATTTACTAACTCTAACACGCTGTAGCGTAACGACAACGTTTATAACCTTTCATATATTTCTATGGTAGTAAAAGGTTAGCGCGACATAGTAAGGTTGATGCGGCAGTAAATCCTACGTTTACTTCTTACTCCTTATATTTAACAGTGAGCGCCTTCAATATCAGCTGCACAGAAAGCTCTTCTAGATTTTCGCTAGAAGAGCGAATTATTGTACGCCTTTAATTATAATTTCTCCAATATAAGTTGCTAAATTTAGTCCTGTTGGGCTTCCCCGACGAAAGAAAATTGCCGAGTATGTAGTGCTGGCATATTTTTATCATCGAACAACTCCTCGATCGGTTACAAAAATATTTTGTCATGACTAAATGTGGGGCTTGAAATAAGGGCTGAAAGAAGTAGTACATTAGTAGCCTCAAATTACAATATGATACTGCTCTCCAGAAGTTGTGATTGTTCAAAAAAAAGAGACGCGCAATATTTTTGGCCAGAAGCTCGTGATATTAGCGGCCGTCATCTGGAATGGGCCCGTTCTCGTATCAGGGAAGGAGCGTCACTGTAGCTTTGGATGAGGCTACTTTTCAGGAAGGCGTATTGTGCAGGACGTCGCTTGACACACGTGCTCTTCTAGCATAAAGAGATGAGGCTGAAAAATCGAAAGAGAAAGTTGGATCTTGCGGGCCATCGGTGATATCGTGTAAGACAGCCTCTCATGCTGCATGCGAGCGTGTGCCCCGAGCCTTTCACTCCACCGAATCGATTGATCATGCTCCGGAATCAAGGCGCAGTAACTGCCGCTGGCTTTCTGTCACCGATCCGTCTTCTAGCTCGAGGCACACTAGATACTCCTTATTCTTGCATTCGATCCTTGTCACGAACTCCGGAGCAGAAACGTGTATGAAAAGCACGAATATAGGAACAACAAACACAAATGAAGCGTTGGCAAAGAAAGCAGCTTTTCAAGCGTTGCTGGCGTGTTGGACGCAGTCTAGGTACAGTTCTGACTGATTTTCGCATCTGCATCTCCCTGACGCAACCTTTCAATAACTTGTTTGCTCTTGTCGTCGTAACCTCCCTGCATTCCCCCACTCACGGATGCTCGTTTGCTGCCTCCGTTTTCTTTTGTGACCGTCCAATCCAGGAAGCTTTGGACGATGACCTGAAATCAATTCATGAGCCGTTAGGTGCCGAAGCCGTAATATGATCATGAGGAACGTCGTAGTGGCAACTCTTCTGACCTTGTGGGATTCTATAATGTTTGCCTAAATTTACACTTTAAGGCCATTTAACTCTATTTTTGTGAGCCTCTACCTGCCAGGTATGTGACGTCATCTTAAAGAGAAAGTGAATTCTCTTTCGAGATCATTACACTCTCGCAGAAGAGTTGTCGCACCGAAAAGACAGTACACGCGTTTCTTTAAAGAGAATCATATGCGTGGCAGGTAAGCACTTACCGCAAAAAGTAACACGTACTCCTTTCCTTTTTTAATAATAATATCTGGGGTTTAACGTCCCAAAACCACGATATGATTATGAGAGACGCCGTAGTGGAGGGCTCCGGAAATTTCGACCACCTGGGGTTCTTCAACGTGCACCTAAATCTAAGTACACGGGCCTCAAACATCCTTTCCTTTTTCAGAGTGTACATGTGTGTACTTGCAACGATGCAAGGAATCAAACCCGGGTCCTCGAGCTTCAGTTTGGTTGGCGTGACATGCGTAATTAGCACCGTCATCATTGCCAGCCTATACTATGTCCTCTTCGGAACGTACGTAGTCCTGTCTCAGTGATATCCAATGTAAACCCCCCCCCCCCTCTGGTGCGAGTGGATTCCATTTCATCATCGTGAACGTCTTCATTTCGTCACTCCATCAAACTCGTTCCCGTCCTCGGCTGCGTTTCCAATCCCTCGGTATTCATCTCGTTGATTATAACTGTCCACCGGTTGTCGGTCTTACGCATTTTGCGGCTGGGCCAAGTTCATTTTATTCGCTTAAGGTAAGCTGTAACATTGGCTGCCGTTGTTTTTTCCATGACCCAATTTGCAGTGTGCCGATCTCTTTATGTAATGCCTCTCATTACATTTCAATGCATGCCGTGTGGTCCCTGGCACTAACTAGATGTATTACGAAGTTTTGATGACAGATGTTTTGTGTAAGGGGGTTACATACAAAAGTAAGAACAAAGTTGGTTAACATATACCTGGAAAGGATCATATCGTGAATCCCGCGCAAAGATGGCATCATCAAGCACGTAATAAACACTGGTACTCCATATGCACTTCTTCAAAGTGTCGTTAATTGAGGTAAGAAATGTGACGATGTGGGCTCCCGAGTAATATGGTAACCTACGCTTGTGTTCATGCATACACTACCACACTGCGCTTCAGCAACACGTGCGACAGAGAGTCGTAGCTTGGGCCGCGAAAGCGCGAACACGTTCCACGACCCGCTCGCCTCTGTCTCACTCCATGAAGGCACGACATTCGCCCAACTCGCCAGTCGTCATCACTGCCTTTCTGTAGCGCTTATTGAAGCAGTTCTATTACTCGATGCTATCACGCTAGGAGGAGTAGGCGACGGAGAACCTACGTTGGTGCGCATGAAAGCTACACGACTCCGACAACGAGCCGTCACACAGTAACACGAAGCGAAAGGCAACGAACGTAACTGCGTCTAGGGCGACTAGACGCAGTTATGGCATCGAGATGCTCGAACCATGGCCTCTGATATTGCGCGCCGGCAGGTTTCTCTGCTGTCGCGCAATCTCGGAGGTCATGCTCTATCTGCGTCGTCGCCAAACCGCTCTCTATCCGCGCTCCTTAGTGTATTGACACAGTACTTCACTCCACCTCTCATAGACGGCGGCACCGCTCCGCACCGCCACCAGAGAGCACCGTGAGAGAGAGAATGTGCAAGAGATACAAGGCGCGTTTGTGGAGCCTCGTGCATGTGTGCTGATGGCGTAGTCGGTAGTGCGCCAGGTGTCGCGGACCGCGAAGGGGTGGGTTCGATTTCCAGTGGTGTAGCTTTTTCTTCTGTTTTTTTTTTCTCGTACGCTAGTGTTCATTTTAGCAACGTCATATCCATTACGGAAATACGTCACTGATGCCATGGTGGAAACCGGCATAAAAGACCTTCCTGTTAAACACAGCGGCAAGTATAGCAAAATAGGGTTAAGTACAAACCCATTGATATCAGACGTTCGATTACAAGACAATAATTACGAGAAAACGAGGTTTTTAATACAAAAGAGGTAACAGCCTCATGCCTGCGACGACGTAAGGAAAGCAAAGAGATCCACTATCCTGACCATGTCGTGTTTACTGATCTGTGTAATATAGCTTATTTGTGAAAGTGGTAGTTGCGGTCTTTGAGACCCTTGTAGAACGTGAGCGGAAATATATAAGAACAAAATAATACGAATTTGTCCCCTTTAGAGTTTCGCCTCCGTCGAATCATTCGAACTGCGGCCGCCACGATTGGGATAACCTGCATTGGTTTCAAGCGTAGGGTTATAGTGGAAGACTTCCAGCAAGTGAACAATTGAAAAAGAAGTTTTAAAATAAATCAAACGTGTGATATTAAAATAAAGACATACGCATTTGTTATTTCCTGTGTTAGCTGTTTGATGAGCTTTGCCAAATGCTCTCAAGTTCATGAAGAGATTAGGAGAAAGATGTTTTGCGTACGCAGAGCATCCATGGCGGTCATGCGAGGTAACCAAGGAGCACTTTTCCAAGAGTAATTAGCTCCCATTGGCCGTAGTCGTGTGTGTTCGCTGTTCTTGACAATAATTGCGCGAATTGGTTAAAGGGCCCCTCACCATAACAAATTTTAGTAGACACCAAAAGTTGTTGTGCGCCCAGTAAACAGCATTATGCCACAACAATTTTTCTAATCGGTCCGTTAGAATCCGAGAAAACCAATGTTTTGAGGCGGCGAAAACTATGATGCGAGGAGATTAGCTTGAAACCCTTGGCTAAAACACGTCGGCGGGCTAGTTGGTTTGCATCCATGAAGAGTGGTAAGCGCGAAACTCTTGCCGCTCGCCCCGTGTAGCCTTCGCAAGCCATATACCTTCCTTGCCCTCTTCGGCAGGCGAGAGGGAGGGTCACATGACGCACACGCATCAAACACGTCATGCGCACACAATGTCACGAGCGCATGACGTGCCCGAACCAGCCCGAGCCCCCTAGACGCCAGTGGTGTTTCGGCGGCGTTCTTTGCGATTCATCCCTGCAAATTATGCCGAATGCGCTCTCGCCGATCACTTGGCTTTCAACCTATTAGCACGAAAACAGCGACATTTGTACGGACGTGAGACTAGTGGTGTGCCGCATGAACATCTAGTTAGACGATGAGCGCTGGAACGCGGTAGAAAATTAGTTTCGTTGTAAGGGGTGGCGTCTGCACGATGCGCAAAGCGCGAGAGCACAAACGCATGCGAAACGGAGGTAGATTATGACAGCTTCGACAAGTCGCACCGGTGCGCACCGGGGCGCCCTGGTACGCCGTTTAGTCCAGTCATCGTAGCGCCTGGGCGCCCCGGTGCACACCTGTGCGAATTGTCGAAGATGCCATTAGTCTCGCATCTCGCTGCGATTCTCATTAAAAATTAAAAAAAAAGAAAGCGCACACATTCCATTTTTAGGGGCGAAGCTCCTTTGGGTGTTGAATTGCTGGAGTGGCGATTATTGCGCAAGAGTGAAGCCGTGCCCACCAAAAGACGGTGGCGGCGCCCGCCATCTTAGTAAGGGCAAGATAAACCGGCGGTGTTTGGCGAAGGAAAGCGAGCGTTTTCCTCGCACGCCAGACGAGCTTAATATCGCAACTTTTACGGGTCATATACTGCTCCAAGTGTGTCTTTGTGTTACTAGTTTTCATAAATAAGCCTCAAAGTCATGGCAAATTTTATTGGAGATCAATCGCCATTGCTCCTCTCGACGGGTTACTTTTGTCAGCAGCAACGATCTTTTATTTTATAATTAACGTAGTATTTACACTAACAGATCAAAGCCATTTGATCTCTAAGTAGGCACCACCAGAAAAGAGCATGTTTCCGAGCTCTTTAGTGGGCAAAAGCTGGCTTCACTTTTGCTGGCAAGGCACTGCGAGAGCTTCCACTCCAGGGTGTGGGTCTGTCCTTCCTCTGTAGTATGTAGCAGTAGGTAGCCGCCTCTAGTTCTTGGAGTCTTCACTAGATGGCGCTGTCGTAGCCACCTCTAATTCTCAGAAAGATCCCTAGATGGCGCGGAGGCGCTCGCTGCGTTGCAGATGCGTGCTCTAGTCCCCCCCCCCCTCTCTCTCTCGCCTCTGACGCCGACGCTCCGCGCTCGCTGCGTTGCAGATGCATGCGCTAAGGGAGGTTGGGGGGGGTTGAATCCCCCAACCTCCCCCCCCCCCTTTTGCCACGCCCCTGCTGGGCGCGCGCCTGCGAGAGGTTGGGCAAGCAGCACTCAGCTTGAAATTCGACCCATTTCCGCGGCGCGTATCGATGCAAATTTTTGGCAGGCGTTATCGTGAACGCCCAGTGTATGCATTGCGCTCGTCAGCTCAAAATTGTCAAACCTGGTGAGTGGCCCTAAAGGGACAGCCCCCTACATCTCTCTCAGATTACGTAATACCTCGAACAGGTCGCCTTTTGTTCCAAACAATTTTAAGGCCTTATATACCTCATCAAACGTGAAAATTAACCGTCGGCCTCCCGCGTCGGGGACGAGTAATGCAAAAAATCATCACATCGTGACGTCATCATGAAGTCACACATCGTCATTATTTCTGATATCATTCGAACGCCATCGTGACGTCACCTGACGCAACGCCCCGTCATGACGTCGTACCTTGTTCAAAGTTGGGCCGACCACGGAAACGGTAAAGAACCAGGTCTGGTGCCTCCGATCCTGGAGGCAATGCAATACCACGTTAAGTGCAGAAAGCTTTCGGAGAATGGAGGGGCAGGATCAATACGTCGGCTTTGAAAAAAAAAAGAAGATGGCTTTCGCCTTCGAGTCGTCTTAGGTGAATGCAGAAGGGGGCCTGTGACGTTTTTGTTTTTCGTTTTTCTCTTTTTTCAGGCAGCTTACGCTCTATTCCCAGCCGTGAAAACTGTCGGGCGGAAAAGCTGTCGCCCGTTTTTCGTCGGGTATTGCATTGTCGGTTTTATTAAGATAACTTCGCTGTAGAAATTGGAGACGACCTTAATCATTTACTTTTCATTCATTCATTCATTCATTCATTCATTCATTCATTCATTCATTCATTTAGTGTCCGGTACTGGCACTCGCACGTCGGCGTCTCTGTGCCCTGGTCTGTTCCTTGGCTAAACTGTAAACTAAACGCGGATCTAAAAGGCCACGTAGAAATAAGCGCGTGGTTGAGATATGCTCCACCAGGTGCCACAACGGTCCAAACTGCGTAAGAGAAAGCCGTCTGCTCTTTCATCAAAATCATTCAATTAATTTTAATTGCTTATCCTTGCAGTCAGTTTCCCCGTATCTTAAGTAAACTTATGCACCGATATCACCTAAATCCAATACAACTCTTAACCCGAAACAGAAACACCCATGTCTTAAGAGTTTTATTTTTTAGATGCATATTTCTCCGTCCGCGTAATCGGACGTTTTGCTAAACGATCTACAACATTATAATTGGAATTTTTCGCCCAGCTTTGTCGCTTCCAAGTTTGCTAAATAATCTTGTCTAACTAGGAAACGAAGCCGAACACAAAAAAAAACTGGGACTTACTCCATGCAACTGTCAGCAACATGCATGTGGTCGCGTCGTCACAAAGTGCGTCGTCATTTTTAACGCGATAGCGTGAAAGAGGTCGTTTCGCAGAAATTGTGGTGTCGGCGTCGGCGGTTGTGAGTGAAGAATCATCTTGCCCGTAACCCAAAAATCGAGAAAGACGCAAATATATGAAATAATAAAACGATATTCGGTTCGAGTGAGAATCGTACCCAGGCAAGCAGGTGTTCTGCCACAGAGCCACTCAATTGCTTTAAATTGCTTGGAAAAAAAACACTATATGAATGTCATGTAGTGAAAGGAATCTCCTTAGCGCATGTAATATTGCGTGGCAGAAGCGTAGAATCGCACCAGACGTCAAAACATGTGGATTGCGCAACGAGTAGGTGTTTTAAACGCCCACTCATTAAAACGCGCTCGGACATATTTAATAGGGAGTTTTAGAATAGCGTACGCTAAGTTAGCGTTAGCGTTTGCGGCCCGCTATTTCTGTCACTTAACGGGAGCCCACAAGCGGTTAGCGTACGACGCATGCGCAGTTGTGCGAAAAGCCAACGCAAAGCTTTGCGTACGCTATTCTAAAACTGCCTAATGACCGTCATCAGGGGGGAGGGGGGGGACTAGAGCACGCATCTGCAACGCAGCGAGCGCGGAGCGTCGGCGTCGCGAGGCGAGAGAGAGAGAGAGGGGGGGGACAAGAGCACGCATCTGCAACGGATGGATGGATGGATGCTATGAGCGCCCCCTTTATAACGGGGCGGTGACATGTCTGCCACCAGGCTCGAAGGAAGAAAAAAAAAACTTCCTTGTTTCAAGTTGGCTTAATACCTCATCTACACTGATTAAATCTATGTTATTATACCAAAAAAACATAAATTCACGGTCCATCTCTCTGCCTCTTAAGGCAGAATGACATTATTTTTCCCCATTATTTATTTTTGTACTTTATCTCTACTTTTCTGCCACCAATACTCTAACCGTCTCTTACTTATTTCTATCGCGGACGTGTTCAGCTTTCCATTGTTGTCCCTAAAACCCAAGGCTTCATGTAGACTCGTGCCCACACGTATACCTGGGTGAATATCGCCACATTCAATCAGTACATGTTCCATCGTTTCCTTAGTTCCCCCGCAGCATGTACATTGTTCTTCTTCGTTACTGAATCTCGCTTTATAACTACGCGTTCTAAGGCAGCCCGACCTTGCTTCAAACAGCAAAGCGCTTCCCCTTGAGTTATCATAAAACCTTTCCCTCCTTATTTCGTTTTTTCCCTTGCGGTAGTTACTCAGAGCTGGCTTCTTTTCCATCGCTGCCATCCAATAAGTCCTCTCCGCCTCTCTGACCTTCCGCTTAATGCTCCTTTTTGCCATATCGCCCGCACTGCTTGCCGTATATTTACTTGTGAGCCTCCTAGTTCTTTTTCTCCACTGCGTGTCAACGCTTTTTCTATACAAATACCTGAATACCTTCTCTGCCCATCTACTCTTCTTCATTTTCCTCAGCCTCTCTTCGAATCTCATTTTGCTCTGAGCTTCCCTCACTTCAAAGCCTGTCCGTCCCATATCACCCTTTACAGCCTCATTTGTCGTCTTCCCGTGAGCGCCCAACGCGAGGCGACCCACCGTCCTTTGACTTACATCCATTCCTGATTGTACCTCTGACTTCAGGCACACCACTGAGTTCCCAAATGTAAGCCCCGGGACCATCACAACCTTCCACAGCCCTCGAAGCACCTAGTACCTATTGTATCCCCATAAAGCTCTGTGCTTCATAATTGCAGCATTCCTCTTTCCCTTTGCTACCGATGCTTTCTCTTGTACCTCCATATATCTGTCCCCCTCATTTACCCAAACTCCGAGGTACTTGTACTCGCTTACCCTCGGTAACTAGATGTGGCTATGACAGCGCCATCTAGTGAACACTCCAAGAACTAGAGGTGGCTAACTACTACTACTACATGCTACAGAGGAGGAGCAGACCCACACCCAAAGGAGCTTCGCCCCTAAAAAAACCTTAGTAACGTAGTGTTTTGAGCGTGTTGGTATGACATATGACACGACGCACGGAAAAACACGGACAAAGAAAATCGTGGCACACACTAGCGCCTGTGTTTGCCACGCTGTTCTTTTCCCAGTTTTATGTGCGGAATACTTTAGGAGCCCGGGCTGTCGTATGCTGTCGTCGTCTCATGTAGCTTGGAGTAACGCTGGCAAAACCACGTATAAAAATAGAAGAATAGAGGAAACAAGCGAGAAATAGAAAACAAAAAAGATAGAAATGTAAAAGTATAAATAAAAATAGAAATAAATAGAAATAAAGAGTGAAGAAAGACAGAAAAGACTGGAAAAGGGAAAAATAAAGAAAGAGAGGAGGAAAGAAAGAGAAAAGCCGAGGAGAAACAAAGAAGGCTGCCCAGCACCGCACTTGCTTCAGGCTTGGCACCATTAGTGCGAAGATGCCTTAATTTTTTTTTCGTTCGCTATAAGCCTCATGAAGAATTACTGCTGGGCGATCTGTTCAATACGATTATTATGTGGCTTTGCCTTATGTATGGGTATGTACGGTATATGTCACAAGACAAAGTGATTACATCAGACGTACACAAAGTACGCAATTCGCCAAACATCACTTGCATCCCAGTGGAAAAGCTGCTGTCGTATGCGACATCCGAGTGGGCCGGTTTGCCCACTGGGAGGTGTATTACGTTAAACACTCATGATACGAGCAGCGCCTTATTTAGCAGTCACCAAGGCAGCGAGAGAGATTGCTTCTCCGAAGGACTCATCAGCGCGCGCGCACCAGAAGTGCTTTTTAACACATGACAATTACACCGTCTGCAATACTGCAGACGGCGTGATTATGGCAAGTACTGGTCCCTCAACTACGCAGACGCATTAAAGACATGTTATAACCTAACAAAAAAGAACCATGTTTGGCCAAGGTAGAAGGTACCAGCTACTATATTCTATGGGACAAATGTCCTTAAGAATGTTTTTTAAAGAACTGATAAAGCTTAAGAAAAATTTAGAGAAATTAAGAGTTTCTGCAAGTCCTTCTTAAAGTTAACAGTATATTGGTAGCCAACGCTCAATGAAGTTGACGGGTTTGAAGGTACGTGGTGAAAATCTGCTACATACAGGGTGTTTTCTATTTTTTAGGACATTATAATTTTATAATAAATGTAGTGTTCCTACTTAAAATAACGGAACAGCATTAAAGCTTCAGTATGGAACTGGCGTCCATCTTAATCCACTTTATTTTTCAACTTCATCCTCCTTTTCTTTCCTGCCCCGGCTCTCGTGCTTCTTCATCTTCTGTCCAAAGGCTCATACCGCTTCACCCTTCCCGTTTTCTTTTAATTACCCCTCCTGGGGTAATACTTGAAGACATTCCCAATTGAAGCACATTCAACTGATCCACGTTCACCAGTGTACCAGACAGTCTTCAAAATTCCGTTCTGGGTGGCTGTCTTGGTCACAGAGTAAGGCCCGTAAAATTTGGCACTGGAATCTCTTATTCCTTTTCTCACTAGTACGAGGTCGGTGACTTGAATGTCTGGCATGTCTGCTCGATGCCTCTTGTCGAAATTCTTTTTCATTCGTTTTCGGTACCTCTCCTCCTGTGATTTTTGTTGCCTCTCCTCGACAATCTTGAGGTTTTCCAAGAGTCCCAACTCACGGTCTGCCTGCAGAATAGGGGTCTCTCCTTTAGAAGCGTACTGTGGACTGCACCCCAAGCCACTTGTGTAGGATCGGTTATGATGTTTTACGGCTGCTTCTAAAGAACATTTCCATCCACCAGGAAAACTATCGTACATCTTGATGTACTGTTTCACGTCCCGTATGGCACGTTCTGCAAGCCCATTCGCCGCAGGATGGTATGGCGCACAGAACTTGATCGATACATTGTGATCTCGAGCCCATCTTGCTAGCTTTTCACTCTTGAACGCGGGGCCGTTATCGCATACGATTGTCCGCGTAGTTCTAAACATGTCTCTTTCGAGAAGGGTTATGACGCTATTTGCATCTTCTTTTCCTGCTCGTGCCGCGACCATTCTGGTGCATTCATCTATGGCCAGCAGGAAAGCTTGCGTTTTTCTGACTCCTTCCCGTTTCTTGTTAAGTTCGGCGAAATCCAGGTGAACTACTTCAAAAGGCACGTTCGAGTGGCAAGGTAGTATCATGGTGTCCGTAGGCTGTTTATACTTGACTTTGTGTACTTGACACACATGGCATGAACGAACGTACTGACTGACGTCTTTCTTCATGTGAGGCCACGTAAACCTCTTGACCAACTTGTTGTAGGTACGCCAAAAGCCGTCGTGTCCTCCAGATTCTGGGCTATCGTGGTACAAGTAAAGCACTTTGGAAACAAGAGTTGGTGGGACTTGATACCGACCTTCAGTAAAAACCAGTTGTTCTGAGCCTTCCCACAGTTTCACTTCATTGATTTCTTCAGATTGTTCTGTGTTGTTTTGTACCATCAATCTTGATAGAGCATCTGCATCGGTTAAAAGCGGTCCTGGTCGGTGCGAGATGGTGAAGTCAAATTGCTGCAAGTAATTCACCCATCTGGCGATACGCCCTTTAGTTTGGGTCATATTCAAGAGATGAGTGAGTGCCTGGTGATCGGTGAACAAAGTGAACTTCGTACCTTCCTTGTACGTGCGGAAGTAGTCAACGGCCTTCAGAACAGCCAGTGCTTCCTTTTCCGTAGTAGTGTAGTTTGTTTCAGACGGCTTGAAAGTGTAACTGTAGTAACCGACTACGTGTCGCTTTTCTCGGCCAGATGCTTCAATACATTTTTGATACAACACTGCACCAGTCCCATAATGTGAGGCGTCAGTGTTCAATTCAAAGGGTAAAGTGAAGTCTGGTATGCGCAGAACTGGGTCAGAAGAAATTCTGTGCACCAAGTCACGGTAGACTCTCTCACATTCGTCACTCCATTCAAAGGGGACTTCTTTCTGCGTTAAGCGCGTGAGGCATCTAGTTTTGACAGCAAAGTCCTTTATGAAAGATCGGAAATGTCCTGCCAATCCCAAAAACACACGCAGTGAATGGACGTCATATGGTTTCTTCAACTGGGAGATCTTCTCGACGGACTCTTGTTTTGTGCTTTGGTGTTCCCATCGAAGACTCTTCCAAGAAACACAACTTTTTGTTGAAAGAATGCACTCTTCTTAAAATTAACCTTGAGATGTGCCAAGCTCAAGGCGTTTAACACCTGAGACAGATGGTCCTGATGCTCAGCCTCTGTTTTGGAGAAGACTATAATGTCGTCTATGTACACATTACAAAAAACACCAAGGAATGGCTTTAGGACGTCGTTCATGATCTTCTGGAACCACGCTGGCGAGTTTTTCCAACCGAAAGGAAGCCGGTTGTATTCGTAGAGATCGAATGGCGTGATAAAAGCGGTGTACATTTTTGTTTCTTCGGTTAGTGGGATCTGCCAGAAACCTTTGCATAAATGGATGCGGGAAAAATGTCGGCAACCCCCGATCTCATCTATAATTGTGTCGATCTTCGGCATAGGAAATGGTATGAGTTCTGTCTGACGATTGAGAACCCTGTAGTCGGTGCATAATCTGAAGGTTCCGTCTTCTTTCGGTGCGATCGTTATGGGAGAAGCGAAGGGTGATACCGAAGGTCGTATGATATCAGCATCTAGCATCTCCTGCAACTCTTTCTTGAGCCACATCTTTCGCTCCCTTGACATATTGTAAGGTGCTTTTCGGATGACGGTCTTGTCAGCGAGTTCGAAAGGAACCTTGTGGGACTTCATCGCCTGAGGATAGCTTCCTATGCATACAAGTTCAGGGTAGGTCGTTGCGATATCCTCCGCGCACTTGACAACTCGTAGATTATCTTGTCTACCCTGATTTGTCTCGTTCCTTGCTACTCCTTCAACTAGAACCACATCGTCCCAGTACACGTTGATCTTTAGTTTCTTTATATCTGGTCTTGATAGCAAAAAGTCGTACGTCACCCCCTCTATCACCAACACTTCGCTCTCTATTTCCTGACCCTGGAACTTGATGTTTACAAAGGCCCACTGATCATGCAACGTTACTTTTCCATCATAGCCTTGTACTCGTAGGATTCTTCCACTATGCAAGCGACTTGCATCCACCAGCTTGGCATTTATAATGGACACAGAAGCACCGCTGTCTACCAGAGCCATCATATGTTTGTTTCCTACTTTGACGGGAATGTGAAGTAGGCTAGAGCAACTTAAATAAACAGTCTCATTTGGAGTCATCGGGTGGGACTGATCACCCTCGTTTATTAGTTTTTTTCTGTCGAATACTCCTGAGCTTCAGTGTCGATATTATTCACTCGACCTCTTGGAACACGCCAGGGCAAGTTATCTGTGCTACTTGCGAGGTGGCTCGGTTCTCGCTGAGCGCGGCTTGACCAGTCCGCTTTACTCCGATTGAAACAGCTGCTTGACTCGGCGGTTATGCTTGTTTCCGAAGCTGATGGTATGTTCTGAAGACACGCGAGGAGGTCATCTAGAGTCTTTGGTGAATGTATTTGCACTTGCTTCAACACGTTAGTGTGCAATCCATGCATTATTAAGGCAACTACGGCCGTAGATGGAAGCAAAGGCTCCGCCAGCTTTAAAAGACGGCGTTTCTCAAAGAAGTACTCGACAAGGCAGCTTTGCTCAGACTTGAAATTAAGCGCCGTGTTCCATCTTTCTACTGGATTGCTTCGGAATGCAGTCAAAAACTTTTTCTTTTCCTCCACTGGCTCCAAGAGTCGTCACTGTCTTCCAGAATGCATGTTTCATACCACTTTCGCGCAACACCTCTCAAGTAAACGCGCATGTTGGTGATTTTAGCCTCATCAGAGAGCCACTTGTTTTTTCCAGCGGCATATTCGTAGAAATCAAGCCAACTTTCTGGACTTGAAGACACACCGTCGAAAGCATCAGGTTCTATGAATTTAGGCGTCGCTTTCTCAGCATTCAGAGAGCTTATAAGAGATGTCATTATTTGGTTTTGTTCAACCATCTGTTCCTGTTGCAGCTGAAGAGCTTTCAAAACGAGGCTCACCTCCTCCGTCGAAGATCGTGATCCCGAGTCTTTTCGACGCGCTGGTTCAAGAACTAGGTCGTTGAAGGTCGCCACACGCAAGTTCACTTTCACAGCACCTTTCCGTCGTAGTTCAGTAGTGTCCACGGCTGCCTTTTCCACAACCAGGTTCACGAGTTCTTCCGAGCTGAGCTCACGAGGTAGGTCTACTACCATTGCTTCGTCTTGAACTTGGTACTTCGAAAAGATGATCTTCTTCTCGGAGGTCTCGTCAATGAAGAACGTCACCCACATGATGGCTTCGATGGCCGGCTGCGCCAAAATAATGTAGTGTTCCTACTTAAAATAACGGAACAGCATTAAAGCTTCAGTATGGAACTGGCGTCCATCTTAATCCACTTTCCGCTCTCGTGCTTCTTCATCTTCTGTCCAAAGGCTCATACCGCTTCAATAAAAATCCTTTGACAGTAAAGCTCCTGTCGTTTTCGCACAAGAAATCTACGTCGAGGGGGAACACTTTGCCGCAGCTGAAATGATACCACTGCGACAAAAAACCAAAAATTTGTTAATTCACCTTTTATTATTTACTTAAGGGCAGATGTTTATATGACAAATTTGCGTGCCACTTTATGGCATACCCTTATTTTAGAAATCGAAATTGAAATCTTTTAGAACGTTTTAGAAACCCTTCATTTAGAAAGTTAGAGATACTCGTCATCAAATTTTAAGGGCAACATCGAAACTAATGGCGCCGTTCTCTTACGTCAGACCGGAACTACCCTTGACTAGGAAGTGACGAAATATGAAGGCGCGGGGCGGCCGTATCTTTTAATGAAAATCTTCAAGACTCGAGAGCCTTTTGTAGTGTGAGCTCTGCGCCGAGCTGTAACTTGGCGGATATCTGCTTGTCTTTTATCCCAACCACGAGACGGTCGCGCACTAACTCCTCTCGAAGAGCACTGAACTCGCTGTCTTTCGAATCAATTGTGCCAACGCATCGCCCTACTTTTGCGTGTAGTTTAGAATAACAGACAGCTGAGGTAGTTGGTGAGTATTCATTCTTAAAGACGGGGCGTGCAAACACGGACGCGCGAAGGAAGTCAAGACACCACGAACACAGAATAACAACTGAAAAGGCGCCCAAATGCGAAAGAGAAAGAAGGCACGAAAACTTATCTGCGCATGTCTAGGCAATAGGCGAGCCTATCAATACGGCACACGTGGGGTATAGGTGAAAGATAACTGTTAAGACATTTAATTTCTTCTTTATGCAACTTAATCAAGCGTTGGCTCACGCATGCTCTACCACTATTATCGATATGCCATGCCTCAATCAGTGGACGCGTTTCTTCATTCCTGTGCATGTAAAAAACTGCGCATTCATCGAATTTTGCTGTGAACTTAAACTCTCGACAATGTAAAGATGGGTGAGAAGGTCAGCCTGCGGTTAGCGACCTGTTATGTTCCAATAATCTCTGGTTATTACAGAGAGAGACAGAGAAATGTTTTAATGAAAAGCTGGAGATGTTTGCCTGGCTGTTCGCCTGACATGCTACTCCAGGTGCTCCAGGGTGATGATTATGATATATACACTGATAACCACACACACATACATAGACTACACTGTTTACAAAGTTTCGGTCAGGCTTGTGGCCCGCAAGAAAGTCAGCAGCGCTTTCGTTGCGCGTAACGCACAGGTGCTGTTTTGCCATGGGCCCAGAATGTGCCGCAGTTCTAAACACGAGTCCTGTTGAAGGTGCAAAGCCGCCTTCAGAGATCTTCTTTCTGTTGCGTATCGCCTGCATTCGCAGATAACGTGTTTAAGTCTTCTAGGACGTCTGTCCTACGTAGAAGTGGCCGCAACTAAAAGGAACCTTATACACCACTCCTGTGCGGCAGTCAGTGAATATTTTGGTGTGTTTTATGAAACAAATATCAGTCCGCTTCTTGTCTATTACTCTCTCATTCTTTCTCTGCACAGCGGCACTTATCTTACCTAGCTTAATGGAAGCCGTTAAGAACAACATTAACGCCGTATCAACTTCCCACTTTCCTTAGCCTTTGAAATATGCAATGAACGTAAGGAATACCTATACGACTCGGTTTTTCCTATTGCTTTCTGCAACCATGCTCGGACTTAACAAAACGTACTTCTTTAAACGTTCAGCGACAGTGGCCGCTGCCACACGAGGATAACCTACACCTACAAGACGCGTAACCTGTGCGTTGAAGCGGGCACTCATTTTGTGCTCACACCTCTTGGTGAGCGAAGACTTAAGGCTTGACATAGCTATACCGTTTTTTACAACCTTAGAATGCTTCTACGAGAAGTTTAACAACAGTTATCAAGATCTTGGAGAATATTGCGAGCATACGTTGTACTCGTGAAAACTTAAGGAAATGTCTCTAAACTGCATTCCGTTATTCTGAGGCAATTCTTTAGTAAAGTTCAACCCTCCTAAACTTAATTCAAAATTTTAGCCCACTGAGGTAACCACAGATTCGAAGTCCTCATCACTACAAAAAAATGAAGTAATCGTCCACATAATCAAAAGTCTTAATAATAAAATTACCTAACGCGCCTTTTAAACGTTTGTCAGTCTTGCTAAGGTATAAATCACTAAGATTCGGAGCAACCTTTCAACTAATACACACTCCTGATTTTTGCACACGAACACATTCATTGCGACCTATCAGCGTCGACTTTCAATGCCTGAAAATAACTTCTGTAAAAGCCTCCGTAGAAACACCACATTTATCAGCAAAAACCGCTTCCAGAAATTGTTAGTTAATACAGTCATTAACACATTTAAACAACCCCTCATGCGACAAGGAGTAATTGAGGCCTTCGATATCTATACTAAAAGCCTTACAACGGCCGCGGTTCTCCTCTCAGAAAAACTGAACTAGCGCCTGAGAATTACGCATCCTAAAAAGGTCTGAAAAAATCAAAGCATCTCGCAAAGGATCTGGTTGTGCGCCCTTGCAGTTGTTACTCGGCATTCGTGGTGTCCTGACTTCCTCCTTGTATCCGTGTTTGCACGTCCTATCTTCAAGAACGAACTGCGTGTAGTGTTTGGTGCTTGTGGGTTTCTTTCAGGCTGTGCACAATAAAACCGCAGTATCAACCTTTTCTTTGTCTTGGAAGCATAAAACGTAGTGGCAGCCACTGCGGCGCTTCTTCTTGAAGACAAGCAAAATAGTTTTCGCGCTTCTTTATAGTTTAAGAAAGAAACAGACAAGCACCAAACACTAAGCTGTGTACTTGTGTATCTAAGTACGCTTGTCAAATTTTCTGACCGGGTTTTGTTTCGGCGCACCTTGATTCAACTTTCGTCAATTCCATGTCACAAATACTTCTGTCTGACGCAACAGAGAGACCGTGTTCCGTGCGCGCCCGGTGCGATCAGTTCCGATTTCACCCTTGAAATTCGATTACGAAATATCTGGAACTACGTGCAAATTTAGCGATTTATAAAAACTGGGTATGCCATAAATTATCATGCACTACAACTTTCTAATATAAACTCTGCACTCAAGTAAAAATTTAAAATGTTACCTGACGAGTATTTTGCTAATTGGTCGCATCAACGTCATTTTAGCTGCGGCAAAGTATTTCCGCCTCGACATAGAGTTCATGTGCGAAAACGAAAAGAGCATGACTATAAAAAATCTGCATTGTCTAAAAAAAAGCACCCTGTACACTCTTAATCTGGCCTTGCTTAAGGTGGCCAGATAACCGGACATTTTTCGTCTCGTTTCTAGGATATAGCCAGCATATAACCAGGACCTGATCAGGAGTGCATAACTACAACAGTATACTAACCATGGTAAAACTTTTCATACCACTACTGTCAGTCAGCTTGGGGCCAGAAGCCCTTGACACTTGTGCCCCTTGACGCTCATTCGATGGAGGGTGAAATAATTGCGCGCTGTAGTACGTACATCCTTCTGCATGGTATTTTTGCAAACGAACGCTGTCGACTGCGGGCCAACAACTTGATTTATGAAGGTTGATTGATAGGCACATTATGAATCGGTTCTACCTCTGCGTCTTGTGCACGTAAGTCGGCAAATGAACGAATGATGACTGTAAGGTGATTAGGACGATAATCCTTGCTTTGTGACCTTGCCCAAGCCGCTGCCGGCGCACGCTGAAGTCATGGCTATCGTGGCTGAAATGAATTCCAGCTTGGGCTGCTCTGTCAAATCTGCCGAGATCAAAGCTTGACCGGGTGTCAAAGCCCACACAGACACATATACTTCTTTTCAATTATGCACTCTGTCCACCACCACTTTTTTTTTCGTCCCTCTTCGATGCACGACCTGGTACGTTAAACACTTCATCGATCCTTTTGAGACAACCCTCACTTTTCCGCTTTGCTCTTTTGTCCTTTCAATAAACACGAGCCAATCTATTTCGCACGCGGCGTCTTGCATCGCACTCCCTACTCGGCTTCACCCATTCGGCACGGTCGATGGCAGACGGACCCATTAATGGCATCTGCGCAGACTGCGGCACCCGCTTTTGGTCGGCGACGTTAGATGAGCGCTGAGGCTTCATGAACCCACACTCCGGTAAAGCCACGTGTCGGAGAATTACACGATTGACGCGTGTGTATGGTAGTCGGTGTACTAATCAGGGTCTCTGAAGACAGACGAATAACGGCGGCGATGGCTTGAATACGGGGAACATACGGGCTGGATTGCTAGCTCGCTCTGCGAGGACAGCATTTTGAGGAACGTAGGGGACAACAACAACAACAACAACAACAACAACAAAACTTGATTACCTCTATTTAAATATCTCGAGCTTCAAAGATCGAGAACGCGGGTTCGATAGCCGGCCACGGTGGCTCCATTCCAATGGGGGGCGAAACTTACGAACACCAGTGTAGTTAGATTTAGACCCACGCAGATGAATTCCTGATGAATAAGATTAATCTTGATTCGCTCCCCTTTGTCCCCCCGCCTCTTGTGTCCCTCATAACATTGCCATGTAAAACCAGGAGTTAATTACATTTGGACGAAAGTCATATGCGGGTAGCACCAATCCATGCGGAGTCATGCATTTGCTATGCTCTTAATTTCCGGCCTTAATACTTCTTTGGGTAGGTCAGTATGCGAATGAATGAATGAATGAATGAATGAATGAATGAATGAATGAATGAATGAATAAAGAAAAATATACCCAAATCCGAGCATATCTAGAATAACACCATTATCTTATTTACTCGTTGTCCTTGTGTGAGCTCTGTTCTTGTTTCATTTTTGATGGATCCGCACTCAACAGGCATGCCAATTAGAGAAATCATTTAGCTAATTGCCCATTCAGTGGCCTCTTAACGTCTAGTTGTCGTGGAGCTCGCCTGCTGACCTGAAGGTCGCGGGATCGAATCCAAGCCGAGGCGGCCACATTTTCGATGGAGGGGAAAATGATTGAGGCCCGTGTACTTAGATATCAATGCGCGTTAAAGAACCCCAGGTGGTCGAAATTTCCGGGGCTCTGAACAACAGCGTCCTTCATAATAATAACTTGGGTTTGGGACGGGTTTGGGACACCAGCAAATAAATTAATAATTATTTAGCGGCTTCTAAACAATAAAAAAAGTGCGCTGCGGCTAAGTCACCGCTGCTCGACATTCGTCGCATTTCGCAATTGGTGCATGGTTTTATTGTTTACAAGATGCTTAACATTGTTTAGTAATTCGTACTTATTTCGGTCTCAATGAACGGTCATCAGGTGCCCGGGCTTATATTTTAGTGAGCGAATGTCAACTAAGTTTGGCTTGGCATTTGTGAAAACGCTGTTTAATTACTGCTTGACATGAACTTTTTTTTTAGGGGCTACAGCAGCTTTCCGGTGGGCGGCTCCTTTCACAAAGCTACGTAATTCTTTGTGGCTACTTTTTATGCGAAGCTTTTGTATCACATGGTTCTCACGTCGGTGGCAACTGGGGCACGTCGTATTTCTCGCTCGCGAAAAATTCGCGATATGGTTCCACCTTCACGCGTACTAAATTCGATGAGGATGAAATAAGCATAGTTGATACCAGCCCTAGCTAAGGGACTGGAGAAAGCGTACGAATGCGTGCTGCTTCGCTTATACAATAATGCGATGCTGTGCCCGGTAATAATGATGAGCTTTGATTCTACGCCGGTGTTGCTGCCGATTTCGTCAGCACAAAAAACATTTTCTGTCGTGAAGTTGTGTCATCCCATCGATAGATTATCCGTTGCCGTCCCCGGACCAGCGAACGCGTGCCTTTGTTACTTCATGTGGTCGAGCGAGACTCGCAAGAAAGCCGAAAAGCGTCCGCTACACCGCGCGGACGGTTCACCTGCGAGTTTGTTGTTTTCATGTGCTGACGCTACGTGATGGCAGAACAGCACAGACAGCAGATACATTGTTTCGCCCCTGGATCCACTACGGGATACGTCTCCAGACAGCAACAAAGATAGAAATTAAGGTCTCTCTAATCGCAGTTATCCCGCCGATGATGAACCTCGCCAGTTGGGAAAGTTCCATTCCACAACCTGATAAGCCGCTTGACAAGAACAGCGTTGTCTGTGAACTTCACTTCAACGAGCGGTCTATATTTCGCAGCTACACACATGTGATCAACGGTGGAACAGTGGAAATTCCCCGTGGTCGCGCTTCCTTAACATCAGATGCGGTTCCAGCTTTGTTCCCTAACGTCGCTGCGTACATTGCCAAGAAGTTGCCAGCGAAACGGGGCGACCACCCACTGCATAAGCCGAGGTGCAGTGTTTTCCAATCGTTACACTCCACACAAAGCTTCAGCAGTACGAAGCAATTACCAAAGCTCTTGTTGGGCCAGCTTCATTGATATGTTTGCCTAATCTCGAAAATTATTTGGTTATGTGGTTAGTGTCCTCCGCGAACCTAAGACAGCGCGCGGATGAAATCTCGGAGCCGACAGACGCGCCCGTATCTGTTCTCTGACGCGCCGATGCGGCGGCGCTGCTGTCGGCACCGAGATGCCTCCCGCGCCGTCGCATCGTCATGAAAAAATGCTTCGTCTCCGGCGCGCCGATGCTGACACCTCCCCCTCTAGCCACCATAATAACGCTCAGTATATACAAAATAATTTCTTCTACAAAACGAGATCCGCGTTTTCAAGCAAAAAATTGTAGTTTGCAAACTACCTTTCTTCCTGACGCCAGCATCGTTTCACTTCCAGACAAGAGATACTTACTTTCGTTGTCATCTAAGATACCTGAATGACATGAAAGGCCATATCTCGATATGCCACTCGATTCGAAGGGAGTGCTTTCGTACGGGCGTGATCACGTGATGCTATCCCGTGAATCTCGGCCCGCAATAGTGGGTATGGTATGGCGTGGAGTCGATCGATTCTCGCTCGCCTTCAGGTCGTGAATAATACCTTAGTGTCTTTTCTTTCGTGCTGTCCTTCACCTGTGAGAAACCACCCCTTGGCCGTGGAATGACAGTAATTGCCGGGTACGTAGTCTCTGTATGACGCATCTTTGTTGCTTTAGAAGCGCTAAGATGGAAGGAATGGCCGGAAAAGGGATTGTTTCGCTACGATAGAGTTAGCAGTATCTTAAACGCGGTTTGTAGCATTAGGTGCATTGTATCGTCGTAATCGTTAATGTTCGACGTCTTTAGAACTCTCTACTGAAGAAACTGTTTGCATTCGTTTAGTATTTGATCTCAGACACCCACGACATGCCAGAGGGTGTTGCCTTCGAAATGCGATCTTGTTTCTTTCGTCGTTAGCGTCTTCGCTTTCCCGTTGCCTTGACACTGTTGTCATTATTGTTTAGTCTTCGGCAAAATCTTTTAACGTGTTGAGATGATTTTGTTTCGCCATCCTTCTCGTAAATTCCACCGCCGTGATACAGTGGTTACGGTGCTCTGCTGCCGACCCGAAAGTCGCGGATTCGATCTTGGCCGCGGCGGTCGCATTCCGATGAAGGGGAAATCCTAGATGACCCTGTACTGTGCCACGCCAGCGCATGTTAAAGAACATCGGATGGTCGAAATTTCCGAAGACCTCAACTACGGCGTGCCTCATAATCATATTGTCCTTTTGGCACGTAAAACCGCAAATATTATTACAAAAACAAATCTTGAGCATTGTGCGGCAGATATTAGGATAACAAGCTCAGATATTTTCTGTGACAGCCGTGATATCATAGGTAAGGATGTGTAGTTTATGTAATAAGGCGCTCTCGGACCGTGGGCCGGGAGTGCCCAATTATTGCGTGGTTGGGGCGATTATGACAGTGAAGGACACAATACTCAAGCCGGTAACGTTTGAACTCTTTATTGGTGAACCTACACCATCGGAAAAAATAGCGTTTCCAGTGCCTCCCAGTGCCTTTCTGCGCACTGGGCGGCACTATAAACGCTGTACATACATCGTGTCCCAATGTGTTACAGCGCACTGTGAGGCACTGGAACACACCGTACAGTGTGGCCAGTGCCGCCCAGTGCCCTGAGAGGCACTGAAAATACCGTGCAGTGTGTCCCAGTGTTTTATAGTGCACTGGGAGACACTGAGCGCACTTTACAGCGTCTGCCCGCACACTGGCAAAACTGGCGGCACATTGGAGAAAGCTTGGCTCTCTGGGTGGACTTTGTGTAAAATTGGATATTGAATCGCGAGATGTCCAGCACAATATTTATCGAGTATTTTCAAAATATTATTCTGTTCTGTGGCCAACAATTATCTAGTTTTAGTCTTAATTAGGCGGTGGACGTGCGTATGCGCTAATACAATCATCTATAGAGCGCACGCACTTTCTCTGAGGTGCGTGGTCGAGTGTCGTGAATTTAGTATGAATATAACTGCAACGAAAAATGTATCAGTCCCATCACAATATGACATTAGTATTAGTCTCATATTCAACATTAACCTACTCTAGCAGTCCGTCCTTCCGTATGGGCTGGTACCTCTCAAACCCGTACGTCACCGGCAGCACTTAGCCGCTGTGAAGGAATGTGTGCTAACAAGGCTCAATCTCGCCGTTTTAGGGCCGAAGCACCTGAGGGTCTCGCGTTGTCGGTGTGTCAATCGTCGTCACGGTCCATCATAAACGCGTATGCGCCACAAAAATTGGGTACATCCCACTACTCGCCACCGGTCGATACTGTGAGTTAAAGGGTCATCGTTACTGCTTAAAGCATTGTTCTGCTTAGCAGCGGCGTCAGAATCACCGACGAAATTTACCAAGGCGCTCAAGTTTCTAATATAAAACCAGAGACACAAATGTGCACCTTTGCGTAATGTCATATTTGAAACACCATTTCATGGAACATATCTGCAAAATTATGGTGCGTTATTGGACAGGTGGCAAGTAAAGCAGTAGGCCTAAAGGGTAAAGATTTTCGAGTGCCACACCTACTCACATCTACACAAGGGTGGCGTCTGGCTACTTTGTCTATTCTGGCGACTTCGCACAATAATATGACTAGTTGTGGTGACGTCAGGTGCCAACACTTGCTTGTGCGTCTCCAACGGAGCCATGGAACGGAGTGGCCGTGCGAACGTGACGATTTCCAACTCGAGTATGCGACGGGAAGCTCATAACATGTCGTGACGTCAGGGTAATGTAGGAACCGAAGCTAGTTTTTTTAGAAACATGATTTAAATAACTTTTGACGGGGGGCGCGCTCACGCTTACCAACAGATTTTCAGGGCTCTTGGGGGTTTGGCGTTTCCTTTCATTTGACGCAAGAAAACAACGAAAAATTTTCGTGTTAGTACCTCTTTCAGCTGAAAGAAGAGATCGCAGAGGTAAAGGAAGTCAAGCGTAGCGAGATAAGATTTTCTGAAGAGAAAAGAGTTTTCGTTAGATCGACATCAAATACACACCATAAAAAATATAACAAGAAGCTATTCAACTACAGAAGGATATTTGACGCGTTTCGGAACGTTCTGTGTTGCCACCGGTGACAGTGGCGAGTGGAGGGAAAGGAAAAACACTCTCGTCAGCGAAAACCGTCAAGCGATCCTGAAAAATGACTTATACCTTCCGGAGCAAATCTTGATTCCATCGTTTAGAAGCTGAGAGTTTTTTGTTTCTCATTTTGTGTGTGTGTTTTTTTTTACAGCAAGGTCTTTCATTTTCTATTAGTTTTTTCTATCGCTTATCTTTTGCTCGTTTCTCCGTTAGGCGTCCTTGTCTCGTCGAACATTTGCCAAGCGTCTGCGAGACAAGAGATAGAGAGATGACATTTGTCGAAATCTCTAATCCGCCATAGCGCGCTTTACTCAGTCGTGTAATTTGATGATATACGACAGGTGACGCCTTTGCCTTCGCAAAGTTCCGCTAGATCTCAAATCTGTTCTTTTTTGTTGTTTTTCGTCCTGAAAGTATGTTCGCGAGACTAAATTTATTGACTGATCGATGACTGATTCTCTGATGTGCTTCCCGGCAGCTGACTGAATTCTGTATCGCTTCAGCGAGTGACGGATTGATTCATTCAATGTCAGAATAATTACCTAATTAGCCGAATGGCTACTCATTCGGTGAACGATAAGACTATCGATTTATTCAAGTAAAAGTAAACGTTCATAATTAAAAATGAATGTGTTTAATGAAACAAAAAAGTCACAGTTTCGCCGCAAGGGTGAAGCAATGAATGCGATAGCAACAAAAGCGGCCCGTGATGGAAAAACATCTGCCCCCCGGCAGATGTTTTTCTACGCTGCAAAAACATCTGCCCCCCCGGCAGCAACTACCGCGCGAGCAGACAGCGGAAGAGCAAGGTTCTCCCTGTGCAAATATTAGAAGAGGCGAGCGAGCTGGCCGACGACTTTTAAATGCACTCGTTGCGCTCCTTGCGCCATCTCGGTGGTAATGAAGGAACACTTATAAGCGCCTGCCATCTCTGAGTACTGCCAGCGGTAAAGGGTGTGTATATAACGCTCGCCGTTAGCTACCTGAAGGATCTGCGCTTTGTGGCGTAGTAAATAGCGCCACGCGCTGGGTAGCGAGCGGTCGCTGGTTCGATTGCCCGCTTCGGAAGCATTTTCCTGAATTATTCTTCTTTGGGACTTATATATATATATATATATATATATATATATATATATATATATATATATATATATATATATATATATATATATATATATACATAACGGTGCATGACGGCGGCGGCAAAAACCAGCCGAGACTGTCCATATAATTGGTGTAGCAATAAAAAAATATCCGGCAACAGAGCACACTGCCTCTTACATGTGAGATACGCGCACGCTCAGAATGGCAAGGTCTTTCACCCTGATGGCATTGCTGTTTCTTTCCACTGTAATTAGACAAACCTAAAGCACTCCGTATTTTTAGGCCAAGCTTTTATAACTCAGAGTTTGGTGGCGGCGTCGTGCGCGCAAAAACCCGGCGCCGGCGGCCCTCGAAGGTGCACCGGGCACATGCGTAATTCTATAAGCCGTTTTCCAATAACTGATGCTTTCTCGATCCTGGTCTCTTCCGCGATCAGCAGTTTCTTTTATGGCAGTGTCGTCTTTTGTCGAGGGCACCTGTCATTTCACGTTGCCACATTTCATTGTTGCCTGTATATGAACTCATCACCGTCGTGTTGCCTGTAGCAACGTAAGTCTTGCGGTCATGATCACGTCGTTGAAAGTTCAATTCCCGGCATGGAGGAAGGAAACCATAAGGAGGGAGCATTGCGTAATTAGAGAGAAGAAAAGAAGGAAATAAAGAAAGAAAGGTAAAAAGAAGGAAAGAAAGGAAGGAAAGAAAGAAAGAAGGAAATAAAGAAGGAAAGAAAGAAGGAAGAAAGGAAAGAAAGTGAGCAAGAAAGGAAGAAAGAAGGAAAGAAAGGAAGAAAGAAAGAAAGAAAGAAAGAAAGAAAGAAAGAAAGAAAGAAAGAAAGAAAGAAAGAAAGAAAGAAAGAAAGAAAGAAAGAAAGAAAGAAAGAAAGAAAGAAAGAAAGAAAGAAAGAAAGAAAGAAAGAAAGAAAGAAAGAATAGTACTTCTGGCAGGCGCACGCCAAGCTTCGTTTGCCCACATTTTCCCGGTAGGGCAAGGGCTCCTGAATTTTCTCTAAATATTGCGCCCAGGCCATCGCCGCTTCTTCAAAATTAGTATGGCGTAGCGCACCACGACACGGAATGAGAAGAGGGTCGCACATACACAGCGCTATGTGTGTGCGTCCGTCTTCTCTGTCCCTGTCGTGGTGCGCTACGCCATACGAATTATGAATCCCAACGAACTAGCCCGGCAACGTGCTTTAGCAAATTTCCTTCTTAAAAACCAGCATTTTACCCGTTACGGTGGTCTAGTGGTTATGGTGCTCGACAGCCGTCCCGATGTAAAACCCCAACAATTCTTATAAAACCAGCATTTCTAGCAATGGAAATCTGGTGCGCGTCCCGCCTGACCTTTGTTCAACGCGGAAATGCTCGAAAGTGACGGCCCACGATCAAAGAGTGCCAGACAGAGGGAGAGATGGATCCCTGCGAGGCAGTGAGAGGGCACGTCCTTTCAGCACACATCAGAAATCGATCACCGACGGCACGCCTTCGGCAGCCTAAACGTGGCCCGCTCTCCTTCCACAAGCGCAGTGGAATGGCGCTGGATATACGTTACAATGGACGGTGCCACACACGCGGATATCTTTTCTGTCCATAGTATACTGCCCATAGTATGAAATTCGCTGTTACAGATTGAGTGTGCGAACGCAGCTCGTCGTGGTTTCTATCGTCCCTGGTCGTTTGATACTGTGAAACAAAAGTCGTCCCGGGAAGTCTGACAAGACTAACAGGGTCCCTCGCGCATTCGCTTACGACGACTAGAATGCGAAAGCCATGTACTGCTTCTTTTTCCTCTCAGTATACATGCACTAATCCGCCCCTCCTTCCAGAGGCTTTGTGCACACGACGTGCTACTGCACTTTCTCCAGCTTCGTCGGCATTTCAAGCTTTCGGCACCTCACCAGGTTTTGCAATGGTTCTGAGATCGGCTCGCCTTCGACCAAGCCACCATATCATGTGGTCACATCATAGTGACGTCACGATGGCGTCATGATGATGTTACAAATTCTGACGATATGTGACGGCACGGTGGCGTCACATGTGGACGTCATCACATGATGCTGAGTTTTTGCGTCACTTGTGTTGATGCCGACGCCGACGCCGCCGACGGTCAATTTTCGTTTTTGATGACGCATCTAAGGCTATCGCCTTAATATAGGTCGCATGGTCTTTTATGTATTCAGATTTTGGGACAAAAAACTCCAGCTATTATTCCGACTGTAATCCTGCTGGCATATGCCGTTAGCCCACATATCGTTTCTATTTCTTTCTTTCTTTCTTTCTTTCTTTCTTTCTTTCTTTCTTTCTTTCTTTCTTTCTTTCTTTCTTTCTTTCTTTCTTTCTTTCTTTCTTTCTTTCTTTCTTTCTTTCTTTCTTTCTTTCTTTCTTTGCTGCAGTGTTGCACTGCGTGCCACATTATGCTACATTTTAATAAAAAGCAAGCGCACCTGTTTATGAAGAAGCTATCTTGCTTTGAATAACACGTATTCTTGTTTTTTCCTACCACATCACTGCCGTGTATTTATGCTCTTTCAACTAGATGAAAAAAAAAAAAAAAGATGAAAGCGCTAGGGCGTTCACCGTCACGCTTCACATATTTCGGTAGCGGCCTAAAGCGCCACACTGGCATTTTTCGTTCACGCTTAGGCGTGCATCACACAATAAGCTCTGGAAAGAACCTCATTAAGTCCTGCGCGGAACGCATGCGAATAACGTTCAAATTTTACCTTGGGTACGCGCTCTCAAGTTGAGTAAAGGTGTGTTGTTCTGCGAGGAATATTTCCTTCCTTTTTGTGAATAGTTCACGTTGGCGGCTCTTTGATATCCGTTTGCTGCCTCTTCGTGTACAGCGCAGATCTTTGGCCTGCTTTTTAGATTGAGTATTTGCTTGTCCGTGTTTGTATGTGTGCATCTCCGTTTCTGTACCAGTACGCGCACGCTGGTTTGAAACTATTTGTTCCCGCTATTGTTCGTCTTTAAATATTTGTACAAGTACACAGTCAAAGAAAAGAGTTTAAATCACCAGGACCTTCGAAACGTTACTTGAATCTTGCCGTCACGCTGACGTAAGAATTCAGATTATGCGGGCTTGAGGGATAAGGACAGTGGTTCCACGAGGTTTCTGTACGTTTCAATTAGAGCATCAAGATTAAGTATAAAACCACTACTTAAATTCGATGGCAGGCCGAAATGTGCATTGCTCAGCAGTGTTCGAAAGGCGAAAGGTTATTTTGAACATAAAAATCTTGACTAAGCTTGATCGAACAATACATATCTAACTGCTGTAGGGCCCCGTACTTGTTCGGGGTATCGTTTCCGTGTCTTATGCTCACCTTTATGCTTTAGTTACTTCAATTATGTTTCGGCGAACACCACTTCGCATTGATTGAGAATTATACGCGCAATTTCTGAATAAACCACGCCACCTAGCGTATTCCGTACTTTTTTATGCAAGGACGCACACACTTGTGTGAAAGATTGTGTACCCGCTTTTGTTCGTCTTTCAATATTTGGACAAGTAGACAGTGCAAACGAGAGTTCCCACGAACAGGTTCTCTGAAAACATTCCCAGTATCCCTTTGCTGTCACGCTGACGTAGGGGATTTCGATCATGCAGGCTTGAGCGATAAGGCCACGCGTTCCACGGTCGCTTTGTTTACATCACGGAAAACATTAAGATTAAATTTAAAAAATAAAACTGTTGAAATGATCGGGCGTACCGAAATGTGCATTGATCAGCCGCTTTCGTAAGGCGAATGATTATTTTTAGGATAAATATCTTGGATAAAGATTTATCTTAAAGTGCGTACCATAGTCTTGTAGTCTTCTTGTCCAGTTTTTCATTTCTTAGTCTTATGCTTCCATTTTGCTCTCATTGTTTGAATTGCGCTTTGCAGGAACACAATGCTGCGTTGATCGACGGTTATGGGCGCATCTCCTGAAGAAACCACACAAACTAGAGCTTTGTGTACCTTAGTTTTGTTCAAGGATAAACCGAGCATGAGATAATACTTGGAATACCTCTAACTTAACTTACTCTACCACTCCATGGTGAGTTCAGGCACAAAATTAAAGAAGCCAATAAATAATTTTTATTTTACAAATACGCATGTCACCAGCGCACATTCGAGTGCCGCATTTCTGTTCACTCGCCGGCACTGGGTTTTTCGCGTACAACGCCGCCACCGCCACTGCAAGTTATAACTCATTCCAAACTTCCGTTGACAAGAAAGCACGTTCTAGCCATGTACGGCCTCTACGGTTTCCAGATCTCCTCGTTTCGGGGCATTTGTCATGCACTTTTCTATTGTTTTTTTTTATTCAAGAACCTGGATATACGTTGATTTCTATTTTCATACACTATGCACTATCATCTACATCCGGCAGTTCGAACGGAAGTTTTCATGCGTGTGACGGTTGTCAGGATTCTCGCAGTCGACCTCGTTTCCAAGTCGAGAGTGACAGCAAGATATCTTTCCCACCTGGCACGTTGCGTCTGGATATCGTTGGCAGCCCTGACAGCCGTGTGACATGTTTACTGTTCAATTTAACGTGTCACCGTTCACATCTCGCAACCGTGAAATGCCGCCTCTAGGAAGACTCTTTGCTTTCTCTGCCGTTTCGAGTGCGTTTCTTGCGAAATGTTTATATATATCGAGATAGCGTGCCTACTTTCTATTTCCCTTCTTTAATTTTAACTTTTATAATTTCCTCCCCTACCACGAAGATAATCTTTTCGACTTGTGTATTCGCGTGCTTCCGCTATGTGCTTGAAATCTCTCTCGCCACACTCACGAAATTTTCTTCTCATAATAAGTTGTTCTATATTCCAGGCACACAATTTTTATCATAACGCCAGTTGTTATACACTATTTTTTAAATAAACATCTGGCTATACGCGCGCCTGTGTTGTACTCCTGTATCTCAACTTTCACATCATCCTGTATCTCAACTTTCACATCATCCTGTATCTCAACTTTCACATCATCCTGTATCTCAACTTTCACATCATCCTGTATCTCAACTTTCACATCATCCTGTATCTCAACTTTCACATCATCCTGTATCTCAACTTTCACATCAAGCGAAGCCGTAAACTTGCGATGACATATTGTCTCTGAGACTTCACGTGTGGCATGTGCTGTCCTGATTGTCCACGTGTCAACATAACAATAAAATTAATGCTGCTGAGCTACGCAGTGAAACCTTGAATATTATCAAGGGGAGCAGATTTAGCAGATATTTACACAGTAGTAAAGAAAAACACAGAGACGACGAAAGAAGCAGCAGCTTTGGTAATTTATGCAGTTTCTTGCACTACTGTGTGACTCTCATCTGAACTAGCCCATCACTCTTTGACTTGGTAAATAGTAGATAACGTTTGTCGCTTTTCTATGGGATGCTAGCCGAGGGTTTTAGGGGCGGAGCTCCTTAAGGCGGCACCCGTTCGTCCCTCGTAGTCGTCGTCGTCGTAGTAGTACTAGTAGTAGTAGTCGTAGTCCGTAACAAGTCTTACGCTTTGACCTCCAAGGAGGTGCCGGTGGGAGATTTTTCCTGTGCGTTGTTGAACAATAAAAAATTCGCAGCGTGCGCGTTAACTAAAAGCCGAATTCTTCTGTCTCTCATTCCCCATTAGCAGCCATTGGCATGTTCCAGTAGGAAACGTTAGTAGAAGTAGAAGTGTAAGTGTTAGCTAAAAGCCGACTTCTTCTGTCTCTCATTCCCATTAGCAGCCATTGTTTACCTCCAAGGTAGTGCCTGGTGAGATTTCTCCTGTGCGTGATTAAACAATAAAAATTTTGTTCAAAACGCCGTTGATTGATGAAATAAACCAACGAAAGACGCCAGATGTTTTGTAAAAGCAGAACGAAAGAACGCCAGATGTTTCTAAAGCAAAACGAAGAGACGCCAGCTGCCTAACGAAAGACGCCAGATTTTTCTAAAGCAATGGTTTTCTAAACAATGAAAATTCACAGCGTACATGTAAAATTAAAGTGAGCTGCAAGTCGTCATATCTCATCGAACCTTTAGTATAAACGCGCCCGATCTCACGTCGGTGATGATGTACTGGGCAGAATTCACGGAAGATTCACGGTTTACCGATGAACCTCCGCAGCTTCGCCCACTCATCATCATTCACTCCGGTGGATATGTTGTGATTTTTTTTATTTGTATATTACGTCAAATGTCCGGGTATTGTTCGGTTCGCAGTCACACAAATCAATGAGGCTGCATGCTTGCAGTCGCTGGTAACAGTGGTGGAATCGATTATTAAGCTGACACATATGGTTACCAATTAAGCTTTTCACACTGCGCAGGTCACCACAAGGTGGTCAGGAGCGAAGAAACCAACTTCGTTTTTTAAAGAGGCAACGTTGACGGCTTCAGTAGCTCTAAAGGTACGCTGTTATATTCAAATTGCCCGAGAGTAGCATCATGCCAACTGTCAATGAACAGCGTGGCAGAAATTCGCTTCGCGCCAACGCAAGTTACGAGGTGAAGCTAACGCTACGACTGAAAAAGAAACACCTTTTAGTTAATAGAGACCATTTTTATATAATACGTATGTGCTTCCAAGATACCTCACACGTTGTTTCGTCCCCTAACTACGCCATATTACCGTTAGCCAGCCTTGATTTGGCTCTTAGTTAGCAATTATGTTATTCTGACCAACAGCAATTCACTATTATACTCGCATTCTTGGAATGTACTTCTTCTACATTATCAAGCTAAGATTCATGCTTTTGTTACGCGTCACCTACAGTTCTCGATAGAATTAATCTTACTATAGTTAATTCAACGAACGAATCAGTGGAGCGTTTGTGCTCCTCCTCCTGTATGAGATTTTCCAGCGTTCCTTTTTTTCTTGTTGACCAAGACATTCCAATTGTTTCCGCGCTAAGTTCTCCGTAGGGTGTGCTAACGCTCGGCTATTCGATGCTCCATGTAATGTATTCTTACTCACTAAAAGTGAGTAATGTATTCTCACTAAAAGTGCTCCCTGAATGTATAACGTTATTTCTTTTTCTGAAATAGCTTGTCCTGGAAAAATATTTCTGTAAACTGCTCTGTCGCCGTTTGAATTATTACGACGTGAGGCTACATGTCACCAACTGAAACGCTGCTTCGGCAACCTAGCCTCTTCACCGATTTCTCGTCACATCTGAAGTTGCACGACACGCGTTCGAAGCAAAATGCGAAACAAAATGAGGAAAGTATGAATACGCCTAGGTTTATTCAACTGAACGCACCATACTAGATGTATTTCTCAATGCATGTACAACTTCACATACTTGACTGCTCCGAACTGATGCTTTCTTTTATTACTGAGCACCTGATCCACCGATACATTAACTTATATGATATCAATGTAGATTATTTTAATCCACATTCAAATATCCTCTGTTGTTAGGTTTCAGTCGCTGGGCGAATAATCGCGTTCGGCCTAAATTTAATCTCTGTGCATGGGACAGATGTGGGAGGAACGAGTATTTATTACTTTTACATATTTATTTTTCTGCTCACTACAACAAAGATATGCTTGCAAGCTGAATCACTCATTACAAACTCGTCCATTATCTACCACAGTTGAATTGCTTGCGAGACGTTTTTTGAAGCGTCACCGGTGTTTCAGGCAGCCTGCCTTTACCGCCGCATTCGTATTCCACCAGAACACGACGCTCGGCTGCATTTGTGGAGTTCCGCCTTACTTAGGAAATCCAATGCCTTCAAATGCGTGCGGCTCCCTTTACTGCAACGCTTTAGCTTGCGCAGCTGTCCCTGACACCCTACGTATTCTCGGTGCGTCGGTAGGCTAGAGTTGTTTAGTGCAACGAGCGAAGTGCCGAGTGCAGAGGTTGTCGGGTCACGAAACTCTGCAGATACGGGTAAAGCATTGGTTTCCCTACTGAAAAATTCCTATATATACAGGACCCATACATATGATGTTATTGGATACAGGTCGTATAGGGGATACAGGTTTATAGGTGATATAGGTTGTATAGGTGATATAGGTCGTATAGGTGATATAGGTCGTATAGGTGATACAGGTAGTATAGGTGATACAGGTAGGTGGATTATATGGGTGTTACAGGTGATATGGGTAATATGGGCCGAATCAGCGATTTGGGTCACAAATGACGTGCAGCAAAGGAACATATTGATAAGGACATGCCAGTTTATGAAGCGTATAATAAAAGCAAATATATACAGCAATTCAAGCTGTAATGATATCTCGCAGCAGTCTAATTATAAGAATGTAAGAATTCACTGTTGCACTTACATATATACTTAAAGAAAAACGATCAGGCAAGAATATTTGGTAACTGATTATTTATTTAAATCTTTAAGCATTTCCGCAATAAAACGGTTCATCTTTTTCAAACGTTCAGCTCCCGGCACTTCGTTGGGCTTCTCGGCCACATACTTGTTGAAGGCATCTGTGGAATAATGAGCAGGAATGTGAAGGAATTTTAAGCACTCATAAGTCCACATGTATGGTAAAAATGAATGTCATTACATTAAGCGAAATTAATGAAGCATGAAATACTCACTTGCATGAAATACTCCTTCTTAGCCCCTAGTTGACACAGTTAGCAAAAACAGGTGGTGTACACTATTGTGTACATAGCGTGTCATAGGGTTAGAAGAGGACGGTTTAATGATGTAAACCACAATAGTTACGTAGTTTCATACTGATACAACATCCAACGCACAATACTTTTTTTTCAGTTTTCATGACTTTCGAGTAGAACGTACGAAGGCAGTGAAAATGATAAACTTACCTTCAAAGATAATCAACAGAGGCGCGTGATTTGGATATCCAGCAAATACAGAAAATGTTGATGGCACATCATGGTGACGGTATCTGTCTCGGCAGCTTTGCAGAAGGGAAGCTGCGATGGAGTCTTGCATGTAGGCTGTGGTGTCCATTTTTCCGCAAGAAAGTTGCGATGCTAGGTCTGGTGAACAACCGTTCCGCCGAAACAAACTTCCATGTACGGCCACAATTGCAGCACATGAGTGAAGTATGTTCTTCACTCTTTCGCTGATAGCCTGTGCACATCGCGGTACTCGATGTCCACGAAATCAGAGCAAGAGAGATCGCAAGTGACGAACACGTCCGCACTCGTGACGCTGGTGAGCAATTCTGAAGAAGGAAGTGCGGCGCGGAGGGATACACAACAAGAACTAAAGTGACCGTCAGAAATTTACACTGGTGTAACTGCCAATAAATTCTGCGAAGCTTATTTGCGAACTATCAAGTTTTCATGGCGAAATATTAGCACCCTATAAAATACAAATTGATCTTTTCTCGCGTTATTTTCTTGATCGCAACAGTAGACGGGCCTCCTTGCACCTGTGCAGCGAAAGTTTGCGACATGCGTTCTCAGAATTCTTCTCTTCCCCCCTCATGGTCTCGCCACGTGCAAAGACTACCGCCCCCGACTTACCAGACAGGCGAGTTTCGGAACAATAGGGCGCGCCTTTTCCCCCCGCGGTCGGGAGAGCAGCTTAAAAATGCACGACCGTTGAAAGACGCGTTCGTCGAATCCGCATTCTTTTCGCGTAAGCCGGCTACCACGACGTGTTTTATCCCCATTTTTATCGTACTTCTCATGAATAAATAGTAATAAAATAATAATAATAAAGACACTGCCTGTCAAAGCATTGAATACACATTCCGATAAACATTGAATCAAGGGTACTTTTGCTAATTTTGGAAGGCAGCATTTTAGCGAATCATTGAAGCAAATGCACGTGTCGCACTTGACCGCGACACGATCCGTCTACACAGTTCAGAAACACGTGCGCCGCACAGTCAGTGCCTGAAAGCATATGCTTGCATGCAGTTTTATGTAATGCAATGCTGCTCCACTTAGTGCTGTAACTGTATCCTCAAGTTTGGTTTATGCCTAATTCAGGACCCTTATTAACGAACGTGTCTTATAAAAAAATGGAAAAATATGCGTAAGAGAAAACTGCAGCCAATAGTGGTGCTGGCCATATGACGCACACACACACACACACACACACACACACACACACACACACACACACGCACACACACACACACGCGCGCGCGCGCGCGCGCACACACACGCACGCACGCACGCACACACACAATAAGTTTTGTGAATTCTACCCCAGAAGCTAATGTAGGTGTCAACATCCCTCATTGAGAGCGCTCAATACTAGGTCAATTAAATGTGTAGTGACCGTGGGTCAATTAAAACTTTCTTAATGTATGTCAATTAAAAATAAAATGAGTGAGAGTCAACTGAATATTTCAAACCTAATGTCAATTCAATGTTTATTGAGGGCACTCATTAGAAGCTGCCGTTTAATTGACCAGCTATTGAGTCAAAAAGGCCTCGGTTCGGGGTCAATTGACACGCAAAGTGCATTTTTGTAAGGGGTGCGCGTGCAAAAAGATGTTGTACGAGGTGTAGATGAAAGCAGATGATAATGTGCTGCACTGCCACTTGTCAAGATAAAAAAAAAGCCAGCTGGTTCGAGAGCTAGAGTGAGATGAAAGGGAATTTGAAAGATAACATTGAGAATTAGGTGCTGTCCTGCCACTTATAGAGATAAAAAGGCGAACTATTGATCAGGATGAGATTGTGACAGGTTTGAATGAGAGCGGATGAAAGAAAACAACTCCTGTGTTGATCCTATATGCCGCCATATAGGTCCTGGCCGGCCCTATCTGTATCCTATAACCGCCATATGGGTCCTCTGGAGGTCCTATTTGAGTCCTATATACCGCCATATGGGTCCTCTGTAGGTCCTACTTGCGTCCTATATACCGCCATATGGGTCCTGTTTAGGTCCCATTTGGATCCTATATACCCCCATACGGTCCTATACAATTCCTATATTTAGTCCTGTAAGTCCTGTATAAAACCATACGGATCCTGTATGAAACCATATAGGTTTTTTCAGTAGGGTTACCCTACTCAAAGCCGAATTAAAAATAAAAATAAAATAAATTAATTAAGTTCACTGAACGAGGGCAGGCGTTAAGCTCATTGGTGTGCACCGATATCGCAGCATGGATGTTTAATATTTCCTGCAGGCTTCAGGAAGTTCAAAACAGCTATGGTCACAGAAAGTGTTCAATTTTTTGAGGGGGGTCGGAGGGGGTCTCAATACAATCGACTGAGAAAAAGATGATGGCTTTCGTCTTCGAGTGGTCTTAGGCAAATTCATAAGGCACCCTATGACTGCTAAAAGCACCGTATCGAATTGAAATGTAATTGCTGCCAGAAGACTCCAAGCCCTGTGTCACAAAAGTATTTAGTCGCGCCGAGCCAGCCCTACTGTATAGAGTAAGAACACGATCTGCCCACATTCCTGCATTATTGTTTATAATAAAGGACGCCTTCTCTATTGTGTACTGAGTGCAATGAAGGTACAGACCAATACATCTGTTCCTTTAAGCACTTTGCTCTGACAGGGAGACACTGATGGAATATATGAACAGAGGGTTTTCGCACGGATGCTCTGAAGGGATTGGTCTTCCGAAAGACTTGCGGATGATTCGCCAGGAAGTGGCTGCTATTCTTTTACGTGTTCTGCGAGAGGCCGGTTTAGGTGATACATGGTGAGATATACTGCAGTGGATGAGTCGCTCAGGCGGAGCAGTTGTCGGCCAGGTCTGTCAGGCTAACCCTGTCTGTGGCAACATAACGCCCCCCCCCCTCCCCCATCCAAGGCCAAAGTGGATAAATTGAATGAACCAATGAGGCTAATTGATAGAAAGTGGCTCGAAAAGCAACGTGAACCGTTGGAGGGTGGCGCGCGAGGTGAGTAGGTGAGGAGAAGAGGCTGGAGAAATAGCTAGACTAGTTGAAGTGGTAAATGGCGAAAGATTAAACAGATGGCAGAGATCTGTCAGAAAGAATGGCCCGACAAGGCTTTCATTTAAGAGAGCCGTGGAGGTGTGGCGGTGGCGGGGGAGGCTATGGTCTGTGACCATTTGTCGGTTGGAAGATTGGAAAACGTCGCGGCCAGAACACAGTTTAGGGGGCGCTGTCTGTCTTCTGCACAATTACCACTTTTGTATTTGCCTCTATATTGCTGATGCGTCTCTTTCAATATGAGTTGCTGGACTCGCTGGTGGCTTTGACAAGCAGCCGACAACGAGCCAGCGAAGTGTCTTTCTCTTGGACATGGGCCAGGCGGAGCTTGAGGCCGTGTAGACTGACAGCGACACTTGTCCTCGTGGTCTGCATTTTACTTCGGCTGATCACAAACGCCAAGTTATTGCTTAGTATTCATAGACCAGTGCGCAAACGTTAGCTTGCACACTGGTCTATGTGGTTTTGCACACGCCTGGGGTTTACTTCAAAGCGATTCCTTTCCTTCAAGGGCATCATATTCGCAAACCTTTAATGTATCTGTGGGTATGCAACAAACGCATACGCTTAATATGATAAGTACTAGTTAGCTTAAGCCAAGACATTTACCTACAGTTAGAATTGTCCCAAAATGATAGATAGGCAACTACACCCGTTTGAGCAAACATTTCTTATATTATGTGAATTCAAATTTCATACCCTATAGTGTAACCGGATTTCCCATCATATGCTTAGCCAGATGGCACACAAATACATTGGGACCATGTATGCTTAGTAATTCCACATGTTTCTATAAACCTTGAACGTTCCTGTCGCATTGATGGCACTGCGATAGGAATGGCCGCTGCGGCCGCTTGGCTGCTGATGTGAAGAGTAAGAACCCTCAGCGTGGCTAGGCTTAAAGTACCGAAAGTTCTTGAAAAATCTAGAGACATTAGCTACGCTAGCACTACTGAACTCGATTCGTCTCCCGCTGAAAATGAAGACCGTTCAACTTTTCAGTATTAATCCCTGGGGCAAACGCTTCCTTTTTTTGACCAAGTTTATCAGTTACTCTAATCGACTAATATGAATGTCGATCATTCTGAACACAGTCAACAGAAAGAACAAGATTACTGCGTATCTTGAACCATACGCACCGGACAATAAATGTTGCAGTTGCCCAAAAGCGTTGGCAATTGTCATTTAAAAAACCGGCTTTTTAAGGTTCTTTCTCTCTCTTCATACGCGAGCGTTCTGAGATCAGCAGCCGCGGTAGCTTAGCTCGTTGGGTGTCACGTTACTAAGCTCGAGGGCGCGGGTTCGATTTCCAGCTACGGCGGCCGCATTTCGATGGGGGGCGAAATGGAAGGAACACCCGTGTGCCTAGATTTAGGTGCTCATTCAAGAACTCCAGGTGGTCGAATTTACTTCGGAGGGCCCCACTACGGCGCACCTCATCATTATATCGTGGTTTGACTAGTAAAAGCCCAGCAATTTTTATTACTCTATTATTAGTGTTCCGAGCTCATTAGTCGAAGATAAATAATGAGCAACGCTCTGATGCATCGAACTTGCAGCTGAAAGCAGAGGGGAGTCAGCATGTCAGCCTCACTGAAATACATCAGCACCAAATTCTCCAATTACATTAAGGTACATATCAATATTGTAACTCATTTAACGACAGTTGTACTATTGAAAGTTTTGCAAGTTGGCTTCAGTTGCTATAGGCAACAACGACGGCGATGCGTTCATATCGAGGCAACAATGAAATGTGACAGCGTGATATGACAGGCGACCTCGATAAAATATCAGATTGCCATATCCGAAAGGGCTGATCATCGACAAGCCCACGGTCGAGAGAGTGAGCGAAAAAAACTTTATTCAGTCCACAATAGACGCGAGTAAACTCAACGTCACCTGGCTAGGCCCACTCGGGGGCCATCAGGTTAAACCTGCCGGTCGAGAGAGCATCAATCATTGGAAAACGGCGCATACAAATACTCATCTGACCGGCTCACCTTCGAGGGTCACATTTCTGCGCACTCGCCGGAGCCTTGTTGTCCGCGTCCGAACCCCCAAGGCAACCGAAATATCCAACTCATAACAAGATTCGCCTGAAAAACCCAGATGCATGCGCTATCAGTGTGGTTGTAAGAACATTGTCGTTTTCCTCATGCACGGCAGCGTCCAAATTACAGGCACCCTCACAACAACTCCAGTAATAGTATCCATTAAGGGGCCTGGCGTGCACAGCGTTATCTCTGTGGTTTGGCCAACGTTTCGTTTAGGGTGTAGCGTAGAACATAACAATGCATCATGTCATTAAGTCGGCACACAACGAAGCAGGCAAAGCATGCCTGTGTACACGCGCGTGCACTGGTAGAATGTAACGCGAATAATCAGGTTTTTAAGCAATTATTTCGAGCAGTCCGCCTATAGAAGAAGGCTTCCTGAACCGAGCCCCGTTGATGCTCCCTCATCTTTCATGCGCAACAATTGCTTGTGTATCTACAAAATATAGATTAGCCATCCGCTATTATGTGTTACAATGTACCGATAACTGAGCAAACAAGAGGCTTCATATAATATCAGTCAGGATAAGCAAGCAGCGAAACAGACACCCGCATCTAATGGTTATGGCGCTTGACTGCTGACCCGGTGGGAGTGGGATCGAATCCCGGCCGCTGTGGCCGCATTGTTTTGGAGGGAAATTGCTAGAAGCCTGTGTGCCTCGAGATTATGGTGCACGTTAAAGAACCCCAGGTGGTCGAAATTCCCGAAGTCCTCCACTACAGCGTCTCTCATAATCATATCGTGATTTTGAGACGTAAAACCCCAACATTTGTTGATGAAGCATTGTGTTAGGGATAAAAAGCCATTGCGCGTTCGGCCGTTGGTTTCTTGAGCTCCCAATGCACGCAACTAAGCAAACGACGGTCGGAGGGCGACAGTAATCGCTACGGGCACATTTCCGGAGGGAAACGTAGCGCGGCAGCACCCGTGATCTTGCGTGCGTCATGCTGTCAACGCACGAACGGAGCTCTTCACGCACCAGGAGACGACAATGGGCTTTCGTAAACAAAAACCTCACGTTCTCTGGAGCTTTCAGAGCTCGCTACGAAGTAGTCTGCAACGCGAGTTGTTTGTTCCGTGCACGCGATTACATTAGACGGACGTAGTATGCTAGGTGTAGCACTTGTACAGAATTACCTTGTGTGCAATTAATTGGGCACAACCTTTCGAAACTGTTAACGAAACATACAAGAATTGAAAACGGAACAGGACGAACAGAGGCAAACAACGCGGAATTTCTACTAGTTGGAAGTCAACGCTTCTGGCGTTGACTTACCTTGGGCAAAAAGGTATGGATTCACTGGAAAGCTGACACTTTCTAATGGATCCATACAAGCTAGCCGAAGCTGCAACTTTAATAATCCAAGTGAATGATGTCAACAGCATAATAACGACTGCGTCATACAACAGAACGTACTAAGCCGTGTGAACACATCTGTGTTTACTGCTCCTGGGCACATTCCTAAACTGCAGACAGAATACGAATGAGCTCAACGCGCGTTAATTAAGGCTGATGGGATCCTAAACCCGTCTCAATAGCTGGTTAATTTGCTTAAGTGGCTCGAGCGGTGATTTTGCATATGCTAATCTGAACTGAATTGCTGATTGGCTTCACATACGAACCAAAGCCTTTAGCACATCAAAGCCTCGGGAATATCAAAACAAAAGGCATTACAGTTTTGGCAGTGCCGGTTCACAGTCGCGTTAAAAGAAAGGAAAAAAAAAATATGCTCGAACACAATTAATCACGAGATTTGCCTGAGATTACGCTCCGAATGAAAGGGTCTTTTTTTCCTGGAAGCAGTTAAGAACTGTTATCTTGCGGAGTTCAAAATGACTTTTATTGCAAAGTTTAAGCTGGTAACTAAAATCTTCAGAAAGAAGCGCTCCAGTTAACTGGGAGCAGCTTTTCTATTCACCCAAACTGTATTAAGCCATGTTTGAGTATAAGTCATCAAGGATGAAGGCAACGAAGGTATCGCACATTTTTTAAGGACCACAGACTTTCACGAGCTGGTGTAGATAAGTGATGTATGCCACACAAGACGCACGGATTGTGAAGTTGTGTGTGCGTGCTCACTCTCGCTCTTTAATCTAACTTTCAAATTCTCCCATCGCTTTTCCAAGTACAGGACAGGCACCGGTTATTCTTAACTGGTTAAAATTCCTGTCTCACCCCTCTCTTTCCCATTAGTTGCTTCTTCTATCCTTCTACTACAAAAGAATCAATACAGCACACACGCATCCCAGAAGTTATACCTGCTCGTGATGAACGCCTACGCGCCAGGCATACTATTACAGCGCCTTAGGTCGAGATACCATAAATCACCCGGGTATCCAGGGTCTTCCTGCAGTTTCGCAGCGTAACGCGTACTTTCTTTACGGCCAGGCAGGAGACCGACATAAAGGCGGTGGTCGCGTCGTCCCATTATCCTTAGGTGCGAGTTCGCCATCGGGGAACCACGCCACGCTGAACCTTTGGCTTACGTGGCATCGTCCCAACCTCGCATGCCGGCCGCTATTCTAAACTGTCCCTAACGTCACTGAGAAACGAGAATCGAGAAAAACACCTCCGAGCCACAAAGAACGGGCAGGCAATATTGGTGTCGATGGACAGTTCGGCCATTTCGAGCGTGCACGGCGCTGTCTAGAGATTTTTATCGCCGTTCGCCTCCCGGCTATAGAAGAGGCGTGCTGGTGACGCTATTGCCGGCCACGCGAGGATGGGTATTGAGGATAAGGTTTCTGGGAAGAAATTGCAGAGGTTAGGTCGAGGAAGCTTGGAAAGTTGAGGAGGTCTTTGTCGCAGCACAAGTACTATCTGAAAAGAAAAAAAATCTGAACGGTGGGTGATCCAGGCACATGCTGTATGCAGTTTACGGTTACATTATATTATTAGTTTCAGAGGTGTAAGTCTACTGCCTTACATATTTCTCACCCGCCGTGGTGGTCTAGTGATTACAGTGCTCGACTGCTGATCCGAAGGTCACGGGATCGAATCCCGGCTACGGCGGCCGCATTTTAATGGAGGCGAAATGCAAGATGCCCGTGTAGTTATATTTAGGCGCACGTTAAAGAATCCCAGGTGATCAAATTTTCCGGAGTCCTCTACTACGGCGTCTGTCATAGTCATGTCGTGGTTTGGGGGCATAAATGCGCAACAGTTATTGTGGTAATAATTAATATTTACTGGTCGGCAAGGCTAGATGCAAGCAGTCATCCGAGATAAAAGACGTTATCCCTCCCACTTTCTGTAGAAACGATAGCGTTTCACGTAAAAACCTCAAATATTTATGCTTTGCAGAGCACACGTTAATTTCCCGAAGGTCGCGGGATCGAATCCCGGCCGCGGCGGCTGCATTTTCGATGGAGGCGAAAATGTTTGAGGCTCGTGTACTTAGATTTAGGACGTTAAAGAACCCCAGGTGGTCGAAATTTCCGGAGCCCTCCACTACGGCGTATCTCATAATCAAATCGTGGTTTTGGGACGTTAAACCCCAGATATTATTAGAGCACATGTTAATTTGCTTAGGAAAACAAGTCGTCACATTCGAAACGAATGTTTGCGCCTTCATATTTTCTTGTTTGGTTTTTATTTGTAGCCGGCACTGAAAAACCACAAAGTCCCCTGGTGACAGGAATGGTATGTGTAAAGAGCAATGAAAAACACTGGTTTCCATGGATCGAGGCGTGGGCTGATCTGTCGAGCAGACGTGCAGAGCGAATGGGACGACACGTTAGCGGAAGACGTGACTCGTTTGCGAAACCGGAAGTGCAGCTACTGATTCACTTGCATTTAACGCACGTCGATGTACACGTGATGTCGACGTCAAAAACCTGTAAACATATTTTTCACGCAAGTCGAGACAGTTGCTTTCAGGCAGGAGATGATGAGTTGGTGGGGTTTTGTACTGTTTGGGACATATCCCAATGAAAATAGCTTAATGGCAATTCCATTTTATGGTGAGCCGCCTCTTAATTGGAGATTATTGCATATGGATAAGCAAGTGACACATAACACTAAACGATTACAAATAAAATAATAGGAAAAATACAAATTGCAGGCAGAAAAAATAAGATTAATATTTAAACATAGCAAGATGAGCCGTCATCACATTTAGGTCCCGAAAGAAAAAAGAAACTGTGTGCGATGCCACGCACTCGGAAGAGCTTTACATTCGGTTTTAGCGATATGCCATTCGTGAAGCTGAACGTGGTCAATCTTTCCACGAAATCTTCTTCTCAATATCTATACGTTTTAACAGGGCCTCTCTCCTGCGCAACTTTCTGTAATTTTTCACATTAGCCTTGAAACAGTTCGATTGCCCAAAAGTGCCCAAAAAACCAAAGGTTGGCCAACTCACTCATGAGTCGACTCACAGACTCGCTCTGACTCAGATTGAGCCGTACGTATGAGTCTGAATGACACCTGGTATGCAATATTTTTGTGAGTTTAAGTACGGGTCCGAGCGAGTCCGCTTGAGTAAAATTTTTGTGAGTCTGAGTCCGAATGAGCCCTAAGCACAAAATATATTCCGGGAGGGAGTCTACGTGAGCTCCACATTTTTTGCCGACCTGGGGTCCTACTTACTCAACTTCGGGAATAATATCAGCCTTATGTCGGCGCACGTTTATACTCACGACTACTCACACATACATAAATGCACTAGCGTTCATACGCAAGTGCAACATTTGTTGATCAAAGGCGTGAGCTACGGTTTGGGCAAACTATTTCAAGGGAGTTATTCATAAAAATATATCGAGCGAGTATTCTCTTTCAATAAAAATGTCCTGAATGGATTGCAACCACTCATAACTAGTATTTGAAGCTACGAGATCAAAAATGGCCATGTAGAGCACTGATTATGTGAGCTATTGGTGTTAAAGTACACTGGCACCAGGTCAAAAAAAAAAGCTAATTATACGGTAACGTACTCATGAGTCGACTCACTCACACACAGATGGAGCCGTGAGTCTGAGTCCGAGTGAGTGCGGTTTACGACAATTTTGGTGAGTCTGAGTCCGAGTGAGCGCAAAGGGCAAAACATATTTTATGAGTGAGTCTAAGTGAGCTCCCCAATTTCTTGCCCACCTATGATTTCAACGTATGAATACCTAGAAGCTCCGCCACCAGTGATGCGGCGTGCTGGCCCTTCGTCTGCACAAGAGAGACGTGCTAGGTGGTTTCCGGTGCAACCATACCTACTTTTTCGCTGGTAATTTAATACAAGCGTATTGTTGGATAAAAGTTCGTCGTCTGCAATTAAAATATTACGTTTCCTCGAGCACTGATATCGGAATCCTTGCTGAAAGTTGTCAGGGAGTTTTTCGACCGAATATAAGCCACGCGAACATCTGTTCGCTATAGGAAAATAGCCTATCTGAATAAGGCCAAAATTCCTTGACGTCACGGAAATGAGCTAATGTAATTTGATGGGGCATCTATGCAATTTTTCTGGGATTGGGACAATGACGCCTGTAGGCGGAGCTTACATTTCTTGTTAGGTAGTAGCCGACTGTTGTTTGTAAATGCAAACGTATAGACAAGAATAAATATGCATCATACAAAGAAAGTCACACTAAAGTACAGCCCGCTGTTCAGTGGGATATGAATGAACTGCGTATCCGGCACAATTCTACGTCACATTTTCAATACCACACAATGTACACGCTCGTATCCAAATCCTTCGAAGTATTGAGTTTACGGAAACGGCATGGGGATAGAGTGTTTTACGTACGCAATGTTTTTAAGCTTCATATTTTGCCTTTTCGTACAGTGTATGCATTACAAAATGCAACGTGTCTGTAAACTGTGTATAGAATTTCGCTGCAAAACTCTCTCCTGTCTCGACAACCTTCTTTTCAATTACAATAGCTCTGTGTATGAAAAAAGAAACTAAATATGAATCATACGAACCAACTCAAGCGACGTCCGTTGCGGAGCTTTCGGAGTATCCTGCAGAGGGATTTCAGATCACAGGAAATTCAAAGGTGATATGCAAACTGCAAACCGAGCTTCTCCGAAAACTTTTGTATACCAGCAACTGTCGGCATAGCAGAAAACTCCCAGTCCGCTGTCGGTAAGGAGTTGAGCTCACAATCTGACCTTCCATGCTGTTTTCCTCAGTGGATAAATTGGATGCCGCTTCGCGCACCGAGTTGTAATTTTACCATTTGCTTGGCGTTTCTTTCTTTTTTGTTCCGTAGTTGCTTATGACTATAAAGGGCTCTGTGTTTTCGGATAAATCCAAAAAAGATGGTTGATCCCTCTGTCAAAGGAATCGGTATAACACGAAAGTGAAACGTGTCGTCACAGAAGTAGTTAATTCCTTTAGTGAATTGGTATATCAGAGTTTCTATAATGTGTACTGTTGTTTGGCAGATATAGCACCGGCTTATGTGGACGCACTCACGTTGACGCCTAGTGGTACATCACCGTACCGACGACTAACGCCCATGATCATGATTTAACCCTTGCGGTAGCTGAAGTTCTTAACATATACATGGAAACTGCGTATGGGTGAATCCCGCGCAAATATCGCATCAACAAGCACATAAGAAACACTGCTGCTCAATATGCACTCCTCCAAAGCGTCGTGAAACGCGAAGAGAAACGCTACGCGCGTTGTGTCTTGCGTCTAGTCTGGCAGTTAATTCTCACAGGGCGAGCGGGCAATGCGGTGCGACAGCCAGGCGAGCGTCGGAGAGCTATTTTTTCGATATGGATGGATACTATCAGTGAGGCATGGGCTAAAGGCACCACCTCGTGGTGTGTTAAACGAAATCACACTTCTATTGGAAAGGCGCCGAATGGGACGGTCGAAGCAACGGCGCGTTTTTTTTTTTTGTTTTTTTTTTTCGAGCCTGGTGGCACACAGGTCACCACGACGTTATAAACGAAACGCTCATAGCATCCATTCATCTATCCATGCAAAAGCACCGTGAGAGTAAAGAGTGAAAGACGAAAGGCGCGTTCATGTAACCTTCGTTATGCGTCTGGGGGTAGCTCAGTGCTCTAAACACCCGCGAGCCATGTCGCGGACCGAGAGGTAATGGGTTCGACTCCTGCTAACGAAACTTTTTCTTAGTTTTTTTTGTGGAATTTGATGACGTTCATTTAGCTGACGTATATCCGTGACGGAAATACGTCATGAAAATTTTGGGGAACCCCAGCATAAAACATTTTCGTGCTAAAAAATCCGATAAACACTCGTCGGTAAAACTTTGGACAATGCGATTGATCCGATAAGCTCTAAATTTTACAAGGGCCTTTTATACGTTCATAGGGCATTTTTAAAGCTGAGAATCATGCGTCAAAACGAGCGCCCCTCCAACAGCGGCAGAAACCTCGTAAATATGCTTGCGTCTATCACAACAAGCTTTAAGGTTGTAATACGAACAAACGTATGTGTTTGTATTCAAGTATTTGTGCTTTTATATATATATATATATATATATATATATATATATATATATATATATATATATATATATATATATATATATATATATATAAAATGTATTTGTCCGTTCGAACCTTCCAGACATCTGTAATACAGTGTTCGCATGCTATCGCGTTCAGATATTATTTCATCTAAGATTTCGGAGTATTGAGAATAGTAAACTAATAGGTCATTTATTTTTCATCAAAAAGATGAGGGAGGCTGGGAGAAAAAGCTGAGGAGCAGGTTGACTACCTTCAGCCCCCCTCCCCTCAAAAAAGAACACTGGCGAGTTTACAGAATTGCAGATCAACAGCCTTATTAACAGGGTAAATGAACAGAAGGTGAGACAAAATGATAGGATGGAGAAACAGGATTATCAGCAACAATACAACGTATTTTTATTGGAAATCAAATGAATAAGAACACATGCAACAACTTATAATGCAAAATTAAACACCGAATTTCGGAGCATTGGAGATTAACATGAAACAATGTCTGATAAACGCCGAATTTCTCCTAAACAATAAACTCCGAAAAAAACCCTCCGAATTTCGCGAAAAATAAACTCCGAAAACGCGGAAGCCTACTTATGACCTAGAGCGTTTTCCGAGAGAGTTCGGTCAAAGGTCAAGAAAAAACTCACAAGGTCACTTCTGCAGTCGCCCGTGACGACTCGAATGCGATAGCCATCTTATCCTTTTCCTTCTCGGTCGGCGTATTGATCTCCCCCTCCTCTAAAAGCTGTCTGAACCTAACCTGGTTTTGCACGATCTCCGTGGTCGGCCCACCTTTTATCAAGCGACAATGACACGTGATAACTTAAATATGTGACGTCACAAGTTTTGACGATCTGTAACGTCATGATGACGTCACCTGAAGTCATCGCGTGATGATTTTTGGCGACACTCGTGTTGACGCCGATGCCGCCGAAGATCAATTTTCGCGCAGAATGAGGCATCTAACAGTTTCGTCTTAGTAAGTGTAAGAAAGAAAGAACACTCAAATGCCATTCGAGGTTTCCACCATAGGCAAACTAGTCTATCAACTACGCGATACCATCGATGTTGGTTTTGAAGCCTACGTGGTGACAGGAGAGTCCAGTGAGAAATATCCCTAGGGGGCACGAGCATAGGCGTGCGCACAGGGGGGGGGGATTAGGGGCGCCCCCCCTAATCACCTAAAAGGGGGGGCGCAAAGTCTGCCCCATACATTGACCCTTCTAGTCACCTAAGAGGGGGGGGGGGGGCGCAAAATCTGTCCCATATATTGACTTAGTAGGGTGGGTGGGGGGGGCGCTGCGATGAACCTTCGCCCCCTCCTGATGGGGAACCCTGCGCACGCCTATGAGCACCAGCAAGTGAAGACGTCACTGGAAATAAGTGACGTGATATAGCAAGGATAGGGTCGTTGTTTTCTCGGTCATGGTCTAATTCAATTTCTTTATTTCGGGCGCAGTGTGAGCTACGCATGAGATGTCCATATATTATGAATCACGAATCGTGCTTTGCGCTTTTCTGACAGCTTAAAAAGATGTAGGCAGAATACATGGATATTTAGCCGGGCCCTGGATAACTGCTGCTACTACGCAAGAAGTTTTCGATCCCACCGCAGCACATTTTTAATCATTGAGAACTGCATTGAGGAGCGACACTTCAATTGTACGCTGCAGCGACCACCCCGAGTCCTTACAAATTGGTTTCCCTGGCCAGCAAAATGTTTACGTGAGCGTGTCGCGCTAGAAACCCGACGCAACGGTAGAGGCCACGCTTTTGTGACGAACAAAAAAGCGGGGCTCTGACGGTTTCGAAGCAGTTTTGGGTGGGTTTCCTAATCAAGTTAGTGTCTTCCGAGCAGAAACCGCAACACCTTACCGCATTTATTGAAGCCACCACGGACAAAAAGCCCATGACAAGGATTTGGGGATATGTGCACGTAGCGCCATTTCTCGTCGGTGACAGCGGTGGCCTGCCATAACTGAATAGGAAATATGCGAAAAAAATCATATCATACAAAAGGAGCTAGTTATCAAAAACTTCCTGTTCTATACAGCAGATACTTATTTGAACATTCTGTTAAAATTAGTGTCGCGCTACAAACCACGTGGCTTCCCAGAGTGTTTACTATTTTACAATGGGGCCCCATGTGTTTCTGATGGGCGGGGTTCAATTGTCCTGGGAAGCCACATGATGTGCAGTGCAATACTGCAATTTTACAAAAATGCTCCAGCAGGTCTGTGCTGTAACCCGGAGTCGGTTTTGCTAACTTCTTTAAGAGATATGAGTTTCTTTTCGCATATTTCCCATTCAGTTATGCCGGGACGTCGTTGGTGCCACCGAGAGATGGCGCCACGCACAGATGTCCCCAAATCCTGACGATATTTATTACAAACAAGTCGGCTTGTTTATTTGTGGCACGAGCAACGAGCGGCGCTCTTGTTTCTCTTCCAGGCACTCGCGGCCGAGCACTTACTTCCGGTTTTCCGAATTTTCAGATAAGAAGTCTTGTAAAAAATTAAACTAAAACGAAATCGATGGTTCTGTTTCAGGTTAAATGTTAAATTTGATACATATGATATCGACAAATCAGTTTGCATCACATCATGACCAATTAACTGTCAGGATAATTGACGAAAATGAATGGAATGGTTTCATTGAAAGAATATAAAGTTTTCTTGCGAGCAGCTGGAATAGGTGCGGCACCTGGCGGAGAGGATCTCAACAATGCTCTTCACTCTACATGGCCTCTGAGATGAGCTTCGGCAGTACGACAAAACAAGCAAGTAAGTTCTCGACTGGAAATACTTGGAGTAGAAACAAGAGTATCACTCTGTCGAAGATTCGATGAGCGTATTGTGCAACGGACGATGCCGCAGATAACTAGGAATCATGCCACGATGGATTCCATTTGTAATGGAGGCAACGCGGACCTCACGCCATTGCCTAAGACCTTTGTTTAAACTGCAACACTGGCACGACTTTTCTCAAGGATTTTTCATAAATATTGCTTAGCAACAGAAGGTAGTACCGTTCCTGAAAGGCAACAGGCTTTTGTTTTGATGTGATCACAATACTTTATTTCCAAATTTTCCATACATATTGGTCAGAGATAGTATACCTCAGTTACGTTACCGCTTAAAGAACGAACAGACCACGCCTGCTTGTAATAACACGTCGAGTTCAATACGATCGATTGAGAAGCAAAAAAAAGACGGCTAAGGTGGAATGCATAAGTAGCAGTGGGATTTATTTTGTTTTATTTATTTATTAAGGCGAAATCCGCAGGTGCCTCATCGAACGCGAAAGTTGACCATCGGTGGCGTCGTCCGCGTTAACATGAATGATGCAAAAATAACCACGTGATGACGTCACTGTATGACGTCATCGGATGATATCGTCCCTTGGTCAAACGCGGGCCGATCACGAAGGCATTTCAATGCCAGGTGAGGTTGCAGCAGTGTTACTAGTCGATGGAATCGCACTCGACGCATTAGGCGGTGGAGAAGCACAATAGGTACATCTGGATGCTGACCTTACACGGCGGCCAGGCATCACATGCTAACACAATGGAAAAAGTAGCTAGAGCACCATTTCACGTTTACGCAACCACTTTGAGAGAGAAAGCATTTAACCGGGTTATTAATGAGCACTAACAGACAATAATGCCAAGAAAGTATAGGGGATGTTTTTAGTAGTAAATGTAAGGTAAATGTGAAGAAAGAAAAGTGGACGAAAAGATGGCTTGCCGCGGGAAGGGACCAAACCTGCGACCATCGAATAACGCGTCCGATGCTCTACCAACTGAGCTGCCGCGGCGGCCATCCCCCCGTCCACTTTATAGGGTAGATATGTACATTTAAACGTGGGAGCGTCAGTCAGCGCCGCCACTAGCCATGACGGCGAGTGTGGAACACTCTTTTTCTGCCTGCTGGCGTCACGTAGCTCGTTCGTCTCGTTCTGGCAGACTTGATGCTTTCAGGTAGTATGCGAGGGATTATTGGTCAGCTGCCAGCTCGTAATAACTTCACGTGCTACGTGACGCCAACAGGCAGAAAAAGAGTGTTCCACACTCGCCGTCATGGCTACTGGCGTTGCTGACTGACGCTCCCACGTTTAATTGTACATATATACCCTATAAAGTGGACGGGGGGATGGCCGCCGCGGTAGCTCAGTTGGTAGAGCATCGGAGGCGTTATTCGAAGGTCGCAGGTTCGGTCCTTGCCCGCGGCAGGCTATCTTTTCGTCCACTTTTCTTTCTTGACATTTACCTTACATTTACTACTAAAAACATCCCGTTAAACCCCAGATATTATTATTATTATACTAAAAACATCCCCTATACTTTCCTTGGCATTGTCTGTTAGTGCTCATTAATATTGTGTGTAACAAACAAAACGAGCCCTTAAAATTAACACTTCTTTCCGCGTTATGCAACGCTGTGGAGGCTAACGAGACTTGTTGCAGTTTCTTGGTGGTTCGCGCCAAGAAATTTACAAGGCATATTACGTGCGGAGTTTTCCTCCCGTACTGTGATATTTGTCGTTTCTTAGGGCGAGTGATAAGACGCCTTGTGCCTTCGAAATAAACGAACTCCATTATATGGTTGTCAATATGCTGTCCTAAATCGCTTAGAGTTTCTTCGTTCTCATTTTTCTTGTAGTTTGCGTCGATGCGTGTGCGCGGAGAAAGCAAACATCAAGGCTCCTTAGTTTTCTTGTGTTTCATTTGCATTCTGCTTTAAAGAGTTGCGGCCTCAAAGAAGACAAGACCACCTGTCGAAACGCTGGCTTCAGCGACACCCCGTGTTCAAGAATACTCATCTCCTCGGCAAATGAACACTCCATAGCCACCGATAACAGAAATGCGTTGGTATTTCCTGAATGCATAACAACGAAATAATAATAAAAATGTCACAGTTTCGCCACAAAGGCGAAGCAATCAATGCGATAGCAAGGAATTAATAATAAAATCTCGCGTTTAACGTCCCAAAAACCACGATATGAATTGAGAGACGCCGTAGTGGAAGGCTCCCAAAATTTCTACCACCTGGGGTTCTTTAACGCGCACTTAAATCTAAGTACACGGGCCTCAAACATTCCCGCCTCCATCGAAAATGCAACCACCGAGTACGAATTAAAAAGCCACATAAAAACACCAAGCAGCTCGATACTTACAGCGTGTCTATCAAGCGCAAAGGACTCACGAAAAGACTACGCACGGAGTGACCACGAACTAACAACGGTAACAGCTCGACACTTCAAGCGCGTTGCGCTGGTCCAACACAACAAAGGACGCTCGAAAAGAAGCCACAGGTATACACAGGACGAGCGCGAACTGTCCCAGTGACTTATTCGTGTTTGAGCGGCGCGCTAAAACCGAACGCTCTTAGATATGTTAGATTCGAAACAGCTTGTGCTCGGAGCTGTGTCCGGCGGTGGCGTCCGCGCTTCACTGCGCATGCGCCTACTCTATCTCCTGAGAGAGTAGGCGCATCTCCTCACCCGCGCTGCAGCCGCGGCGCAGCCTCTCCTCCCCCGCGCTGCAGCCGCGGTGCAGCCTCTCTTACAACGTGATGCAGCCGCACCGCTGTGAGTGTAGCATAGCCATCTGAGCGCGCGCTCGCGCCAAGGAGAAGTCTTTTTCCTCTTGTTCTTCGACTGCCTTGATGATGATACGTGCAGAGCACTTTAGAGTCCCGGACTCCCGTATGCTGTCCTTGCTTGGCACAGGACAGCATGTGTGCTGAACACAGACAAAACCATGTGTGCTGGCACGCGCTATCGCGTTCGGGTTTGTGTAAGAAGCTGGGTAAGACGCTGTGGCCTCTCCCCCTTACACTCTCTCGCGTGGCGTGCTCCAACAAGAGTTCGGGACGAGTAACAGCAACAGCAACTACAGTGAATTCATGGTGTGCTCCACTTGCAAGGACGCGTTAACATCGGACAAGGTGCCCGTGATGAACGGAACCATGCGCCGCTTCGCATCCATGCGCCGATCCATGCGCCGCTTCGCATCCCCACATGGTTTTATTTAGTGGGAGATGGTGTAATTTTTTTTGTTTTCTTGAAAACTGCGGCGTGTGGAGTGGCCCCTCCGGCTCTGCTGCCACGCGGTGCCGTTCGATGCATTGTTTACCAGGCGTACCACATACAGAAATGGTCCGCTTAGTTGCGAAGCAGCTTAAGGTGGACGCTTTGTCCGTCTATCCCGCGGCGTCCACACCCCCCTGCTCATGCGCGTCCCCCTCCCCCTCTCTCTCCTCTTCTACGCTCCTCCCCTCTCGCGCGCCTCATTCTCTCCTGCGCATGCGCGTCTCCCCCCTCTCTCTCCTCTCCTACGCTCCCCTCCTCTCGCTCGCCTGTCGACCGCGTTCCCCGCTCGCCCTTTGAGAATTAACGGCCAGGCTAGAGGGAAGACACGACGCGCGTAGCGCTCTTCTTCGGGTTCCACGACACTTTGAATCGATGGATGCAGCTTACGGCGCGGGACATCGCCCCAGCTTAAGAACCTGGCGAGCCAGCTCCTAAAAGAATTGCACCATCTCCCGCTCAAGCGAACCATCACTCCGCTGCTTCGCATCCACACATGGTTCCCTTTAGCGGGAAATGGTGTAATTTTTTAGTGCGCGTCTCAAGGGCAGTTTTCAAACAGAATCGCAGTCTATAGTCGGTGACAGCCTAAGAATAAATATAAGCTCCGCCCACGAGGCCGTATTGCTCATGTTTTGCATGCCTCCGCGCTACAAAGGAAGTAGTCCCTAAGCAAGAGCAATAATTTTCACGCATGTAAACATTATCTTGCAATACTGCATTGATATTGAAGTAAAGAAAGCAAAGCTAGATAAAAAAAATTGTGAAGGCACGGAGTTCAGCGTCAGCTTAACAATATATCTGTTCTTTAAACCGCACCTCCTGCCACAGTCATCTCGGAGTCTACGAAGATGTAATGTACATCTCAAAGTGATGTTTCTGCGCAGTACCTATTTAGGTATTAAAACAAAGAATGCCAGACTTAACGGAAAGTTTATAATAAACGAATCGTTTTTTAACATTTCATAAAACAAAAGAGGGACATTAATCACATTTAATAAGATCGTTTGTAATTTTTTTACGAAACTTTCGCCGCCAGTTTCCTTGACTGGCTGCTGTAACTATGGCAACTGTGACTCAAAGCGAAGCATGGCGAAGTGGTCTGAGATTGCCTTCGTTAATTTCGACTCTTGTGTTGCCGCAAATACCGCATTTGCGTCTGTAGTCGCCGTGCTTCTTATCGTGTTTGAGGTAAAGGCCAAGGCTTCATTTGACGTCTTGTTTCAACGGAATAAAAGCGTGTAACGCACATGGTGTTTAACTGTGGTGGTTATTGCATGTGTTGCCGTTACGTTCCCACCAAGGATATGTACCCGGCTAACGTGGCGTTGACTAAAGGCTTTACGTGGGATTGTTTCTCGCTTCGAAAACTTGCACTGGCGCCGCCACGACCACTTCAGCCCATGAAGATTCATCTTTTTTATTTATTTATTTATTATGTATTCATTACATAGCTGCATCGCCCCATTAGGCATTACATTTGCTGGAAGAGAGGCCCCTACCTTCTGTTTGTGTGCCTGTGCGAATGTGTATATATATATATATATATATATATATATATATATATATATATATATATATATATATATATATGACACGTAGATTGTGAAGGGGCTGTCTTCGGTTGCCGTAAGACAAAATAGGAAAAGGATATACGCTTCTAAAAAAAGTTTATTTCTCAACGTTTCGATCGGCGACCGATCTTCATCAAGGCAAAATTTACGAGGCTTCGATGCGTTCTTAGAGCATCGTCCTCCAAGCAGGTAGAGAGAAAAAAATGTAAAAATGAATAAGAGTAGCCAAAAGACCACACGTATACACTCGGACATACAAAGGACACGTGCATCCTCGAGTAAATAAAAGGAAAACATAGAAATGTATACATAGATAATCCCGGTAAACACAATCAGTAACTACATTCCTTTCGTCCATTGTCAAGCCCCACATCTCCAGCTCCCCCTCCTCATTTGTTAGTGAAGCATAGTGAGGGGGTGAGGCTTCACAAGATGGGATAAGCGTTTATTTAAAACAGGGTCTACGGACTATAGGCTTCACGAGAGTCTACTGTAGTTTAATATAAACAAATTATCACTGCGTTATGCACAGAATGCATGCGAAATGCAAAAAAAAAACCCACTTTAGAGAAAAGCAAGAATTCCAATATGATATCGCGAAGTATGATGCAATGCCATTAACACAAAAGCGTTTTATTTTTTCACTCAATAATAGTTTTAGCGGCGTCACTTCAGCTAAGATCACGATTCATGCATTCGAAAGTTCCTGCGTCACAGCGATATTATGTAGCGCGCATCATTTCGCGGTTTGTAGACAACGATTACCTCACATGGCGTTTTTCATTGCAAGGCGTTTGTGCATCGAGCGTGAGTCTTACGCGACAGGCACTTCAACCTAGCACGTCATTCTGGGCTGGTGGAACTGAATTATGTTAAGACGACGCAACTTCCCAATAGGCACACGTCAGATAATCACACACACACCACCGGATGACCACAATTATCTTCTTATAATGCACACACCACTGCATATTCTCAACACCTGGTTTGTTTACTTTCGCATTGTGTTGCGCTAGTGGGTTACGTTGGTCGCTTCCTTTCTCTCACGTTTCGTCCGTACATACATCACTCTTATTGGCACAGAGCACGGCGCTATCATAATAGATCACCAAGATTCCCACGTTGCGAGCTCCAAGTAACACACACACATGGACATGTGGCAACGCTAATGCCATGGCGTTTGCGGGGCGGTAAACCGTACACAGACGCGCACATTCCGACTTCACTTTCACCTCACTGCACACGAATGAACGCGACGACAATCGCCGATGTGGTGACCCTCAGGCGATATGCTTGGTGTATCCGAGCGATGGAGGGAACACACGCCGTGTTGCAACTTGACGCTGCCGAAACGACGGAACCGCGCTAAAGCGTTGTAAAACACTCCAAGCTGCTGTCGCTTCGGTGCACTTGAAACGCGGCACAGTCACAAGCTTCTACTGCATCAAATGACGACCGGCGAAGATGATGCTGGTTACGTGCGGATAACAGTAGGAAAGAGCTTCTTCTGGAAGAAAAAACACCGCAGGAAATTCGAATTGACGGATCTCGGTCTCGATGAAGTGGTACAGCGGTACCTCGCCTCTCGTCGCGAACGGCGCCATGTTGCATTTTCATTGGTTCGTCTTGACCATTACGTCATGGTAAAGAGCGGCCGTAGTTGGACGCGCATAATACAAATGGACAGCGGTTACAGTTTACTTTTTATTCTTAGCTTGTCACCGACTATAGGACCACTGCTTTAAAGCGCACCCTGTGGGCAATCTCGCGGGTGACACTGCACTCAGCGAAAGCACCTCCGAGTATGCATACCGCCAGCGTTAAGTGGGGTATCTATATGGCCCGCCATTAGTAGCCTAACAACCGGTGGCGTGTGGCCTAGTTGTTTGAAGTGGCGCGCCGAGGAGTGAGGGGTCGCAGGTTCTAGTCCCGGTGGCGCACTTCGGAATATTTTTCTTCTGGCTTATTTTTCTTTGTTGGATTTATTTATATATACATACCTATACATATGCAGGACATGACGGCGAGGGCAATAACCAGCCGAGATTGTCCGCATAATTGCTATGGCAATAATAATTACGGGTTTTTACGTCCCAAAATCAGCATACGATTATGAAGGACGCCCTGGTCGAGGGCTGCGGAAATTTTCACTATCTTGTGTTCCTTAACGTGGCGCCTAATCGAATTACACGGGTCTCTAGCATGGAGTCTCCATCGAAATACGGCCGCCGCGGCCGGGATTCGATACCGCCACCTTGGTTCAGCATTCGAGCACCATAACCACAAGACCAACCTTGGCGGGCCAAAGAAAGAATGCCGGCTTATCGTTGCATCTTCTGTTATCTAAAGCACGCTGATATTGTATCAAAGGAATTAGTCAGTCTTATTATCAGGCTCGCAATATTAATAGCTGCTCTTATTGCTGCCATTAGTCGAAGCGGTTGTTATTAGATTTATCTCCCTTTCGTTTTCGCTGTGTTCTAGGCACGGATAAGAAACAACTTAACTCACGCTCTTCTGAAATGAGCAAGTGGCTTCCATCAAGTTGAGAGATTTTCGTTCTTGTTGATGATTGTTGGAGTTTGACGTCCCGAAACCAGGATATAATTAGGAGAGACGCCAGATTTCCGTTCTTGCTGTTTGCTTGCACTGGCTTGGCTGTACTTTTTGTGGAAAATAAGGAGAAGTTAACGTGACGACGCCGAACGCATTTCTGTGCGATCGCATCAATAAACGTCTTTACGCCTTTTCGCGCCATAACGACAGATTTGAGGACATCCGCGGAATCGCTAATGGGGTCGTTGACTCCGCACGGAAACGATCTTTATTCGAGCCTAGCACAGTCGGAACATCCTCTGACATTCCGAGAGGCAAACACCATTGAGAAAAACGCACCTTCTAATCTGAATACTGAATATTTCGCTTCAGTTTGCGGCGGATACTTTGAAAACTGCCACGCACTTGCAGACGCATTTACAAAATACGCACGTAGCATTTCACATCAATATTTGTTTCACTGGATTTTACGCGTTTTTGTTTCTTCTGCACAATGTTTGCGGAATGCTATGTGTCATAACAACGTACGTCTATAAACAATCGCCCAACTCAAGCATACCCCGGACATGCATCGCCTGCATTATGGCCCCATTAATCGCTACCGCTCAGTTATTTTGTGCTTGGCTTCTGCTCCTTGGTAGTAAAAAAGCTTATGGAGACTACTTTCATCGAACTATATATCTAAATATCTGTGACGAAAAAAAAAAATCTAGGCTCCAACAAAAAAAATGTACAGGCTATCCTTACTTAAATGCCTTTCTAAATGTGATTGAACCTTGCTCTTTATACGATGCGTGCAGCGACAAGAAATCGCTCTCTACGCCAGACTATCTTTGGAATTACGTGCAGTCTCCTAAAGCAAAGTTTACGGTGCGCATTTTTGATAAGCACTTCTCACGCGTTTCGCTGGTTGGTTTCATTCGTACGTCCTAAGTGCATGCGGCTGTGTCGAAAGCCATTGCAGAGACCATGCGCGATTCCTTCTTTTGTCGCGCATAAGGATATGAGAGAGTAATGCCTAGCTATACGTGACTGTGCATGCAAGAAGGCCCATCTCGACATGATATACTACGAGCGGGATTTATCGCGCTAAGTTTTAGTTTAGAGGGACCATTTCGATGGTTTTGCGAACGATATTCTTAAGGACGCCTACAATAGATGTGCAATCGGGGTAGTGATGTGTGGTGTTAAACGGGAGATAACACGAATTGCACGCACTCCCGAATTCAGCCATGCGCATTAAGGAACACGGAATGCGTGAACAACAAAACAACAAAAGCATATTCAGCCTCTTACTGAAGAACAAGCATAAGTGTGCTGGACAAACGGTACAAGTTGAAGGTAAGGCCGTTGATTTCCGCGCAGAACTCGGCGGGTATGCGCCAAGCAGCTCTAAGCATAGCACTGCCATGCATAGTAGATTATAGCAAGGAGTGGGAGATGGAAGTGAGAGTGAGGAGGAAGGGAATGATGAGGGGAGAGGATAAAGCGGGGATGCGCCATAGAAAGTGGGTATGTGCCAAGCAGCTCCTAGCATAGCATAGCCATTCCTAGTGTAGCATAGAAAGGGGGTGGGAAAGGATGAGGAGGAGTGATGTGGGGGTTACTATGAGGGAAAGGTGGAGGTGAGAGGGTGAACCATAGTTTAACCATGTAAAGTCTAGCATACCAATGGGTGGGGACGAGTAATGAGAGTTACGAGGAATGATGTTAGGGTAAGGAGGAGAGAAGGCAATATAGAAAGAGAAGAAGAAAGAAAGATGAAAGACAGATGAAGAAGATGTAGAAAAAGATGAGGAAAAAACTCAGTCTGTGTTGGCGAGGTTGCGACTTTTGTTTGCCAGCTCCGCCGTTTACTCAGATTACACAGGTGGGGAACTGGCTTTAATTTTTATTGCGATAGCAATTATATGGACAGTCTCGGCTGATTTTTGCCGTCCCCGTCGCCACCGTCATATATATGAGGCGTTTTTTTTTCGAAATGAGTCAAATCCATCCAAAGAGAATTTGAGAAAACGGCAAAAATTTGCTATGCAAACTAAATACAATGCTGTCAAAGCTATTTTATTATACGTTTTACACGTCGGCTACGGGAAGTTTCTGGCCACAATCAATTAAATATATGCAGCGGATTTCACCAATATTAGCATGATAACTTTTGATTTGGCTCATATTGAATTGAGACCTTGAATTCAATGCGGCATTCTTGAAAAAAAAAGTCACACCATCTCCCGCTAAAAGGGACCATGAGGCGATGCGAAGCAGTGTTTCGGCATGTAGAGCCCGCGTTTCAGAGGTGGAGTGGTGAGGGGGAAAGGGGAGAGGGGAAGAGGAGAGGGGGAAGGGGAGAGGGGGATGGGAGAGGGAAGGGGAGAGGTGATGTGGAGAGTGGGAAAGGGGGAGGGGAGGGTAGAGGGGAAAGGGAAGGAAGAGAGGGAAGGGCAGAGGTGATGAGGAGAGGGGGAGGAGGAAAGGGGAGAGGGGGTGGAGAGGGGTAAGGAAAAGGGGCGGGGGAAGGTGGAGGGGAGGAGAGGAGAGAGGAGAGGGGAGAGGGGAAGTGGAGAGGCTTTGCACATGCGCAGTAAGGGTGGTCACGCCACACACCACCACCACCACCACCGGATTGAACTCCGCTATAAGATGCTTCACATCTAAAAACTTTAATGAAATTCCGGCAGCGGCACATTCTTGCTTCGCCGGCGTCGACATTGCTTCTGTTCACGATATCGTCGACGTCTGGGGACAGAACTCTCGCTGATCTTTTCACTTCCATCAGAATCCGTGATAATACAGCTCCGAAAGGGCAAAAAAATTTGCAGAAACACCCAGAAAACAGGCATAGCAGTCAGGCTAGGCGGGAAATCACACGGAGCTTGCCGAATTACATGATCGCTGAAGCGCTCTGCTATTGGCATACTGGATTTGACTCATTTCAATCCATACAGCGCATGGATCTGGCTCATTTTCGTTTTGAAACGAGATCTGTGAGCACACGTAGCTGTTGTTATTTGACCCATTTCGTTTTGATGACTCTTTTATGGGAAAGTTGAGAAAATGTACGTGCCAATGGAGCAATATATGAGGTAGTTTCGGTTTCTGGATTTTGCTCACTTCGAAAAAAAAAGCGACATATACATAAAAGCCACAAAGAAAAATATTTCAGAAAAGCTTTCCGACGCGCGGAATCGAACGGGCGACCTCTCGCTACGCAGCGTGCGGCGTTAAACGGTTAGGCCATGAACAGTGCCGTCTTCCAGCCTGCTAACGGCAAGCTATTTATATACACCGTTTACTTCAGCATGCTTTCTTAGTCACCACATAGATGGCGCGATGTGCGCGCGTGGCGCGCTTTAAAGATCGTCGCCCCGCTCCTGCGAACGCCGCTGCTCTTCGCCCTACAGGGTGTGGTCGCCTTCGTGCGCTTATCTCGAGGAAAAAAGGGGCGGCCGGTGGGGTGGAGCGGCGGGTACGAAGGTCACTTTGCTCGCTGAAACAGCCGCGTTTGCGAAAGGAGCGCGCTGTTCAAGCAGAAATCAGTAACAACTGTGACAATTAGTTCGCGTTCGTCATGTCTGTACCTGTTCGTTCGTTTCGTGCGTCCCGCTTTATACTGAGTAGTGCGCTTCAAGTGTCGAGCTGTGACGCATTAGTTCGCGCTTGTCCTGTGCGCGTTCTTTTCGTGCGTCTTTTGGGCTCGAGCGACGCGCTGGCAATTTCGAGCTGCTTTCCGTTCTTCGCGTTACATTGCAATTTATTGCTATCGCATTCATTGCTTCGCCGTTGCGGCGAAACTGACACTTTTTTACTGCATCTTCTTTGTTAAATCAGCAAGATCAAGAATGGAACAGATGGAGAGTTTGCGAGCTCTTTGGTATATGTATCAGATAATGTTTTTTCCTGTATTGTGATATCGCTCCTTAATAACCTCTGTATATGCTAAATTTCGTGAAAATCAATTTGTTGAAGCCTGCCTATATGTTTTTTCTTTTTTATGTAACAGCACATGATGTTTTTGTGTGAGTACAATTCTGTAAAATGTTTTTCAGGTTTAAATGGCAATCTTCTTGTTACCACCCTACGTAAACGACAAAAAATACTGCGGCCGCGATCGATTGAACGTTGCCGTCTCATTCCTACGACAGCGAGCTTGGGGATGCGGGGGTGTATGGATGCAGCCGCCATAACGTGGCAAGTAATCGCACAACGACAAATTAGGGCCAGAGGACAAGAAAAGAAATTTGAAACGAGCTTTCCATTTGATCCTCTTCCTCCAAGAAGAATCTTCCGAATGCAAGGTACCGTCGCGATGTTCGCGATAATCTCGGCGCTTTTGTCGGGCGAACGAGGGTCGCAGATGAAATTTTGCCGGCCCGTGCATTGCTTCGCATGCACAGCCTTCACAAGACTGTGAGAGGGCATGGGAAGAAAATAATTGGGTAATTCCTGTAGAGTGGGACCAAGATTTCCTTGCAAAAGCAGCCGCGTGGTAGAGTCACATGTCTTTTGCAAGCTTCTACTGTCTTTCTCGAAGACTAGCCTATACGTTTATTCGCTGACATCCGGAGGATGTGAAGGTGTAAACAAAGGTTGAACAATGAAGAAAATGTCTACACAGTGCCTGATGCATTCCCCGAAGAATACTCAAAGGCGAAAGCCATCTTTTTCTTCTTACTCGATTTTACGCCCCCCTCCCCTCCCCGAGAGCTCTCTGCGCCTAACATGGTTTTTCACTGCCTCCCATATCAGAAATGTTCTAAGCTTTCTACACCTCAAATTGTTTTGCAGTGCCTCAGGAACCTTTGGCCGAACGCCGATGTTCCGTGAGGACGTCATCACGTGACATCGTGATGTGACCTTAATATGTGACCAAATTCGGGAACTTGGAGGTCGCAATGACTTCATGTGCTAACGCCATCACATGATGATGATTTCTTGCGCCACTTCGTGCAGGGGTCGACGCCGCTGACGCGAGCGGTCACTTTTCGCGTTTGATGAGGCATCTAAGGCTTTAGCCTTGAAAGAGAAAGAAAACACAAAACGTTACAGGTCACGGCGTCAAACCTTATTTATCTTTGGATAGATTATCATTTCGGTAAAACAGACGCCATGGCCACAAATTGGCAAGCTCGTAAGGTATCACACATGAACCGTATAACAGTCCTTTAATAGCAGAACTTTGTGTTCACTGCAGCAAAGAAGGCCTACAGCTTCAATAAGGCAAAGAAAAGTTCTGTTCTGGAATCCCATTTTATTACAGCGATTACCATATTAGCGTTGTACCTTGTGAATAATGTTGATCATCGTAAGGATTTCTTTTTTAAGGCAGCAGTTTATGTGTGATTATGCGAACGCATCTCGTTGTCGAGGATGCTTCGCGTCGTCAGAATTTTTTCCCCTACTTTTACCACTGAGAAGGGACATCTGTGTACATTTCATACCTTTGCCGTCGTTTCCATGTAACGGCAAATATTTGTATGAAAAGCGACTCAAACCAAACATGGCATGAGTGCGTAGCACTCAGAACCTTTCTTTTTTGAAAACCGACAAAAGCACATGTGTTCCATGTCCGATAGGCTTACGTGCGCAATATAACTGTTGGGGTTTAACCTCCCATAACCACGATATGGTTATAAGGGACGCCGTAGTGGAGGGTTCTGGATATTTCGACCACCTGGCACCTAAATCTAAGTGCATGGGTTTCAAGCATTGTCACCTCCATCGAATATGTGGCCGCTGCGGCCGGGATTTGACCCCGGACCTTCGCGTCAGCAGTCGAGCTCCATAACCACTAGGCCACCGTGGTGGGTACGCTCGCAATTGTAGTATTTGGTTCTACATAAAGAGTTCATGAAGCATACTCCTGCTTACGTCACCCACTGCGGCTAGTGGATGTAAGTTGTGTTTTACCAATGTCCCGAGATATTTCAGTATTTCGTTGAAAAATCTGTGATATCCGAGGCATTGCAAGCTTTTTGCACCTAACCTGCTTATTAACTGCCTCCGTGATCGACCCACCTTTGACCAAGTCTATGACTTGTCTATGACATTACTCAGTATTGGACTGCTGGAAGCACTAGTCTTTCCGCACGCAACACGAAACATCGAGTGCGCCAGCGCCTTAACAGGACCGTTAGCTTCGAGCTCGTCAACTAGGTATCCAAAGACAATTTGGTAGATTCTATGTAGAGCCGGGAACGCTGCACGCTGCTGTTGTCGGCGTACTTCTTTCTGCCTGGCACCGACGTCTCTAGATCGCGTACATTGTGACCAAAGCACCAACTCAGCAAACATGAACGCGTTGTTCCTTTGTGACATCAATTTGGCTCTAACACCAAGGTGCGCCAAACAAGGTGCCATACACCCATAGTAGCAACGCATTCAAACAAAGCATGCCTTGTCTCGCATTTCCCACAATTCGCGCATCTGTCATTTAGTGCAGCGTGCCATATGGGGAGACGCGGACGCGTCAGTGACCCGCTCCATCTATGTGTTTAGCAAAAGTGTTTTAGGTGCGAGTACTCCGTGTTCTACCATGGCAGAGCATTAAGCCGACCCAGGTCCTTGACAGTTCTGTACACAGTGTGTCTATGTGTTTAGAAAAAGTCAGTCGGTTGAGATCAATAGCATTACCCTGAACCCTGAAATTACTTAAGGTAGATTCAAATAACACTATCAGCTCTACTTTCACATTATCTCCGGAAACCTCCATTGCTGTCTCAGTGAAGAGCGGAAGATATGCTGCACTGTCTCGTCGAAATATTTTTTATGTAACAAACCAAAAGACGAGAACTGTAAATTGGTAACAAAGAATTTGTCTCTTAGTGTGGTATAATCGATCTTTTTCTACATTCGGTCCCTATTCTTTAAAATAGATCATTGTATATCCTCTGAATTTTACTGCACTAAGTACTGCACTTTGCAGGAGCAACTTCATTTGCTGGTAAAGATCGTTAAGAGGTTTTTTCTCTATTGTTAAATTACAATAATGATCTTTCTTCTATTGACCGCCGCAGCGGTTTACCCTTTTACCGTGCAAGCCGCGCGTGTGTATAGTACTCTATTCTCCTCAACTTCACCGAGAGTACTCTCTCATCCGTGCCCATCGTCGGCCAACATTCTGCTTCGAATTGATGTTGCGCGGTAGGGCATGTACCTTAAGCGCATTAGCTAAACATGTGCCCTGGATGTGGGCAACGATACATATAACTCTCTTTGAAAGGGCCCTCAAAGAACCTCTGAAGATACAAACAACGAGTACGTTATTCTCTCCACGTCTTTCCCGTATTTCCGGAGATTTTATTTGTAATAATTGGAACATAAATGCGAAGAAAGTGAAGGGGAAGAAAAGATAACTTGCCGCCGGCAGGGACCGAACCTGCGACCTTCGAATAACGCGTCCGATGTTCTACCACTGAGCTACAGCGGCGGTCATCTCCCCGTCCACTTTATAGGGTATATGTTCATTTAAACCTAGGAGTGTTAGTCAGCGCCGATCGCAGCCATGGCGGCCGAGTGTGGAGCATTCTTTTTCTGCCTTTTTGGCATCACGTAGCACGTGATCTTTTTACGAGCTTGCAGCTGACCAATAATACCTCGCATACTACCTGAAGGCATCAAGTCTGCCAGAACGAGACCCTAGCTATGAATGAAGGCAAGAAGATGGGTTTTAAGGGCTAGTTTTTCTTTGTTAGACACAATATTAAAGAGAAGTAAAGACAATAATGCCAAGGAAAGTATAGGAGATGTTATTTGTAATAATCAGAATATAAATGTGAAGAAAGTAAAGTGGACAAAAAGATAACTTGCCGCCAGCAGGGACCGAATCTGCAACCTTAGAATAACGCGTCCGATGCTCTACCACTCGCATTGCGAGTGGTACCTCATCGCATTGCGCAACCACTTCGCATTGCGCAACCACGTCGCATTGCGCTCTACCACATCGCATTGCGCAATGCTCCCTCCTAAAATTTTTCATCCTTCATGTCGGGAATCTGACCTCCACTCCAGTGCATAAGCACCGCAACACTTTTAACACGAAAGTGTTTTATGCCGGAGCCCACCAAGATTTTGATGACGTATTTCCGTCACGGAAATACGTCAGCAATATCAACGCCATGAAATGGCAAAAAAACTATAAGAAAAAGTTCTGTGGACAGGAGTCGAACCCATGACTTCTCTGTCCGCGACGATGGCTGGAGGGCGTTTAGCCCACTGAGCTACCGCCAAACACAAAACGTAGGCTAGATGAACGCGCCTTTAATCTTTCACACTTTCCTCTCACAGTGCTCTTGCATGGATAGATGGATGGCTGGATGCTATGAGCCTCCCCTTTATAACGGGGTGGTGAAATATGTGACACAAGGCTTGAAAAAGAAAACAAAACAAAAAAAACGCGCCGTTGCTGCGACCGTCCCATCCGGCGCATTTCCAATACAAGTGTAATTTTGTTGAGCACATCGCGAGGTGGTGGCTTCAGCCAACGATGCTTCCGCCCAAGCCTCGCTCATAGCGCGCATCTATATCGAAAAATAGCTCTCCGAAGTTCGCCTGGCTGTTTCACCGCGTTCCCCCGCTCGCCCTGTGAGAATTAACTGCCAGGCTAGAAGGAACAAAGAACGCGCGAAGAGTTTGTCTTCGCGTTTCACGACGCTTTGGAGGAGTGCATACCGAGTATCAATGTCTATTATGTGCTTGTTGATGACATATTTGCGCGAGATTCACCATATGCGCTGTCCACGCGTATATGTTAAGAACTTCAGCTACCACAAGGGTTAAATCATTATCATGGGCGTTAGTCCTCGGTACGTAGATGTGCCACTAGGCGTCAACGTGAGTGCGTCCACATCAGGCGGTGCTACATCTGCCAAACAACAATAAACATTATACAAGCTCTAATATCATCATCATCATCATCATCATCATCATCATCAGCCTGTCTACGCCCACTGCACGGCAAGCTCTGATATGCCAATGCACTAAAGCAATCCACTACTGCTTTGACGACACGTTTCACTTTCGTGTATACCAATTCCTATGACAGAGGGATCAACCATCTTTTTTTCTGCTACAGGCAACAACGAAGGTCATGTGTGAAGCACTGATTTGCGATAATGAAAGGCAACAATGAAGTGCGGAAACGTGAGATATGTCATGTAACCTCAACAAAAGATCCGATTGCAATATCAGACACGGCTGATCGCCGACCAACCCACGATCGGGAGAGCATCGGTTGTTGGAAAACGGCGCTCACAAATGCGCATGTGATTGGCGCGCCTTTGAGGGCCGAATTTGTGTACAACCGCATTCCTGTACACTCGATGGCGCCGGGTTTTCGGAGAACTATGCCACTGCCTCCAAAATCTGTCAGTAATAAAAGCCTCGCCTTAAAAAAACGCTATTGGGTGCTACGTGGACTATAAACTTCCTGCCGGTAGGTGCAAGTGATTCGTGCGTACATGCTTCCAAATGTCCCGACGCCCAAGCTTTGCCGCATACTTCCTCCTTCATTCTACACTGCCACGCGAGCAGAGGAAAGGAAAGAAGTTTTGATGTGACGCATACCTGTAGCGAAAACCTGTCAAAAATGCTCGAACTCAGTAACATCACAGCCTTTTGATTTGCTGAAGTTTTTTTAAAGTCACTCACAGCGACATTTTAGAAATATTTTTGCGCCAGACGCTGCTTTTACAACGCACCCTTAAAAGGCTGCCTTGAAAGCATCTTGACGTCGCTCGCCACAATTATGGCAAAGCCCCCGGAAAGCTTTCAAGGTGTCTTTTAGTCTGTCAGTTTGTTTTGCTTTTTCTCGAGTTCGAAATTTTCTGCCGTGCACAGTTTCAATCGATAGTTTAAAAAAAAACTTGAATTTACAGAGGATCTGTCTTTTTCACTATTTTCCTCTGGTAGAGACAGCTCAAGCCTTTTCAAGATTGCTGTCGTTGTCTTAAGTTCTCTAGAGAAACACCGCACATCTGCTAATTATTATCACTCTGACTACGCCCACTGCAGGGCAAAGTACTTTGCCAAGTTTTGTCAATCAACCCGGTCCTGTACTTCTGTGAGTAGTTTCTGTGATTGAGCCTTCCTTTAGCACTCGCACTTGGTGTGCCTCCCAATCAGAGCGCTATGCCCCTTACTCTTCGCCGCACACTTTTTTCGTGTTTTATGATAACCTGTGTTCTGGAAATCTCACGCATCCATAGATGAACGCGCTATATGAAGACCCTTGACAATAAGCGTTGAACGTCACTTTCATGAGGTAGCCTCGTTTTGCAAGATAGAAGGCTGCACTTAATTACCTTATTCGATCCACGCTGCAGGATGATCGTGGCGCATCAGCCCTCTTCGATTATGTAATTACGCCGCGCGAGCGTCGAAAGTCATTTCGTAGGGAGATGCGAGTTGATGACACGGCGAGTTTGTGACGTAAAAGGGGCACTGCGGGAGCATCATTATAGATTTTACAGAAAGTCTTGATAGAGCAGGCAAATGCCTGTTTACAGCCGATATTTCTTTTTATATCAGAATCACTCGATAAAATCATTCCTCTTAAAACGTGGATTTTTTTAGGTTGTGATCTTCTTCTACAAGCCTGCTCCGAGGTCCAAACTACGCGCTAAGCGTTTTACGATATCTTCGTTGCCAAGAGGCCATGAACGCCTGGTCCATGACCTTTTTCAAGGGCCTTTAGGCCGAGGAAATGACATTCTTTTTCTAGGAATATTGTCACCGAGTCAGTTTGCAGCATTCAAGTAGCCACGCTTCGTTAGCAATCAAATGCAAAAGACATAGCTTACAGTGCGTGGCGTGTACGTCAATATTTTCTGGTAGTTAGAATTGTTCCAATTAATCCAACTTACAAAGTCACACTCTGCACGTTAAATTAAATCACCGCTTATCTTTAGCTTTGGGCGTGCGTGTCGAACACTGACACTATCCGAATTGCGCGCCAAATTGCCACATTCTCTAGACGTATTGAAACCATAGTAAACATGGCTTTAGTCAATTGCGATTCAATGATTTTGTAAAATGCTTTGCTATGCATAATATTAATACTCGAAGAAGTTCAAGATAGCGCAGTGGATATGATTAGTTCCTGCAATAGTCATTGCTCAACGCGTTATTTGGCGATGCAGACTGAACTGCAGAAAAATACTGCGTGTCGTCCATCTAGAGCTCTCAGCGCTTGTAATTTGAAAGGGTTGGGGCAACTAATGTTTGGTGAGTCGTGTTGTCATTTCGTTCGACAAGACTCCCACGTATCACGTGATCTACTCGTTTCATCCAAGTATCTTCTACCCTTTCAAGGTGTCCCACCGCAATTACTACTCGTGATCACGTGTCGTGCGCCGTATATTACGACCAAGGAGCCTTGATTACGACGTGAATCGTCCGAAGTTCTTATTATCCTCCTCCGTATTCCCCATCTCAGTTTCTTTTGACAGATAGTTGCGTAGATTGTACGCTGCGCCTAGAATTGCACGCATGTTGTTGCCTTAGAGAAAGAAAGAACCAGTCATAACGTAGTTCAGCGCAAAAAACAGGCAACAGACGAGTGAGAGGACAAGGACACATGCGCTGTGTCCTTGTCCTCTCACTCGTCTGTTGCCTGTCTTTTGCGCTGAACTACGTTATGACTGACTCGTTCCAACTCGCCCAACAAGCAACGTTGCAAAGAAAGAACCATACAAGTATACTCACTTGCAAATCGAAGCTTTGCTGTCAAATACAACATGCTAAAACGGATCGAGAAACGCAAATGCGCATAATCAAATCCTTCATAAGGGCAATTTCGCAAGGACTGTGTTTTGAAAAAGATTGGAGGCGACCGTAATCCCTTACTTAGGTGTCTGGCGTTCGTGTGCGCTTGTGTGTTCCCTGAGGTAACTGCGTGTTTCGTCGCGCTGCCAAAACGGATCTCAGGGGCGAAGTAGAAAGAGGCACGGGGTTGAGACCTGCTCGGCCATGTGCGGCAACGATCTCAGCTGCTCACAAGAAGGCCGTCTACTTTTACAGTGAACTCACTCAATTAATTTTCATTATTTATCCTGACATTCTATTTGCCCTTGTTTTAAATAAACTTATTCCCCGACATCTTATACTTCCACTATAAATCAACGTGAACCAGAACCATCGATTTCGTGACACGTTTATTTTAACAGCGGGGCTATTTAGGCTTGGCGAAATTCCGTGCCGCATCGACCAGAAAATCTCATCATCAGCGGCCGGTGCGCTCTCTCTTCGTCCTTCTCATGTTCTGCCCGGCGCGCGCTGTCCCATCGCGCTAAATTGTCCGGCTTGGGATGCAAAAATTCGGATGAGCGAGAGAATGAGCACAGCGAGAAAGACGGAGAGAAAGAAAGAGATAGAAAGAAACAGACACAAAAAATACAACGAAGAACAGAGAGGAAGACCGAAAGAAGAAGAAAGAGAGAACGAGAGAAAAGTTTGGACAGGGGCGAAGCATGTAGGGAAGCGTGTTTCAGCTCCACCAACGTGAAACCTCTGGAGGGGCGAAGCATACACTGTGCGCTCGTGTTTCCCGCAGCAAAATCACTGCTAATGGCCAATGAGAGACAGAAGGAACATAGACACAGAGACCCGCAATCCGCTTTTAATTAACGTGCATGCTGCGAATTTTTATTATTCAAATACGCACAGGAGAAATCTCCTACCGGCTCTACATTGCAGGTCAAGATCCAGTGTCTATATATACGGAGAGGCCGGTGGACGGTGGTGCAACGCGAGCAGTCGGTTATTAAAGACGATAGTCTTTCTTGGGGAACTTAAACGCAGAAATTTTGGTCTGTCTTTCTGTCTGTCTTTCTGTTTGTCGGCACGTCCCTCGATTCAACCACTCGGCCAAAGTTGAACCACTTGCCCAAGGGCCAGCCATCGTGAACGGCTGACTAGGTTCATACTTGTGTACATTGTTGATCAAAAAGCAAACATTACGCATATCTGAGGCGCAACATCACTAGGTAAGCATTAGGCGGTGTGTTCCTTTAACAGAAAATACATAGATACGCAATTTTAAAGACCTTGATGGTATGCGTTTAACGTTGAGACAGTAACGCGTTTATTAAAAGATTGCCACAGCTGAAGCGATCAGCGCTCCAAGCCGAGCAAGCGCGAGCGCCAACAGCCACCGTCTTCGTCTTCTTCTTTCGCAGGCGTTCTTGTCTGCGCCGTACCATGTTACAAATCACTCCCCCGCGAAAAAGGAGCCATCCTGGCGACCTAAGGAACAGGTACAGCTGGTGGGTCATAATGCGGCTTCAGTCGATCGACGTGAACAGTCTCGCGGCCGCGACGACGGCGGCCCGTAGATGATTGAACAGGCTCAATCATATAGTTAACTGGGGATGCTTGACGTAGGACGCGGTAGGGGCCTTCGTACTTAGGCAGTAGCTTTGTGGAAAGGCCAGGAGTGGAGGAGGGAACGCGAAGCCACACCAACGTTCCAGGCGAATACGACTGAGGAGGCAGGTTTTCGTCGTGACGGTCCTTCTGGCCCTACTCGCCCTACAATGTTACAACCCTAGTTTCTTAAGCTGCGCTGAAAATGCGACTGCGCTGAAACTTGTCTTCCTCCGTGCCCTCTGCACAAGTTCATGTTGTGTTTCGGTTTCGGTTCAGTATTGCATTGTACGAATGACAGGGGGCGCCGCTCTGGCATTGCTGTTTTACCCAGGCGACGTGTAAATAAAAGAGTGTGTGGAGAGTACTCGTTGAGTGCGGACGTTTCTTCTCCTTCGGCGCATCGCGCCAAACAGCGTGTTCGGGCTGGCCGGCGTCCCCACCGGTCGCGTTGGTCACCGCCGGTCTTCGCCTGCCGCTGCGCCGGGAGTACCAGCCCGCAACACAGCACTCGTGTTTCCCGACGTATTGCCAGATGGCGTCCATATCTCACGCAGCGCCTCTTCTATCGTCTTTAGACGACATTTGCAGCGAAGCACGCAGATACGCGGCCAATTTTTTTCAATCAAGAAACTCGCTAGCAGACGCTACCTGCGTCGGCGTTGTCTCTCGTGGGTTAGGGCGCGTTCTCGTTCCTTGCGAGCTGGCAGTTCAGAGTTCATCACAGAAAGAGCGTTTCCATAGTCAACACGCGCCGTTCGCTCTCTCTCCGCACACGGCGAGCGCTGAGGCGCTGGCGCCCTCACTCGCGCTCAAGCAAATGGAGCGTCACGACAGCAGACGACGATGCACGCCGCGACAGCAGACGACGACGGCGATGCACGCCGACACGCCCAGACTCTGAGGTACTTCGCCCCTAAAACAAAAAAAGAGATAGAAAAAAATACATAGTATAGTATTTAAGGGGCTCGGAAAGGGAAGTGAGGGTGAGATGGAAGGAAGTGATGAGGGTAAAGGCTGAAGCATGGCATAGCTTTCTTTAATATAATTTAGCAAGGGTATGGGAAAGAGAAGAGAGCGTGGGGAGGGATGTTGTTAGGGTGTGGAGGAGGGAAAGGAGAAGAAAGGGAAATATAGAAAGCGATAATTCAGGAAAGTAACAGGGCAGAAAGAAGTAGGTGAAAAAGCATGAAGAAAGAACGCAATCCGCTTTCGCTAGGTGGTGACAGCCTTGTGTTTTACACAGATTGCGCAGGCTTGAAAGTGGCCCCAATATTTTCTGCAGAACTTTTTCGAATATTCGGAAAACAGGACGTACGTGCTCCATCATAAGTGCTTGGAAAAGAAACAAGAGTTGAACTTTTTTCTCTTGCTGCTAAAAAGCCAAGCGATTTTGCGTTCGGCGTACTCTACTACGGGAGACCAGGAAGCTAAGTATTCAGGTGTTGACTAACGTGCTAAACTGTTTGGTATTTTTTGCGCACGGGGAGCTTGATTGTATGGAACATGACGGCGACGGCAACGCCGACGGCAAAACTGCGTCTAGAGTTTTCATATATTTGCTATCGCATTAAAACCGAAACAAACAAGCTACTCCAACAAGAGTACAGTATGAAGAAGTAAGGTATTCAGTATTACTCTCTGCGAAAGCACATAGTTATTTAGGATCAGACGGCTAAAATCCGTTACCGCAGGAACTATAAATTATATGTCCGCCGTCTGAGAGACGTTGATGAAACTTTGTTACATATGTTTCGTAAATTTTTAATGGCAATTCCTGAAGCCATCCGTTAAGGCCTGGAGACGTCCGAGCAATTATCATGATGAATGATGTTTTAACGAATGCGATCACGAAAATGGCAGAATAAAATTCTTGCATGATTGAGTTACCTTTTTTGGTAGACTGCATATCTTATGCAACCGCTTCGGTTAAGTCTTGAATTTTAGTCAAGGAAGTCGACGTGGTGCGCGGCTCGAAGTAATTTGTCAGGTGTCTCGTTAATTTCGTGGCTGCTCGTTCACACCTGCATCGGATGTTGCACTGGAACCTTTGATGTTGATGAATGCTCGCTCCTATACAACCGTTGATCAATAACTGTAGAACGCGGGATCGAGATAATAGTAGTTCGCTTAATTGACGCTGTGGACTTTGTCAGCGTTGGTGTGCTGTTGCAAAGCGAAACATACCTGCGGTGCCGTGGTGCAAAGGCGAAATAAACTGGCGACGAGAATGCGCGACAGCTCAGCTGTCACCATGCAGACAGACAGACAGACAGACAGACTGACTGACTGACTGACTGACTGACTGACTGACTGACTGACTGACTGACCTGACCTGACCTGACCTGACCTGACCTGACCTGACCGGCCGGCCTGGGCTGGGCTGGGCTGGGCTGGGCTGGCGTGACCGACTGACTGACTGGGCTGGGCTGGGCTGGGCTGGCGTGACCGACTGACTGGCGTGACCGACTGACTGACGTGACCGACTGACTGACGTGACCGACTGACTGACGTGACTGGCGTGACCGACTGACTGACGTGACTGGCGTGACCGACTGACTGACGTGACTGGCGTGACCGACTGACTGACGTGACTGGCGTGACCGACTGACTGACGTGACTGGCGTGACCGACTGACTGACGTGACTGGCTGACTGACGTGACTGACGTGCTGACTGACTGACATGACTGACTGACTGATAATAGGGGAATCGGAACCACTTGAGTTCCTTCATGTGCTGAGCGGGCAGCGTCCTCGGCTAATTGATTACCGGTATGTCCTGGTAGCCACTGATATATAATATATTGCCTTTTCGCTGGAGCTTCATGGTGACAATTTCTTATTTCGTGCACCATTCGGCCTTGAGTCCTCTTACGCAGGGCTGACTGCAAACTCTGAATTGGCTAAATCTCTGCAAACCAATGTCCTTTCCCAGAACAAGCAAAACCGAACTATCCCTCGGCAAACTAGGCTTAACCGCGTTCAACCAAGGCAACTTTTTTAAACATTCAGTCGATTATCCCGACGATTTGCACTGTATAGGGAGAGCTCGCTGCTCTCCCACAGTAGTCTATCTAATACTCTCAATTATTTCTTTTTTTTAACGTTTATTTAGTCTACGATCGCATCGTGTAAGTTGCTTCAGGCGCACCTGCATGAAGCTATTCCATAGTAGAATATACAGAACTTTACATCAAGCGCTGTTGATTCCAACCAACACACGACACACACATGTCTAGCGAATGTTTGTAGAGGCAGCTATCGCTCTGCTATAGGAGTCTATACTTATTAATATAAATTGGTACCTTTTCATTTGAGCACAGGCAGCATCGCCGAAGTCACTAAGATTAGTAGGGCTGTCCCGCTCAGTCCATTTTTAAAGACGATAGTCTTTCTTGGGGAACTTAAACGCAGAAATTTTGGTCTGTCTGTCTGTCTTTCTGTTTGTCGGCACGTCCCTCGATTCAGCCACTCGGCCAAAGTTGAACCACTTGCCCAAGGGCCAGCCGTCTTGAACTGGTACGGCTGTTCATACTTGTGAACGTTGTCGATCAAAAAGTAAATATCATGCATATCTGAGGTGCAACATCACTAGGTAAGTATTACGTGGCGTGTTCCTTTAATAGAAAATGCATACATACGTAATTTTAAGGACCCTAGTTTCTTAAGCTGCGCTGAAAATGCATAAGAATGCAAGCTTGAGCGAGTTGGTATGCGTTCATCTTTGTTGAAACAGCGCTCACTAGACGACGACGAAGTAAAAGAAGGTACAGGACAGGCGCTGCCTGTCCTGTGCCTTCTTTTACTTCGTCGTCGTCTAGCGAGCGCTGTTTCAACAAAGCTGAAAATGCGACTGCGCTGAAATTTGCCTTCCTCCGTGCCCTTCGCACGAGCTCATTGTTGTGTTTCGGTTTCGGTTCTGTATTGCACTGTACGAATGCCATGGGTTGGTGTTGAAAAACTTTAGTTTTGAGAAGGCCAAGAAGGTGAAAAAAAATATTTAAAAAATGAAAAAGCAGCGTTGTGGGCGGCCTTCAGGCTGCCGGTTGTGGGCGCCGCTCTGGCGTTCCTGTTTTACCCAGGCGACGTGTAAATAAAAGAGTGTGTGGAGAGTACTCGTTGAGTGCGGACGTTTCTCTGCTTCAGCGCTTCGCGCCAAACCGCGTTTTCGGGCTGGCTGGCGTCCCCGCCGGCCGCGTTGGTCACCGCCGGTCTTCGCCTGCTGCTGCGCCGGGACTACCAGCACGCAACACAGCACTCATGTTTCCCGACGTATTGCCAGATGGCGTCCATATCTCACACAGCGCCTCTTCTATCGTCTTTACACGACATTTGCAGCGAAGCACGCAGATACGCGGCCAATTTTTGTATCAGGTACCACTTACGGCTCTCTCATACTAGAGTATATGCTATGAGCCGTCTTAGTCTACTCTCTATTTTCTAACACACATTCATTACACACCACGTGTCAGGCACCGATAAGAGCATGAAAACTTTGCTTCGTCAGCATAACTGTAGTCGGTTGCCACCTACGAATAAACACAAGCTCCGCCCCCTGAACTGCGGCGCGCCTGCCACTCATCGTGCAAGATAGTCACCCTAGTTGGTTTCCGTTCTAACCGTAAGTGGATTCGATTTTCGCTGCTAATATATGCACTACGCGCAATGAAAACTAAAAGTTCATCGTCGCTTTTTAACGTATTATCCTTGGCTAAGCAGTCATGTCGGAATTTTCGCTCAAGTTTGCGAAGAAGTTCAAGTTTTTGTCCAAGAACCAGCGACAGAAACATGTATCTAAACGGGATAGTCTCACCCTGCTGACACGCGTGAAAGGTGCTTGACGTCAGCGGAGTGAATGCATTTGGATGGGGCATCTATGCAAATTATTTCTAGGTGGGACAGCTAAGGTTGTGGGTGGAGATTACATTTATTCTTAGGTTGTAACCGACTATAGGGGAATACGCGTACTTTGCTGCGAAGTGGTGTTGGTAGAGCCAGAGCTTGCTGACTACCAAGACAACTGTTAACTACGGGGAACGATGACGTGTTTTGCTGTTGATGGCGGTTTCTTTAACTTGAAAGGGTGCAACCCCTTGCACTAGTTGCGGCCAAGTTCTTCAACCACCATGCACAATTACAATATTGTGCCTTTGTTGGCACCGTGTCAATTCACATACTTTGGTGGTATAACATTTTATTTGACTTTTTTTTTTCGAAGACTCGCATTGTTGTTCCATGCACAATAGAATTTCGGCATTGTGCTTCGCAAGCTGGTGGGAAAATGAGAAAGCTGGAAGCCGTTGAATAGGGGGAGAGCGGTGAAGAAGCAAATCGTTTTCCCGAGTCGTGCTCTGGGTTCCGTTAAAACCGACACAAAAGAATTGAAGATATTTCGCTCAAAGCTCTCGAACAAAAGCGCAGGCTCGGGAATAGGTGCGGGAGAGGGTGCCGAAGGCAGGGGCCTCTACGAGCAAAAAGGGAAGGGATGAGGCTTGATTTCTTGCTGGGCGACGAACGAAATTAATGAGTCTGCGCCGCCGGCACCAGACGGAGGGGCCATTATTCTGCGCTGGAAAGATTTAGAGACGTTCTTACGGGCCACCGTGGCTCGTTTGTGGGGAACCTTGAAGGAGCTGTTGCTTTGACTGTGTCTCGTCATTTCGTAAGGCTAGGGATTTGGCTTTTGTTTTCGCTTTGAGTGAATTCTATTGTGCCAGAGTGGGATGCGGAACATATTTACAAAACACAAAATACTCAAGAAAGCCTCTGTGGAGTTTGCCTAATTTTCACTGTTGAGGTTTTCACTCCTGATTCACAAAAAACTGCGACATGTTCGCTGTGTGCTTAATTCTGAGTAATACTAGAGTACAAGCAGAACCGACGCTGAAGTAAAATTGCGGAGGAGCATTTTACCTCATATTTGCAGGCTTCCATACAGTGCTCACTTTTATGCCTGCAATTGCTTTGTTCTGGGGACAGGTGTTCTTGCTACTTCTTACATTTCAATATTGTAGTGAAGCATTGGAGCTGTGTAATGGGTCACCCTCTCCAGCGCCTTCTAGTGGGTCGTCCTTTTCGGCTCCTTTCAGACAGAACGCCGCTCGAGCTGGGAGTCCGTGCGCTGGCATGACTGTCGCCATTACCCATTATCGACGAGTGCCGGTCGCCGAGTCAAATAAACGCCTTTACAATGTAAACGATGTATCTTTTTTACCCCTTTCGGTTTAATGACCCCTGTAATTATAAAATGCCGACACACGAGTGCTGTCAAAGCGGTTTGACAAAGCTTTGAAGATAGGTCAAACGTTCTGCAGTCGAACTATTTTCTAGCACACTTCTTACTTTTTACGCAAAAGTGTAAACGGTAAGAAGCCTACGGACACACTAAAATTCTCCAATTGCATGCACGTGAGTCACCACGTATAAAGTATAATACGGTTATGAGGGATGTCGTAGTGGAGGGCTCCGGAAATTTCTACCATGCGGTGTTCCTTAACCTGCAGCGACGTCGCACACTACAGCGGCCTCTAGCGTTTCTCCTCCACCAAAATTCAACAGCCCCGGCCTGGATCGAAGTCGCCACCTTCGGGTCAGCAGCCCAGAACCGTAACCACAGTGCCACCGAGGCAGACCACGTATGTGACTTCGAAATCTTAAGTTAATGCCTCACAATACTAGTGTCAAAGTTAGTTCTCTCAATTTTACCCGAGTCAGGGCAATGTTGTTCGCATCGTTGTCGACAGACATGGACACATCTGGTCTGCGTACGATATCCTTGTTCATGAACTGCTTAAAAAAAAAACTCACGGGGTTCCTTATGCATTCAACTGGCACGACTCGAAGGCGAACGCCAACTTCTTTTTCTTCACAGTTGATGTATTCATCCTCCTCCTCTCGGAATGCTTTCTACACCTAACGTTGTTTTGCACTGCCTCCAGGATCAGAGGCATTGCAAGCTTTCTGCACCTGACGTGGTTTTGTGTTGCCTCCGTGATCAGCCTACCTTTGACCATGTGAGGGTTTCGTGTGGTGACGTCATCTCGTGACATGTTCTGCGACGTCATAGTGAAGTCATAGTGACAGCACAAATTTTCGTGAACTTTGACGCCATGATGATGTCACACATGGTGACGTCATCAAGCTGTAATCTCGGATCACGTGATTTTTTGCGTCGTTCGTGTTGATGCCGATGGTAACTTTTCGCGTTTGAGGAGGCATTTAAGACTTTCTCCTTGAAAGTTGCGTGATGAAATCGCTAGGTCACCGCCACGGGTACACACTCTCGTAGTAATACAGTGTAACGACGGACGGCATTTTTATAAATGAGCATTTTGATCCCCGACGGACTGCTTCATATGCTTACATAATAACACACTAAGCTGTTGAAATAATTAGCCGATTTGTCTAAGTTCAGAACTGCTGAGAGGACACAATAGGGTACGTATCATAAGGCGATTGGACTTTTTTTTTTCCCATACACTGAATGGAAGCGCGCAATTGATTGTGCCTTCTCCCCCCTGAACTCTAGAAAATGTCTTACCATCCTTCGAAGCTAGCGAAGCAAGGCTCATCAATTTGGCTAATGGCAGTCATCAAGAAGGCGCTTGCGAAAGGATGGCTTCCTAGAACGACCCCAGAGTGCGCGACGGTCTATAATTACGCGCGCGATCCGCGGGCGGACCGCCACTGCGACGGGGCGACGTTGCGTGAAGACACATCCAGGATTGCATCGACGCCATCTTGTCTAAATGCGGCAACGTGGAATTTTGAATGCCAGGACGACAGTGCTTAAAGTTGCAGTCCTAAGTGTTCTTTTCAATATGCACTACGCAAGGCCACCGCAGCTGTTCTGCCGAATTCATGCATTTCATTTCTTTTTTTTTTTAAGGCGAAATCATAGGCGTGCGCAGAATTATCCGTTAGGTGGAGCCCAGTTCGTCGAATCTGTAAGGAAACGACCTTCACAATGGGTACAGAAATGAAAATAGCGCGACCACGTGATTCTCACAATGGCCTCTCATTGGTCACCGGCTCTCCAGGGGGTAAAGGTGCAAAGTAAGCCGTTCTTACAACAGGCGTTAGCCGCCATTATCGCAAATAACTTGCATGTCCCAAAAACAGCACTTTTAACATTGACGGAGCATGTGCGAATGAGTGAAAGCGTAGGGCAGATTTGGTGCCCCCCTTAAATCATTAGGAAGGGGCACCCTCTGTGCCCTCGTCCCCCCGACCTTTGCGCACGCCTGTGTTCAAAATAGAGTATTACGGCTTTTAAGTCGTTCTTGTGGAAGATGTTCATCAAAAGCATTATCTGTTCTACTATATTGCCCGAATATACACGCATAATGCTGCTGAGTGTTATATTTAGCCCTTTGATTACAGATTACCTTCAAGGCAGCAATTCATATCGGTGAGTGCGCTACAGCACCAGTGAAACGTTCTGTATGTGATTTATACAATTGCATATGTTTACGTAGGATTCTTATATGGCAAATGTATCCGCATGGGAACATAAGAAATTACTGGAATTGCCAACGTAACGTTTCAGCAGGGGGAGGGTAGAGTGACATCCTTTCACAGCTTATGAAAAGCAGTCTCCTGAACTGTTATTATCATGTAATAAAGATGCCTACATTCCAGTTAATAATTAGCTTACTCTCGCCCTTTCACGTATGCACTGATGTATTTATTAGACTGCATTACTGAATTGAATTTTAGAATGCGGCATTCGATTACAAAGTTTGAGCGTTGGCAAAGACTGAGGTGGCTTGAAAAATGGTGTGAAGAAGCATCCTTACCTGAGAATATCTTATGGGTTTAGTAGCCTGAGAGCAGTCGTTGTTTCTAGACGTACTTTGCAACGGGCTCTGAGTAGTGCTTGGTTTAGCGCCACGTCTCAGACGCACCCGCGTTATAAACTGCACGCGTTAACGTTGAACTTAAACGTGCAAGCATACACAGCTTTTCAATCTTTGTCACTGTTACCGTTTGTCCGTTGCTTCGGGGTATTTTCTTTCCAGTCAAAGTGTCGATTACATACACATACTTTTAGGTGACTCTTGCAGGGACTTTTTAAGCGAGCGTCTTGAACGCCCTTTTTGAAAAACGCCGTACTAATACATCCTACGCGGCTAAAAGTAGAGCGATTAAAAAATGATCGATGTCGATTTAACGCGTTCTATTTGCCAGTCGATGCGCAAACCTCGCACTTTATCTTAGTCTATAGGCGAGGCTTATTTTCGGTTTATAATTAGGCAACTTTGCTACAGCTGCATTGCATGATTTGAGTGAATTTGTTAACGGTCTCGCTTTGTTTTATTGGTGGTTTATGTGTATATATCTTTTCTTTTTTTGTGTGTGTGCCTGAGAGTGGTGGGAGTAGAACCTGTCGCGTCTGGCGGTGACATACGCGAAATGTCGTTAGAAACAGGGTGTCGGAACGAAATGTTTTTCGTTTCGGTTTTAGTTTCGTTCCACCGCAAAAAGTTACGTTCCGTTTCTGTTCCGGAACGAAAAAAAAATGTTCCGTAACGATTCGTAACGTTTTTTTATGGAAAAATTTGAAGCCAAAGTAATCATAAAAAAAAACATTTGATTTGTGATGTAGTTACTTGCCTTCCTCCTAAGAAAGCGGGACAAGGGTAAAACACGTTCTTCAGAGGAGCGGAAGTAACTGTACGATGAATTCCTACAAACTAGCACAAACCAGTATACCCTTCAAAGTCATAGTATTTATTTTTTTCCAAATTCAATCACAATTTTTAGTGGGCTCAGTGCTTTGTGTCAAGGGAGTGAGCATGATCTCAGAAGCAGCACGTCACTGAGTGCACTCTGTGATGTACGAGACCGCTGTTTTGATAAAAAGATTGCCAGGCCTGCGCGGAATGCGCAGCACAGTCACAGCGAAAGTTGGAAGAGCGGACTTTGTAGAGCCCGTTGTAGAGTCTCTGGGGTAGCTGATACAAGTACACATGCAGGGTACCCACTACGCCATAAATCATCGTAATTTTTCTGAAGTACCGAAGTTCCCACTATGTCATTTTTCGTGATTCTTCGGAGAATCGTGGTAGCCGCTACACACCTGTAAGGCATTATGTGCACTTTGTGCTGTGGCTGATGACGATGAATTACGGCTGAGCACTTTGCAGTGGGTGGGAAGCATTAAACCACACAGTCTTTGCGGAATTAGCATTGTGTGATGGCTGGTTGTCGTTTTACTCTTCTGCCACGCTGTATTACCTATGTTAACACGATTCCTTGCCCGACATGACGCCTGTATACAGTGTTTTTGCGAAGGAGTTATAAGCACCAGCGTGGCACTGTGGTGGAAGACTCGACTGCCACGCAGGGGGCGCGGGTTAAAATTCCATCCGATCCTATAAATTTGTTTCTCATTTTATTTTTTCTTACTTCACGCGATAGTGGTCACGGACACGGGTGGCGGCGGACAACTAGGGTGCCAAAATCAGCAGTTCTGATCTCATGAGAACCTTCGCTGTAACAAACTTCAGCGCCACAATGCCCTCTCCACTTTGGCCTGCTTGACTGGCCCGCAAAAGTCCACTTGCTCTAATATCAACATCTCTGGTGGCCACTGTTTTCGTTTTTCGCACAATTTCAACATATTGTCACGTGGTCGTGACGTCGACGAACACAGCAGTCGGCGTTTGTAGGATGAAACTGTTTATTTGGCCGAACTTGTGGCCGGAAAATGAGAACTAGAACTACAGCAATGCACGCTGTACAATGATAGCGGCGAACAGGGCGTCGTCCGTCGATCAACTGACAAGCGATCAAGCGCGTCGGCTTTTATACAGGCGCTATCGAACTTTCCAGCAATATCGCTGGTGGCGGCGTTATCTCTAGACAAAACTGGAACATTCGCGTGCGGGGCGCAATCTTAACAAACCGATCTACTACAATCGCGACGCTTCTAGAACACTACTTCGCGGACAGCGTCGAGCGTTGATAACCGTCCCTGCCGGTCAAACCCGAATACATCAAAACAAGACAAGAAGTGGGCGTGGCATTGCCCCCCTCTGAAAAAGCATCGTCCCGATGCTTATGAAAGAACATAGAAGAGAAAAAAACAAACAAAACAAGTGCATACACAAATAAATTACAATAACGAAGGAAAAAATAGAGTCCCCAGGCTCGCTAACGCGCAAAAAACGGCTTAAGGCGCACGACATGGACGACTTCAGGTCGCGCACGGCGCCGCTGAGAGTTCGTAATGCCGTCAGGGGCAACCTCATAGTCGAGTGCGCCGAGGCGTCGAAGTACCCTGTACGGTCCGAAGTATTGTCGAAGAAGCTTCTCACTAAGTCCTCGTCGGCGTATTGGCGTCCATACCCATACACGGTCACCGGGTTGGTATTCCATGTGGCGTCGTCGAAGGTTGTAGCGGCGGCTGTCAGTCGTCTGTTGGTTCTTTATCCGTAGGCGGGCCAGCTGTCGTGCTTCTTCGGCGCGCTGTAGGTAGGTGGTCACGTCGATGTTTTCCTCGTCGGTCACGTTTGGTAGCATGGCGTCGAGCGTCGTTGCCGGGCTCCGTCCGTAGACCAACTTGTATGGCGTCATCTGCGTCGTTTCCTGTACGGCCGTGTTGTACGCGAAGGTCACGTACGGAAGGATGGCGTCCCACGTCTTGTGTTCGACGTCGACGTACATGGCCAGCATTTCGGCGATGGTCTTATTTAGACGTTCGGTGAGGCCGTTGGTCTGTGGGTGGTACGCGGTGGTGCGGCGATGGCTTGTGTGGCTGTATTCCAAGATCGCCTGAGTTAGGTCAGCCGTGAACGCCGTACCTCTGTCGGTGATGAGAACCTCTGGGGCGCCGTGTCGAAGGACGATGCTCTCAACGAAGAACTTGGCTACCTCAGCGGCACTGCCTTTGGGCAGGGCTTTTGTTTCGGCGTAGCGGGTGAGGTAGTCGGTAGCCACGACGATCCATTTATTTCCGCAAGTCGACGTTGGGAACGGCCCCAGGAGGTCCATCCCGATCTGCTGGAATGGTCGCCGAGGAGGCTCGATCGGCTGAAGGAAGCCTGCTGGTCTTGTGGGCGGTGTCTTCCGTCGCTGACAGTCTCGGCACGTCCTTACGTAGCGAGTGACGTCGGCGGCAAGGCGCGGCCAGTAGTACTTTTCTTGTACTCGTGCGAGCGTTCGGGAAAGTCCGAGGTGTCCAGCCGTCGGGTCGTCGTGCAGGGCATGCAAAATTTCTGGTCGCAGTCCCGAAGGTACAACGATAAGGTAGCTGGCTCGGGTCGGAGAGAAGTTCTTCTTTACGAGGACGTTGTTTTTCAAAGAAAATGATGCCAATCCTCGCCTGAATACTTTTGGGACAACGATGGTCCTGCCCTCCAGGTATTCCACTAGACCCTTCAGTTCAGGGTCGGCTCGCTGTCGTTCGGCGAAGTCTTCGGTGCTTATGGCTCCCAAGAAGCTGTCATCATCCTGGTCGTGCGGGCGTTGGTGGGTCGACGGGGGCACGAGACAAGCAGTCGGCGTCGGAGTGTTTCCTTCCGGACTTGTACACGACAGTAATGTCAAATTCTTGAAGTCTCAGGCTCCACCGTGCGAGGCGACCTGAAGGGTCCTTCAAGTTAGCTAGCCAACACAAGGCGTGATGGTCGCTCACAACTTTGAAGGGCCTGCCGTAGAGATAGGGGCGAAACTTTGACGTAGCCCAGATGATGGCGAGGCACTCCTTTTCTGTTGTGGAATAGTTGACCTCTGCTTTAGACAGCGACCGGCTAGCATAACTGATAACCCTTTCCAGTCCGCCCGCCCGCTGCACAAGGACGGCGCCGAGTCCTATGCTGCTTGCATCGGTGTGAATCTCCGTATCGGCGTATTCGTCGAAATGCGCAAGTATCGGAGGTGTCTGCAGGCGTCGTTTCAGTTCATGAAATGCTTCGACTTGCGCTGTTTGCCACCTGAATTCGACGTCGGTCTTCGTGAGCTGCGTTAGTGGCTCGGCGATCCGTGAGAAGTCTTTGACAAAGCGTCTGTAATAGGCGCACAAGCCGAGAAATCGGCGCACGGCCTTCTTGTCGGTGGGTGGCGGGAAAGCGGCGATGGCAGCTGTTTTCTGCGGGTCTGGGAGCACTCCAGTCTTGCTGATCATGTGACCCAGAAACAAGAGCTCCTCGTACGCGAAGCGGCACTTTTCTGGCTTCAGGGTGAGCCCGGAGTTCTTGATTGCTTGAAGTACGGATTGAAGTCGCTGGAGGTGTTCGTCGAAGTTCGAGGAATACACAACGACGTCGTCCAAGTAAACAAGGCAAGTCTACCACTTCAAGCCAGCTAGTACAGTATCCATGACTCGTTGGAAAGTCGCAGGTGCCGAGCAAAGACCGAAGGGCATGACCTTGAACTCGAACAGGCCGTCCGGCGTTATAAAGGCGGTCTTTTCTCGGTCTCTCTCGTCGACTTCAATTTGCCAGTAGCCGGTCTTGAGGTCCATCGACGAAAAGTAATTCGCGTTGTGGAGTCCATCCAGGGTGTCGTCTATCCGTGGGAGAGGGTATACGTCCTTCTTTGTGATCTTGTTCAGGCGACGATAATCGACGCAGAAACGTAGGGTCCCATCCTTCTTCTTCACTAACACCACGGGAGACGCCCACGGGCTGTTGGACGGCTGGATGATGTCGTCGCGTAGCATTTCATCGACTTGTTTCTTAACGGCCTCCCGTTCCCGCGTCGAAACCCGGTAGGGACTATGGCGGAGTGGTCGAGCATTTTCTTCTGTTATGATGCGGTGCTTCGCAAGGGGCGTTTGTCGGACCCGCGACGACGACGAGAAACAGTCCCTGTATTCCTGCAGAAGGCGTCGAAGCTGTTGCTGTTGGCGAGCGGGAAGTCTTGGGTTTACGTCGAAGGGTGGCTCAGGGATCGTCGTCGTAGCTTCGTCAGAATCTGAAAAGGCAAACGCATCGCTGACGGCCAAGATTTCTTCGATGTATGCAATCGTCGTGCCCCTGCTCAGGTGTCTGTATTCCTGGCTGAAATTCGTTAGCATCACGCTTCCTTTCCCTTCATGCAGCCGAGCAATGCCTCTTGCGACGCAAATGTCACGGTCTAGCAGCAAACCCTGATCGCTCTCGATGACACCTTCGATGCATTCAGCCGTTTCGGTGCCGACGGGAATTATGACGCTGGATCTAGGAGGAATGGTGACTTGATCCTCGAGCACGTTGAGGGCATGTTGACATGGGTTCGTATCCGGTGGTGTCGCTTTCTCCGACGATAGGGTTATCGACTTGGTTCTTAAGTCGATGACGGCGCCGTGGTCACTTAGGAAGTCCATTCCAAGTATCACATCCCTGGAGCAGTTTTGTAGGATTACAAAGCTCGCAGGATAAGTCCGGTTGTTGATAGTGACTCTCGCCGTGCAGACACCAATCGGCGTTATTAGATGGCCTCCAGCGGTACGGATCTCGGGGCCTTCCCAAGCAGTCCTAACTTTCTTCAACTTTGCTGCGAACGGCCCACTGATGACGGAATAGTCGGCTCCAGTATTGACGAGAGCGGTGACGTTGTGGCCGTCGATCAGAACGTCGAGGTCGCTAGTCCGCCGTCTTGCGTTGCGGTTACGTCGCGGCGTCGGGTCACGGCTACGTCGGTTTGCACCGCTGCTTCCGCGTTGCGTCGTCAGGTCTGCTTCCGGTCGCAAAGTTTCGTCTTCGGGACGTCGACGTCGTTCGGCGTGCGGCGGGGGCTCGGAACTTCGTCGCGGTGTTGTCGTCGACGGCGGAGTATCTTCAGCATTTCTTCGTTCAGCAACCGCACCTCCATCGGTTGCTGCCCTTAGTTTTCCGGATACGGGCTAGGCGACCGGCCCCGGTTTGGGCCAGTGTACTGCCGGCGGTGCGGTGACATGTAGCGGCCGGGCGACGGTGAGCGGGAAGGTCGTCGTTCTTGCCACTGTGTGCCTGTGAGGTAGTCGTCGATGTCGCGAGGCCGTTCGCCTGGCTGCGGGCGCGGCGCGTTGACGGGGAATCCGCGTAGCCCCATCTGACGGTACTGGCAGCGGCGGTACGTGTGGCCGGCCTCCCCGCAGTGGTAGCAGAGCGGGCGGTTGTCAGGGGCACGCCAGACATCGGTCTTCCTCGGGGTGTAGCGCTGGCCGACAGGTGGGCGGTAGGGCATCGGTGGCGGCGGCGGCGGCGGCGTCTGGCCGACATGTGGACGGTAGGGCGTCGCTGGCGGCGTCTGGCGACGGTACTGCGGCGGTGTGTCGTTTTGGCGTGGGCGTGGAGGAGGAGCATGACGGCGGGCTGCAGCAGCATAGCTCATAGCTTGCGGCTGCGGCTCTGCTAGCTGAGGCGCACCGAGTGAATGCTGGACCTCCTGGCGCACGACGTCGGCAATGGAATCCACTTGAGGTTGCGACGAAGGTAGAATTTTTCGCAGCTCCTCTTGCACGATTGCTCGAATCGTCTCACGCAGGTCGGCGGATCCTAGTGCTTGAACGTCGGCGTAGCTTGTGGTCGAGAAGCTGCGGTTGTATTGCCGTGTTCGCATCTCAAGCGTTTTCTCGATTGTTGTTGCTTCGGAGACAAATTTGGAAGTTGGACCCGTGTCTCCAGTAAGGCTGCGGCCCTTTCCTTTCGGACGACGCTTGTGAACGTCTCCAGGAAAGCGCTGCGAAAGGCGTCCCAGGTTCGAAGAGTGGACTCCCGATTCTCGAACCAGGTCCTTGCTGCATCTTCCATGTAAAAGTAGACGTGGCGCAGCTTGTCCTCGAAGTCCCAGTTGTTGAACGCTGAGACCCTTCCGAAGGTTTCGAGCCAGGTTTCCGGGTCTTCGAATGACGACCCGCGGAAAGTTGGCGGCTCCTTGGGCTGCCGGAGAAGTATCGGCGCAGGCTGCACGGGGTCGGTCATCGTCGGTGCGGTCGTTGTTGGGACCTGGGGCTGCCTGGTGTTTTCGGGAAGGAGCCCGTACTCTGGCTGCAGTCCCTTCTGCCTGCGGCTTGTTCGACGATCCGGGTTTTCTTTGCCGTCGTCCTCCTCGCGGCTTGGGCTTGGGTCAGCGCTTCGCGGGGGCGTCCGGATCATGGAAGAAGCAGCACCTCCACCAGATGTCACGTGGTCGTGACGTCGACGAACACAGCAGTCGGCGTTTGTAGGATGAAACTGTTTATTTGGCCGAACTTGTGGCCGGAAAATGAGAACTAGAACTACAGCAATGCACGCTGTACAATGATAGCGCCGAACAGGGCGTCGTCCGTCGATCAACTGACAAGCGATCAAGCGCGTCGGCTTTTATACAGGCGCTATCGAACTTTCCAGCAATATCGCTGGTGGCGGCGTTATCTATAGACAAAACTGGAACATTCGCGTGCGGGGCGCAATCTTAACAAACCGATCTACTACAATCGCGGCGCTTCTAGAACACTACTTCGCGGACAGCGTCGAGCGTTGATAACCGTCCCTGCCGGTCAAACCCGAATACATCAAAACAAGACAAGAAGTGGGCGTGGCATGGACACGGGTGGCGGCGGACGCGGGTGGCGGCGGACAACTAGGGTGCCAAAATCAGCAGTTCTGATCTCATGAGAGCCTTCGCTGTAACAAACTTCAGCGCCGAACACTTTGGCCTGCTTGACTGGCCCGCAAAAGTCCACTTGCTCTAATATCAACATCTCTGGTGGCCACTGTTTTCGTTTTTCGCACAATTTCAACATATCTTTGCTTTGGAATTGCTGCCTGAGGTACGCGTTAATACTGTACCCTTAGATATGCTCACATTGCATGAGCTCAGTTGTTCCGGACGGCGAAGTTTTCTCTTGAACCGAAAAACGATTGAAAAAATTTCGGTTTCACTCCGGAACGAAATAATAGATAAAGTTTCGCTTACGTTTTCGTTCCGGTCAAAAATATCGTTTGTTTTTCGTTTTTCGTTTTCGGTTTTCGTTCCGTTCCGACACCCTGGTTAGAAATGATTTACAAGCACAGGTCTCGCATGAAGAAACTGACAGTTCTGTAAAACTATTTTTTGTGTTAAGTTTCGAAGCGTTAGGTTGAGAATGTTCATGCGCACGCGAACATCACATCGGGTAGAGAAGAATATTTTTCCATGCACTTTATATCGACGTCCAACATCAACTAATTGGCCATCACTAATTACTTGTCGCTAATGTCACATTCAATAATTTCACTAATGATTTCACAGCACAATGACGACTGTGTAAGGCATCCTTCCATTTCCATATCTGACAAAGAGACATTATTTTTATCTGCCTTTTTGTGACTGTTTAGCCATTTCACGAGTGTCACTATGTGCGCTGATGTGATCATGTACATTTCACAGTTATGTGAGAATAAGAAGTCCGAGTTTTTATTTAATAAAACTAGTTGCTAGAAAGCGTTGTCCTGCGTGTATCTCTTCTTAGTCCCAGTGTTTCTTGCGCGCTTCCCAAGGATGAACCGTTTCCAAATAGGCCAAATAGCTGTGCTAGTACGATACGACGTACACACAAGTGATTTACTAAGACAATAGAACATTTTACCGATCGATCAAATACACCGCCTTAATCTCATTATCAAATACAAGCAAAGCTTGTTATCAAAAAACACTAGTATTCTTATACTGTGTAACATTAGGAAAACTACAGAATCTCGTTATAACATTACGCAAAGGCATTCCTAGTTTGTAACTTATCAGCGAACTAATCATGGTTTAAAAAGACTTAAACACTGTGTTCCCGCTTGTTTTAACATGTTTGAAAATATAAACAATGCTATCTTTAATATGCCTTAAAAAGAACTTAAGAAGCTACTCATTCATAATCGCGACGTGTAGTTTAGTTATTCCACTGGCCCTGCTAGAATACTTCGTGTAAAAAAAACATCGTAAAATAGCGCTCAAGTGTGTAACATGTCGTCCTACGTTGTTGCTTGCTTATTTCTATCTTAGGAGTCAAACATGTAGCTTTTCACTCAATGGTTTTTTTTTTGTACCTCCACCGAACTTACGTTTTTCGGATACTTAATGTTGTATACTTTATATAATCAATTTTTTTAGTATTTGCTAGCTGCTTAGCAACGTGTACATTGTTTCATGATTGGATGTACGCTCTTTCTTGTTTTATTTGTTTTTTTCTCTCTTTACTCATTTTTATCTAAACCTGAAACTCTAATGTAATGAGTTTTTTTATTGATTTTATGAAGTCTCCAGATCAATGCCCAAATGTTTTCATATCTGGGCTCTGCTGATTTAAGATGCCAAGAAAAAAGGGGTGGGAGCCTCGTCAAGCTGTTAACATAGCAGCTTTTTGCTCTAATCCTTGCATTTTCTTTCCGCAATTTCTGCAAGAAAAATGCTGAATAAAATTGAATTGGAACTTGAACGTGCAGCTCCCTCGCCTCAATCCACGAGGCGTGCGAGTGGTCATGCGACTTTAGGCCGATCCAAACGAACTCAAGTTTTTTTTCCTTTCTTTTTTCAAGCGAAATAAGTAAAGACGAAGTTACCATGCAGCTCGCACTCCTGTTGTGCGGGTGGTTTGTTTTGCGATTCATGGACTTTTTTAGACGCAATCAAATGAATTCAACAGACAATTATACCATGGAAAGAAAAGGGAACATCAATTGTTTTCTTTAAGTGAAGTGTACAAATTACGACGTAACTTGAAATCAGTAAATGTGGACGAAAATAATCCGGCAGTGGCATTTGAACCCACGACCTTCGATTTACGCGTACGAGGCTCTGCCCATTCAGTTACGACGGAAAGCGCTTCCTCTTCCGCCTTAATTCAACGCCGGCTTTCCGCACCGTGAAGCTGTCCATGAGTCATATAAGGCTTTCGCCTTAATGACATGCAACGTGATTCACACTGCCGCTTTGTTTGCAGTAGCTTCGTTGGAGTTCACTGCTTGTGAAGCGAGAGAGAATGATAAAAAAAAAACAAGGAGGGAGGTTAACACCGGCTGATCCTGCTTGGCTGCCCTACAACCTGCGAAAGAAGCACATTGTAAACCGGCAAGATTACCAAAGCTGAAGCCTTTAAATTACGTAGAAAATCTTAAAAAAAAGATAGCTTCCGCTGCTCAGAAAAATATTCTTGCCAATATCCCTATTTTTTTCACAAATTCATTTTTTTTCTGACATAGAGAAAGCACCTAATCAGTCTATATATATAATAAAAAAGGTAAAGCCAAAAAGATTTGATTCCTTACTTTTTATTTCTTGGCTCGCAATTCGGAAAGAAAGCAGTATGGTCCCATTGAATTTCCACGGTCGTTTCCCAGAATCGAACACCTACGGCCTTTGTTCCTGGTGCTTTGTCCTGCAACCGCACAAAACCTTCCGACCCTGCGCCTAAGTTTTCGCAATAAGACCCTCATAAATTCGAAAAATAGATATGCAGAATCGCAGAAGTAATTCTTTCGCGAAAGTTTTTTTTTTTTGTCGTGAACGAAAGAAATTTCGCGCAGGCCGTTCTATAGAAGAAACAATTCTTTTGGTTCATTACAGAACATATTTGGTGCTGCAACTTACGGATCGGGCATTGTAGTTGAGCGTCGCTTCCACAATAAAGCAGATTTTCCCTTTTGGCGTCACTGTCGATCTTCTCTCTGTTTATTCATCAGTTTCCTGTGCACTCTCCACATATAGCACGTTCTAATTACCTAATGATAAAAAGTACTTTGAAGATAAAGACACCAGAATTCGTGCATTGTTCTTTCACAGTTTCTGATGTGCAGCGAAAGAAGAAAACAATGACATCAAATTTTTCACTGATTATGCGCAAGAACCTTGTGCCACCGTGCATTGCATAAGTTATATTTTAATTGACCAAGAAGTGTAAATTAGTTAAGAAGAGAATCTCCCAGCTTTGCTGTTTTGAATACACTTCTAACAGAACGTTCGCTCGCCACTGCAACAAATGCAGGTTGGCTGAACTTACGGCCTAGAAGGAACAACCTGTGCCGCTGCTTTCATGCCAAGACAGGAACTTCAGAGCGAATTTTATTGAAACAACGGTTTCAGTGTCGATCATAAGGCTATATTTTAGTCTTACTAAGAAAGGTATGACATTACGTACCCCTCTAGAATTTACGCTAGCAAACCATGACCACGAAGTTCAACGATTGAATTTAACATCGACTCTCGACGACAGCAGCGCACAACTGCATAACACTCTGTCTCTAAACAGCAAGATGTAGATATGACCATGCATTGAATTCGCATAGCTTCAATTTCGTAAGTGCTAATCGCGAATGGCCAGAGATGATATGCTCAGCATCACGATTGGCTGAAGGTATCTCTTTCGTGGAATTCTACCTTAAGTCGTTCTGTGAATATCTGGCTATGTGTACTCCTACTGAAAGGTATCATTCGTATAAAAAAGCGTCCATTTCTTAATAACGCTTCTGTGTCTTTCTTTCAACTCATTTTACGTTCTACACATGTCTTATGTGAAGTTTTGTCTACTCGAATTCGCCACACCACGTCTGAGCCGTGCGTTGTTCACAACGACGTTTAACAAGAATTGCTGGAGCGCAAATTACGCCTGGAAAGTGAATCCATGACCACTAAAAGATGGCGGCGGTGGCCGCCGTCTTTTCAGGGCCACGATAAAGCCTTAACGTTCGGCGAAATAACGGTAGCGTTTTGCCTTGAACGGTCTGCGAGCTTACGTCGACAAATTTTTCCAGACAGGTAGTGCTCAACGCGTGTCTTTTTGTTACTGGTTTCCTTAGTAAGTCTCAGTCTTGTCCAGTTTTATTGCGATAGCAATTATATGGACACTCTTGGCTGTTTTTTTACCGTGACCGTCGCCGTCATACCCCGGATATGTATATGTATGCATATATAAATAAAACCAAAAAGGAAAATATATCAAAGAAAAAATTTTTCGAAGTGCGGCACCAGGATTTGAACCTGCGACCTTTCGCTCCTGAGCGCGCCGCTTTAAACAACTCGGCCACGCGCCACCGGTTCGGTAGATTACTAATTGCGAGCTATTTATATACACCATTTCACGCTGGCGGTATGCAGATCTCGGAGGTGCTTCCACGTGTGCAGTATCAACCGCGCAATTGCCTGCAGGGTGCGCTTAAAGCAATCATAGATTTTGCTTCTGTTTGAAAACTGCCCTTGAGACGCGCACTAAAAAGTGGCCCATTTCTGTACCACACGCGATGTGGAACGCCGGGTAAATAATGCGTCGAACGCCACCGCGCGGCAGGAGATACTGAGGAGCCACTCCACGCACCGCAGTTTTCAAGAAAAAAAAAATATCTACGACCGTTGGGTTGCAGCGCGCCGCTCAAACACGAATAAGTAACTGGGACAGTTGTTAGTTCGCGCTCGTCCTCTGTATACCTGTGCGTTCTTTTGCAGCGTCCTTCGTGGTGTTTGAGCAGTGCAGCGCGCTGCAAGTGTCGAGCTGTTACCTTTGTTAGTTCGTGGTCATCATGTGCGTGTTCATTTCGTGAGTCGTTTGCGGTTGATGGGCGTGCTGCAATATTGAGCTTCTTGGTGTTCTTCTTGCGACTGTGTAATTTGTTGCTATGGTATTCATTGCTTCGGCTTTGCGGCGAAACTGTGACTTTCTTTAACGTACTGTTTCCATTGCAGTTTAGCTTTGAAGCAGCTAGTCCTTCTGAAGACTACCAGGTCGTCACCTTAAAGGGGGCTATCGCGATGAGAGACCCACTTGCGCTGGTGGTTTCACACGCACACAATTCTTTTGTCGGTAATTGTACGCGGCCAACAAAATATTTCTCAACGCACCACTGTCTTCGTTTCCTTCTGTTCGATGAATACAAATCACCTAATGAACACGCGTTCATACTTGTCTACAAGCTTCGATGTGCACCTGCTGCAACCAAGCGATGCCATCGTTGTTTACAGCGACAGGAAAAAGTGAAATCGACAGCAGAAAACTAGAAACAACATAAAACGAAAATGCTTTGCGGGATAAGCTTTCTTACTTGCAATGCAAAATATCTTGAACATTACTCCTATTTCGTTCTTTTTTATATTTTCTTTTGTGCTACGTAGTCTACAAAAGTTAGCGTTCGCGGATTGCATGCAGAAGCGTAGTAAAGAAGTGCGCGCTTTGGTTCCGTAGTCATGGCTGCGCTGCCACAGAAAGTTGTCGCCAGGTGTATAGTACGTGACGAGTTTTTCGTAAACGTCTTGAAAGTTTCTTTCGCGCCTAGTTGAAGCCTAGAGAAGGAAGTCCTCCGAAATAAGTTCACTCAGAAATGACCGTCGACATAGGCTTCCCAAGCAACGCTTAGCGGCGCTGCTGCTCTTGACAGGCAGCGCCATCTCTGGCATAAAAGGAGAAACTGGGGTGTAGGCAGTGAGCGTTTTCCCTTCTCTCCACCGCGTCGCCGCTCGCTTCTGTTGCTTCTGTGCACGTGCAGAGCTCTCGCGGCGCCTCGCAATGTACCGCGTACAGGCTGCAGTGCGGGTTCAAAAAGATCTCACAGCTGGACAAGCACTCCCGAAAAGCGAACTTGATAAAGGGAGAAAGGCTCGTCAATCACGTTAACGGTGAAGAGCAGACGATCGACGACGACGCCCGACTCAAAGCGAAATGCATTTCCCAAGTCGCGATTACACCGTGTAGGACTTATACCTCGAGGTAAGTCGCATTCTGTCATGTTAAAGATGAATAATGGTCCACATGTACTCCGAAATGAAGCCGTACACGCTATGGATGTTCTGCGGTGTGGACTACGAATCATATGATTGTTGTTTTGATATGGCATGCTTACAGTAGCAGCCGTGTACTTTCGTGAACAAACCTTTGCGGCGTGCGAAAAAAAAAATTACACAGCCATGGCCCTGTTTCCTGAGATGGTTAGAGTCAAGTCCTCCGTGCCGCTGGAGAATCACCCGCCGATTAAGACGCGAGGCAGCTAGCTGAGCTTTAACCGCTGTGAAGCAAGATTAACTGCTCGCCACGTTTTTCTGGCTCTCGTGTCATGCTTGCAGTCTCTTTTTATGATATCGACTTCACAGGCGTATAAAACCTGCTGCGCGAACGCGGCTACAAAATCGCACAAAGTCAGAAGGTGACAGAAGGTTACTTCAAGGTTGCAATCGCAAAGCATGTATTAAGTACCAGTTGTATTTAGCGGCTTAAATACATATCACACTAATAAAGTGTCAAAAACAAAGCAAACTTGCAGAACGATGTCAAAGCTTGCTGAAAATGCACGGACGTCCATTCCGGCATGATAAAGCAGCATTCCCGACGCGTGAATTGCAGGCGCCGAACTTCTGACAATGTGCCGAGTTCAGTTGAATTCAACCAACCGCGCAACGCTAACGGTATAGCGCGAGTGTGAACGTTCAACGACGACGGGTAGGTCTCACGGACACGGGGAATCAAAACACAAAGTTGATTCACCTACAACCGTAACTGGACTTTCGCAGTGCGAGAATACAGCGTGTAATCATTACTGTAGTCGCTGCCTGCATGCGCCGCGTTACTTACCGATTCGGGTAGTCGAAACGAACGAAAGCGATGAACTAAGACAACCAAAATAGAAGGCGAGACAGCGCTGTCAGCTATCCACGCTTGCCGCTTTTATTTCACGTAAATCGCGTGCCTTGGTGGTGTCTGCACTGTTGTGGCAGCCCACGACACAGGAATACTTCCGACCTTACGTCCACTTCCATGGGGTCGCTTCTGCCATCGCGGAAATGCGCAGCTTCGCACAGCAAGCCTCTCGGTTCAACGTGCCGAGCTGACGGCCCCCCCTCCCCGTATCCCGCACCGACAGAAGAACGCGCGCGCACGTGCGCTACCGCTACCGTGAAAGGGGCTGAGTCGGCCGCGCATAAGCTCCAGAGCTTTCCGACAGAGCCGCAGCGCGGCCACCACGGCGCTGTCGTCGTGCCACAAACTTGAGCTTGGGTTCGCTACAGAACCATGCTAGAAAATGTGCGCGGATTATGCGCAGCCAGGCACTGGTGCTCTACTATGGAAGAGCTGCACACTATTGTGCCTGAGAAGTGCATTTTGAAAAAAGATGGAGTGATTAGGACTATTAATTACCGCACTATGCAAGCGCGGCAGGCTGGCAGTAAAGCAAATTATGTTTACAAAACGTTTACTTGCAGCAAAAGACACAGCAGCGCACTTCGTAGTGTGCCTTTGGAGCCGCAATTCCCTGCAGGCGATATGAGATGACCGTTTAAAACCACCTCCGTTTCAACCATGTAAGGAAAGAGATATAGGTAAATATATACCATAGAGTATTCGCAAAAAAATAAACAAAAATGACAGCTGCTTGAATAGCTCGGACAAAGACAGTTTCTGTTAGTAGAAATGGATAGTTTAAAAACTAGCGTGTGGTCAGAGAGAACAATGTTCAATGTGCTTAGGCACCAGTAATGAAGACTCATTAAATGCGAGGTTGCGTTTAACCGCGGAGGGGCTCATCGAGGTTCTACTCAGCGCTCGCGTTCGAAATAAAGATGCAGACTTAAAAGAGCATCATCGCTTGTCGAATAGTGCGAAACAGAAACACGCACGCGTACAGTAATTATATTTTAACCACGAAATCCCCAGTGCTTTCTTCGTTGTGTCCTGAGAGTAGGTAATGTAGGAGGTCATGTAAGCAGCTTTCTCATCAGGGATTGTTATTTCCGAGACGAGGTCGGTGTAATAGAAACGCTCCCCAACTTTAAAGGGCCCCTAAACCACCAACAGACGCTCGCCTGCTCCTCTTCGTGCCTTTGCTCTACCGACAGCAGCCGTCATGACGTCACCTGCGTGATTAGGTGACGTCGCGAGCAAGAGCCGCTGTCAGTGGGCGAACAAGCGCCTGTCTTCTGCTAGCAGATGCGCGCGCTTCTTGCGTTTGCACCTCGGACGCCGAGGAAGGGCACTCGAAGAGGTGGACAGATGAGCCGACGAACGCAGCCTATCGAAGGAAAGAGCGAAACGAGAAAGCGCGTGCAACTCCGCCAGCGTTCGCAGTAGACTAGAGCACAACTGCAACGCCACAACTTAATTTCGACCTCTCGGTGGTTTAGGGGCCCTTTAACATTTCTATTTCGCCATGACACTGCCGGGGGCTGCGGCGACGACGACAACCCCATCATCATCATCAACAACAACAACAACAACAACAACGACGAAAAGGGGGGGCGTCCGAGGAGTTGGCTTGTGGGCGCTAGGCTCGTCATGTTTTTTTTTTTTTCATGGGCCCACCAGAAAAAGAAATGAAACAAGAGCATGATATCAAATGTGACACGCACACGACCAGCGAGCGTCTCGGAGGAAGTTGGCTTGTCGACGCTAGGCGTGTCCCCTCCTATTTTTCCCCCCTATGCTGGTTACAATTCTCAGCATGCTCCTATTTCATTTTTTTATTCAATTATATGGACACTCTCGGCTGATTTTTGCCGTCGCCGTCATGTTCCGGTTATGTATATGAATAAAAATTCACAAAGAAAAATAAAACAGAAGAAAAAAATTCGGAAGCACTTGACTGGGGATTCGAACCATCGGCTCCTCGCTCCCCAGCACGCTGCGTTAGACAACTCAACCATATGCCATTTTTTGACGGCCGAACTCCACCATGTGCCATTCATGCGCCGGCAAAATAATGGCGAGCTATTTATATACACCATTTACCGCCGGTGGTAAGCAAATCTCGGAGGAGCCTGAGCGTGTTTTCTATCACGCAATGCTCCTACATTTTCTTTCAATTTGAAAACTGCACTTGAGACGCGCACAACAAATCTGTCCCTTTCTGTACCCATTCGTGATGTGGACGCTCCCGTGGGGCAGGAGACGCAGAGGGGGTCACTCCACGCGCCGTAGTTTAAAAGGAAAAGAAATGTCTGAGAGCGTCTCGACACTTTCAGCGCGTTGTCCAAGTACAAAGACGTAACAACTGTGACAGCTCTTAGTTCACGCTTGCCCTGTGCATTCCTGTGCGTTCTTTTTGGGCGTCCTTCTATGTGCTTCAGCGGTGCGCTGCAAGTATCGAGCAGCATCTCGTTCTTCGTGTGACATTCCAATTTCTTGCTATCGCAGTAATTGCTTCGCCCTTGCGGCGAAACCGTGACTTTTTTAACACGAAAGTTTTTTTATGCCGGGGTCCACCAAGACTTCAGTGACGTATTTCCGTCACGGAAAGGACGTCGAAAAAATTTACACGATCAGATGTCAAAGAAAAAAAAAGGCTCCGTTAACGAGCGTCGAACCCACGACCGCTCGGTCCGCAAGAACAGATGCCGGGCACGCTATCCACTGCGCCGCAGTCATAGACTGTAGAGGCTTTACAAACGCGCCTTTTATATCTACCACTCTCCCGGTCGGCGGCGTGGTGTAGCCCTCTGGGAGCGGTAAGTAAAGTAGTTCGTCATTACTATGGCCTCCGCGATTAGCACCTGCAACGCGTTACACGTCCGTCCTATTCGGCGCATTTCCAATAGAAGAATTTCGTCAAAGCCTCACACCGCGAGGTGGCAACATTAGCCCAAGTGCCGTAAAAGCGTCGGCCTCGCTCACAGCATCAGGATAATGCAAATCAAAAATAGCTCTGCGACGCGCGCCTGCCTCACCTGCCTGTAACACCGCGTTCCCCGCTCACGCGCTCGCCGCGAGAAAAATCGTGGCCGGGCTACCGGGGCGTCACGACGCGCTTTTCGTTTCCCTCTAGTCCGGCCGTGGTGTTCAATCATATTTTAACATGCCGCGGGATGGTGACCAAGTTCTGCGTCCAATATGCGACGCTCTTCTGGCTATCACACCTCGTTCTCTGATTACGCTTTCAACGTTAACTACTACAGCTAGCACAAGGGCTTGTTTAATCATTTAACATGGACGTTAGTCGTCGGGATGGAGATGTACCACCAATCATCAAAGCGGGTGCATACAGCGTAAATGGTGCCATTAGCTGCCAGACATCAATATACATTAGAGCACTGCACGGGCCTGATTTTTCGGCCCAGGCCCGGCCCGGGCCTGCTTTACGAAGCCCGAGCCCAGCCCGGGCCCGTGGTTCCAAGCCTGGGTCAGGCCCGGGCCCGTGCGTACATGACCGAACCCAGCCCGAACCCGGGCGTTCATTGCTAAACTTATCCAGGGCGCGCGTGTTCATGACCAGGCCCGGCCCGGGCCCGCTAGAGGATATTTTGCTGAACATATCGTAACTGGCGCGAAGCTAGAAACATGAAAAAGGGCCGGAGGAAAGAGACAGAAGAGCGCCAGCTCGCCCAAAAACAAGTTCTTCTAGAGGATATTAGTTCATGGTGGTTATTAACGATGCCTAGCGCTTTGTAGCGGGCGCTGGGACGGAAAATCCGGTGCGTACATGCATCTAATTGTTGCTTTGCGCCAGCGGTGGTAGCTCAGCGGTTAAGCTGTTTCGCTGTTAAGTCCTAGGACGCGGGTGCGATTCCCGCGGCCACGGCGGCCGCATTTCGATAGGGGCGAAATGCAGGAACACCCGTGTACTTATCTTTAGGTGCACGTTAAATAACTCCAGGTGGTCGAAATTAATTCGGTTCCCATTAAGGCGTGCCTCGTGATCATATCGTGGTTTTGGCATGTAATACCAAGGAATATAAATGAAATGTTGCCTATATAGCACATGGCAAGTCATTACAATAACAGTATAGTGAAAATAAAACATAGCCGCAAAATTTATTTAAAAGAAGTATACAACTAACATGAAAAAGCGGATAGAAGCAAACCCGGGACATTTTCTTTAATGCTCTTTTCTACACTCGCGTTGGAAACATTAATTACACAATTTTTTAAAAGAGCCTCCTGATTAATAATTTGATCCAGCAAGATAAAAAAACGTTAACGTTATATATGGCGAACAGCCACCAAAAGCAGAGGAAATATTAATCGCTCATATTCTAACGTCGTCACGGAAACGTAATCGACATGTACGATATAATTATATAATCAAGCTGCTACACGCCATACTTGATGCTATTTCAGGTGAAAGGTTTCACCCTTCTAAGCTCTACTAAGAGCCAGCTCTTTGCACGTGTCACTTCAGCTCGGCAAAGAATGCCTTAGACCATGCAATGCACAACGTTCGAGTGTGCTCGAAGGCCCGACTTAGGCCTTATGAGAGGGTCCCAATCCGGCCTGGCCCGGCCCAGCCCGCAGCCTCAAGCCCGGGCCCGTGCAGTGCTCTAATATACATTGTGCAAACTCTCTTATATCAATGTATACAGTAAACATGCAGTTACCTCTGTGAGGGCGCGCTTTACTTTCGTGTTATTCCGATTCGTATGACGGAGGGATCAACCATGTTTTTTGGAGATCAAACCATCAGTACTCATCCCGCTACGTTACATTAGTCGACAACAACGATCTTTTATTTTATAATTAACCTAGCATTTACATCAACACAGCAAACCCACTTCACCTCTGAGAGGGTAGCCCCCGAAAAGAGCATTTTTCCGACAATTATGGGGGGTAATCGCTGGCTTCACTTTTGCCGGTAAGGAACTGCGAGAAATACCACTTCAGAATCTTTTTTTAACCTCCTAGGTTGTTGATGGGTTACTGAATCTCATAAATCAACGAACCTCGGTTTTTCTGTACTTCTTTATGACAGCGCAAGAAGCGTATATTGCTGATCGGCTTCACTATGTTCCGCCGGGAAATCACCGTTTTAACGTTAACGTCCCCGCCCACGTCTTGTAAATGGTTCTCGCGTGTTGGCGCTTTCGAGTGGCACGCCCAACGCGAACGTCATCCATACTGACGCAGCGGTAACAACATACCCTGAACACCGTTAAAAGTTAAACTTTTACAATCAATTACGCTTATTAGCCGCTACCATTTAAACTCTGTGTCTTTCGTCACGTTTCCCGAGTTACTTTTTTTTTCGTGCCGGTCAAGTTGATCAGGTACTAAAGAGTTCACACCACCAAACCATCGCTAAACTACAGAGCGCTTATTCGGTACAGGACATAGAAGAGCACGCACAGCACGGGACAATCGCTACAAGCGACAAGTGCTGTGTGTACTCTTCTATATCCTGTACCGAACTCGCGTTCTCCAGTTTAGCATTATGAACCAACTAGCCCAGCAACAAATTCTCTTAAAAACCAAAGCAGTCACGAAGGCCGCGTGCGCACCCGGGAAAATTAATTGCTCCCCTTTTGTCCCGTCACGACCTGTCGCGAAGCCAGGACGTGTGGAAAGATTAAGCAGCAGCTGTGGTTCGTTGCCTTTTATGCAGTTTAATATTTTCGGATGACGTTAACAACGACGCAAGAACGGCGATGAGAAAAACGCAAACAAGGAAAAGTCGTCTCTCGTAACAAACAATGAACCTTTCGAGAATGGGATTCTATGTGTAACGGTTATACTCCTGCCTCTTATTTCAGGGCAGGCAAACACATTAATGAAGGACGCAGGCGAACTGCTTGGGGCTTTTTATAGAAAGGCTGACTGTCAGCTAAGCAAACACACTGTCTGCAGCAACTTGTGGTTTCCTGAAGTGCGTAAGCCCTTGAGGAGGCTCGAGATGAACCCTTTTCATTGTACGGAGAAAGCAAAATTCGGGAACAAAAGAGGAGCTAGAAAGAACAACAAAGAGAAACTATTGGACACTCTTAAAGATAATTATCAGTGAAAATTGGTCAACAAAGGGAAGGCCAAAAGCCGTGATTCCCATGAATGTTGTCAATGAAACGCCACGGGGCCGCACGGAAGCCTGCAAAGGCATGCAGTGGTCTGCGCAATACGTTCACCGCGAATAGACTAATTGCTAAAACCAATACAAAATGGCCAACAGCGCAGCATGCAAGTCCAAGGGTGTGACAAATCACTAGCACCTTTGAATTCGGTGTTACTGTAAACCTTCGAGAATGAATGATGTGCTCTACTAGCTAGATAGTCTCAGAAAGTCAAGTGAGAGGATGCTCTCGGATGAAAATTCAGGGACATCGTCCGTAGCACTGTTGCAAATGCTCGAAGTGCGCTTCACGAAGATGTCCGTGTCCGAAATGCAAGACCACATCCACCCTGCAGTTGAACTTTCACGTATAGAGTGTAGACCTGCTACTTTTATACGCGAAGCATTTCTTCGCAAACCGAAGGCACTTTCACGACTGGTGGAAGAGCATGTATGAGTCAGTCGAATAAGTTGCACAAAGAAGAAAGGAAATGCCTGATTAGTTATCTCTCACGTAGACCCCCATGTGCGCCGAATTAACAGGTAGCGCGGCACTCCTGCGCATGCGCAGATTAGTATATGTGTCTAGTTTTCTTTTTTATCACGCCATAGTGCACCTTCTAGATTGATAGTGGTGTCTGTGTTGTTCTGTTCTCTTTCCTTGTGTCTGTGTTTCGCACTCTTACCTTCCTTTACCATATATCCAGGCCAACTATAGTCCGTTTCATACATCAGGTGTAACGCTATGGAAACTACGCAAAAAGTTTGGTCAGCAAAATATGTGTGTCAGCGCGTCTCGCGCTTGGCTTCAGCGATTAGCTCCAGCTGCGTGCCGCCGGAGATAATCGCGGAGGCCACGATCCGAAAACAAGGCGACGCTAAGCGACCCAGAACAACCTGTTGGCAAGCGTGTCAATACAAGGGTTGGCATATTTCTAAGTCACCAAGCGTCTTTATTTATTATTCAGCCTGCAAACAAATACAAATCGCATTACGGGTGGTAAACTCACTGAACTCTTTCTTCGTTCGAGCGCATCTTCCGCAAGAAGCCTTGCTAACTTCAATAGTGATGCACCTGATGTAGGAAACGGAGTGTAACTCAACTTTCTATTGTTATATGCTTATGTAACCACGTAAAACTATCATATATACATTCATTGAATGCTGTCACGTAAAACCTGTGGGAGAGCATGACGCGACAGTGATCACACTCAGTTTTCTCTGCCCACTTATTGCTTCCCACTTTTTGTGTCTATATATACATCTTATCTCGATTTTCGTATTGTCTTTGACCGCAGCTTCGTCTTATTATCCTCAGCGGAGACTCAGCTTGGTACTTTTGTTCTCCGTATATGTACTCTTCATCTGCGGTCACTGTCTGTCGCTGAATATAGATTGCTAATTATCGCGAGACGCTTCGCCATCGTCGCAGTCAATGGGGACATCTTCATTTATGGATTAATTAAGACCACTCAAACCGAAGGAGCCAACCAAGCCGGAAAACGTTGTTTGATACGCGTCTTCCGTCGCTTTCCGTTAACGCCATGCCTTCTTTGTCGGCTCGAGAGTGTCTCGGTCTAGCGGACCGGAAAACATGGACGACTCAGACAAAAATGGAAGAAATGAGACACAGGACCTCTTTAAGGCTGCATTACGTTGTCGCGACAGGCGTCGACTCCGGTTCGCTCGACCGCACTCGCAACGTGGAAACCGCCGACAAGAGATGTGGCAGTCCGAACCACAAGACACGCGTATTTATTTCCGTTCTCCGTAAATCCAAAAGGCTAAGTACTTTATTTGATGCAAGCTTAGCGGTTACACCGAGCTTCTTTAGTAAAGAAGAAACTGGCGCTTTCTCCCGTTCAAATATTTGCGATATCTCTTTATGGACACTTCAGGCGAGTTTTTGCCGTCGCCGTCATGTTGCGTATACTGAAAGATATGCATACATATGTAAAACCTAAAAAGAAAATATTAGAAATTTTTGCCGAAGGGCACGACGTGGGAATCTATCCAGCCACCTTTCACACCGTGGCGTGACATGTCAGACAGCATGGACACGCGCACGTAGGTACTCTTCTGTACATGCGGCTAGCGATTTATAGACATTTTTCGACTTGGTAGAACGCTCAACTCTGGGCTGCTTGAGCGTCGCAGAGGCTCGTTCACTTAACCGCCAGATAGCACAAACTGCCTAAGGGCGCCCTAAAAGGGCTTCGCCACCAGTCTTTCTTTGCGGCGCTTGTAAACAGGAGCCGGCGGGGGGATGTGCGCCTCCGGGAGAAAATCTTTTGCTTACAGGGCGTGGTCGCCTGTGGCCGTGCGCTTATCGCTAGAAGGGATCAACACATGGCTCGTAGCTTTGTACGTGTTGTGCTCTCATTGCAGAGTTTGCGTTAAAGCCATCGACAGCTCACTTGCTGCAGCGGCCGCGTTTGCTAAGGAAGTGAGCTGCTATCCTTCGTTCGTATAGCATTCCAATCGCAGCTGCCGCGCACATGCTAACACGACGGGGCTAGCAGACGACGCATGGAGCAGTCCACACTAGGCGCGGTTCAACCAGAAGCCGCTAGGCGGCGACTCCGCTCGATCTCGCGGCCAATAGTAATTTTTAAACAGGACCACCCTAACAACTCGCTCAGGTTTTCCGCCTTAAAGGACACCTAAACCACTCAGAGTTCAATGGCATGGGAGTGGTTGCTTTCTCGCCTTCACTACCTTCCCTGGAGGAGCTATCTACTCCTCGCCACTTTTTTCTCAAGAAAACACGTGGACAATGTCAGCGCTAGGCGTTGAGCCTTTCAGTATTTAGTGCTTTCCGGCTACACGTTGTTATCTCCGCTTGCGCAACCGAAGCTGAAATCGGTTGATCGCGCACCGTAGTCATACGGGACGAGGCAGAACGGGCGTTCGAATGCATTGAAAAGGAGGGTAGGATGTAGTGATGCAGAACTATCGATGGTACTATCGATACTATCGATAGCTGAGTCACTGTCGAGCTATCGATGGTGAAAAATGCTATCGATAGCGCTATCGATAGTAAAAAATTTGGTACTATCGATAGTATAAAATCAAGAGCGCGGACTCACTGCAGAATAAACTTGGTTTTCCGTGCGCGTGGTACATAGTGGAGCCGGATGAGCAGGCTGAAGGGCAAGAAAGATGACATCATTGCGTTCTTCACCATAGTGCTTTGCTGACACATGATCATAAAGTCAAACTGTTCAACTGTAGCGGAAAGGAAGCCTTTACATGTGGTAGGACTGCGCGGCTTCAAATTAATATTGGATTTTATGATTTCAAAATAAAAAAATTCCAAGAAGTTAATTCTAAGGTGTAACTGGTTGCTTTTAGATACAAATTTCTTGGTGGACATATTTCGCCATTTTGACTGCGGAAATAATTAATTTCTCTGCTAAAGATTGCTCATAAATTAAGCGAAGCTGGTAGTAGGCTACCGCAAATATTTTGGCAATTTGGCCGGCCAGTAACCGCATCATTATTCAGACCACTATGGATAGTATTGTCAAGTGGTTGTGGCGGTGAAGAATGCTGCAGCAAGACTGGGAAATACGCCGCTCTTTATTTGGGCGAACTTGTGTCCAGAAAATCAAAACTGAAAATACAAGCGATACATGCTGTGCACTGATAGCGGCGGGAGCAGTCGTCAGCCGTTCAGTAATCTGATCATCGGTGGAACGCGACGTCCTTTATACATCAGTCATCAAACCTTGCAGCGTTTTCGCTGGTGCTCGCGTAAGCTCTCGAATAAACTTGAGTATTCGCGTCCGGCGCGTGATCTCAACAGAATGATCTCAAACAATGGTGAAGCTTCTCACTCATTACGGCGCGGTCTGTGTCAAGCGTTGCTAAACGTCTTTGTGGGTGAAACCCGAATACGTCAAAACAAAGCAATAAGCACGCGTGGCAGTAATATAGTAATATCGCTATAGAAATATTAACGATGGGACTACCGATTGCACTGTGGATAGTTTGTTGATAGTAGCACTATCGATAGTTTCAAAAAAGCTATCGATACTATCGATAGTCAATTTACCGATAGTTCTGCATCACTAGTAGGATGACGATTCACAACTCATATGCCTCGTGTATGGAACAATCGAGCGCTTATATCCGTATGACGTAACTTGAACAGGCTACCGGCGTCACAAAATGTGCCGAAAAGACGGGAAGCGCCCGGAGAGAGTAACGCGCTCGTTCTTTCTATTTTCGAAGGTTATTTAGAGGCCCTTCCAAAACTCTGTTTATTTACCTCCAAACAGAGAGAAGCAAATCTCACTCGCACTCCTTGAACTCCACCGCACACCCACCGCACCTCTAGTGGCCTGTCGCGGCTTGCGGCAAAATTTCACGGCGCCCGCCTGAACATAGACGCTCGTTTCTTGGCCGGGCGAACGTCGTCATCACTTTTCCCAGCCAGCCGTTACAGCCGTCGCTCGCTCATCGTTTCTCTCGCCCACTGCGCGTGCGCGTACCCAATCTCTTTCTCTCTCTCTCTCTCTCTCTCTCTCCCCCATACTTCCCTCGAAATCCCGTTCCTCTCGTCGCGCGGGCACCGCATAGTCATTCGCATTCGCGGCGTCGTATGGGCGTCTCTGCCGAGAAGCTGCTCCCCGGGGCTCGTCTTTCTCGGCGGTCTGTCGACGATTGCCTCCCTCTGAGTCGCGAGCCGGGTGCCGGCGTTCTTGCTTTTGCGTGTGCGCGAATGACAGGGTTGACACGTTCAGTAGATTCCCAGGCGGATGGAGTGATTTGAATTATTACCTGCAATGGGAAATATTCATGAATAACCGCATGCCAGTACTGCTCCCACTACGGCGGTTTGCGAACTGTAGGCGCTAAGGAATTGTATGGAGAATTCTTTCCAAGCAAGTCGTCGGGATCTTTAAAGGCTTGTTCATTCCGGTGCTGACGCATATGCGCAAATAACTGTTTTTATTCGTATGTGTGCGCGTGTCAGCCTGCCTCGCGAGCATCTGGATAGCAGCAGTTCCAGAAGATCCTTCTCGCGCACTTGATCTCTCGTTCGATGAAGCTGTGCTTCACATTCCGTCGTACGGTGGACAGTGTGTGTAACGGATTTGTCATCAAGAGCTTGTAACATTTAGTGGCAACGACCAGTATTTGGGGAAATTACTGTGCGCTCTTTCTTGTTTTCTCACCCAAGGCAAACCCGACCTGGCGTGACATTGCGGCCACTGTGACCATTTCGGCCTGTGCGTCATTGCGGCTGTGTGGCGTCTCTTATCATTGTGACATCTGTGCTCTCTTCTATCGCACGTTCTCTTAATATGTGACTCTGACAGATCCTGTTGTAGGAATAGTGCCTGCATAGCATCGCTATGCTTTGTGTGAGCTGTCGGTGCAGCGTTTCCATGAATACGTGTGTGCAACGTTACTTCTGAACACGTGCTACTGGTGGAACGGTGCAACGTTACTTGTGAATACGTTTGTGTGACACCTTGTGTACGCGCTATGCAGGACGTTGTCGTCGCTCGTTACGTTAGAAATCGTGAACCTGGATCGAAGAGCTTCTCAGGGTCGCCTGCGTAATCCTTGTACGAAATTTTTCCGGGGATCTTCGAACCTTATCGTCCATTGCGGTGTTTCTTGAGCGATCAGCTCTTCGAAAAAGCTTTTGATTGTACACGGATTGTTTTTGTGTGAGCTCTACTTTGGAACTTTTCAAAGCTCTTTTAAAGCTTTAAAGCATCACTGAAGAGCATTTGGACCTGCGCCATGATCAGCCCTCTTCTCTGCGCGAACAGTTCGGTTGCCTTACAAGATGCGTTGTGCCATGGAGCGTTAGCCTAAAGGTGACACCACACCATCTAAGAACTTTCAGTAACATTTCGGATACCTTCGCAAGAGTGATCCATCCTACCGGCTGAACAAACTTCGAGTGTTGGAAATCGCCGTTGTGGGTGTACTTGTCGTCTATCACTGGGATAACAGCGGCTAAGAGTTTGGTAAACTGCGGTTCTTCATTTCCCGGTGCTGAGAACTGTGAGTGCCCTGAAGGAAATTTTTGGATTACTCGCCGGGATGTCGTCATCTTCCAGACAAGCCCCGTCGATCTGGCGTCTCTGGATGCTTTTCGCGGCGCTCTCAGCATCTGAAGTAAAAGGTGAGCACAAGATACACCAACCATTGTATTTCACCGGTTCTATGGGGCAGAAGCCTGGAGAATAACGAAGAAACTCGAAAAGAAGTGAAGGAGCATCCAGGATTCAATGTAACGAAATATGATAGGGGTAACCCTAAGAGACAGGAAGACAGCAGTATGGCTGAGAAAAAAAAAACAGGAATAGCCTATAACTTAGTAGATATTAATAGGAGGGGAAATGGGCTATGGCAGGTGACGTAATTAAAAGGACGGATAACGAATGTTCAATTACAACATCGGAATGGATAGGTGGGAAGCGTGGCCGTGGACGGCAAAGGGTTAGGTGAGCGACAAAATTAAAAAAGTTGCAGACATAAAATGGAATCAGCTTCTGCAGTACCAGGTGGATTAGAGATAAATGGGAGAGAGTTTTGTCCTGCAGTGGATGAGACGGGATGATGATGATGATGATGATGATAAGATGCATGCTGTAGGCAAGGCAAAAGCATCTCTGGAAAGAAGTGACATAAGTGTTGTGCAACTTAAGATGATCGGCGCATGGCATGTCCACGGCCTCGAGACCCTATCCTAAGTTTAACGAAGGGAAATTATTCAGAAAACTTTCCTCAGTTACATCTGCAAAATGATCCTCGTATTGCTGCTGTCAGTTGTGTTATTTTATCGCTGCATTTAATGCTAAGTTGCACTCATTCTAATATCGCTTCTTTGGCCATCCATTTTTTTCTACTCACTTAGTCCGAACATCTATTCTACCTAATACGTGGTTGCACAACTCTTCCTCTGATCTGCGGCGTTCGAAACTAGTATTACGGGTTACTAACGCGGTGCTTGTAGATTAGAACTTCATTTCTGGCTCATTCATCAAGTAGTTGTCTTGTACTAACCCTTAAGTGCATGGACAGCAGCATTTAGATTTATTTTAGGGTGCTCCAGTGCTCGTGATAGCAATTACATTGAAGCTGCGAAGTTTTTCCATGCGCTATTCAACCGTACTCATTCCTTCCTAAATAATGCCATATTCCGAAGATTCTTCTGTTGACGGCATTAATTTCCATATGTAAGAACAAGCACCACAAATGTCCTTAAATCGTGCAATATTCGTTACATATTTATGGTGTTTCGCTTTTGCACCATCGATATAAAGACACCGATGAAACAGACGCGTACCCTTGCAAAACCAAGTTTCAGGACCGGTTCGTTGCCAGACGCAAGCTGTTTTTGACAATTTAAAGTCATATCTTTCAGGCATCCGAACTTTCCGAGGTGGCTGTCGCCTAAACGCTAGTAGTCGCTCCGCCAGAAATGGCATGTACACCCGTGAGAAATATGATATGGAGCAATGGAATTACCTTATAAAGGCCATAGCGGCTAAACGCACTTGGCAAGCGCAAAAGTGTTGTTGTCACTAAATGCTCAAGCAGAAAAGTATCTCTGGCCATTCACTACGTCACATTCTTATCACTATATTACACACAATCCTTGAGTAAATATAAATTCGATGTTCCACCTCATATCGCTCAGGATAGTAATCACGAAGCTAATTAAGCGAACTGCCACTTGTACCACCATTACCCATACTGCATTCAACGGCTTCGATTTTTGCGGAAACAAACAATAAAACGTCAAAATATACCTAAGCACCCTAAGTACAACGAATGTTTTCAAGCGCTTCCTTTTTTTTAAAGCAAGACGAATGAGTTCCGACTTTCTATAGAATTTGGCTATTTGCTTGCAGACACAATCGTATCGTCGGTAGTTTGTGTGCAATGTTCTTATTGGGTGCGCGGGTGTGCCTGAAAGAGACAGCAAAGAAACGTCGCAAGAACTCGAAGCTTTATGAACAGGAGCTTAATTGGAGCTTAGAACTGAGCTTAATAGGAGCCACTAGAACGAGAGCTCCATTTTGTGACAAGTTTCATTGCATGTCTGTGGAGGTTTGTTAGTGTTTCACGCTCAGGCTGACATCTTGTCGATACCTTGTCAGCACGACGACGCCGACGTCAACGGCCTGAAACCACCTTAAAAGTTAATCGCTATTACCATGATAAGATTCTAGTATTCATCGTTAGCAACTTTGAATACCGCAAGGCCTTACATGGAAGAAAAACTTGCGCATCCTAACAAAAGCTCATCCAACAAAAGTTACGGTTTTTTTTGCTTTTTTGTTTAGGTATAAATCTTTCTTTCTGGCAAAGGGGCTGGAGTTTTATTCGCATCATCAGCACTCACTGAAAAATGGCAACATTTTCTCACTCATGAACAACATTGGTTTGTAGATTACCAATTTTTTAAGGAAGACAGACTGGCACGAGCGGCTGTAGACTAACAGTGATGTCGTATACCGCACAACGCTGACATATTGTGACATTGTGTGTGTGTGTGTGTGTGTGTGTGTGTGTGTGTGTGTGTGTGTCTGTGTGTGTACTCTCTCTCTCTCTCTTCCTGTATACATTTAACTTTCACCCTCTCCGATCCCTTTCCCGAATGTAGGGTAGCATACCAGTTATCCTAAACTGGTTAACATCCCTGCCTTTCCTGCCTCTCCTGCACTCTAAAAAAAGTCATTTGGCTTTTTTTTTTGTGAATCCAGACTTGTAAAGTATGTCTTGTCTCTTTAAAGAGATAAGAAACTCTCTTTGTAAATTATTGTACTCTCGTCAGAGAGTCGTGAGACCCAAAAAAAGAGTTAACGTGTCTCTTTAAAGAGAGACATATGTGGTGAGTTAGACTCACTCTAAAAAGCAACATATATTCTTCTTTTTTTTATTTGCAACTTCCTTTTTTTTCCACAAGGGTAACCCTTCAGAATCGAGTTAACTCTCACTGACTACAAATCGATGAACCATGACAGCCTTCTCGCAAAAGATGGTGGATGAGGCTTTACGAACAAATGTTCTCGGCATTGAGCGACCCCTTGATGTTTGGGCTTGACCCGTATTCACTTCTATAGCCTAGTCCGAGAAATCGGAAGCGAGCTCGAGGTCTTGTGCCATGAGCCGACTCGTGTAGGACAGCCCCATTTACGGCTATACGAGGGTGTGTGTGTATGGGAGTTGGGTACTTCACAGTGATCGATCATGCTCGGGAACAAATGCCTATACTCGTAACTTCCTCCGCCTCTATGTCTCGCCGATCAGTCTTCCTTCCAGCAGCTGGGACCATCTGTTTATCCTTTGGAACTCTTTCGCGGCGTACTCTTTGAAGATTATAAGGCGTACGTGAAGCACCAGGAAGAAACTAAGCAAGCTTCTAGAACAAGAAAGTATGTTTACTAAAGAAGGCGAGCATGTTGGCAGTGCTAGATGTGTAGTTCAGAGGGGTGTTTGCTTCTATATATGCTGAAAGTTTCTTAAGGCACGAGGACGGTTCACCGTTGGGCAAACATCCTTTAACTCATCGTCGTTGCCAACTTAATTTTTTGTTGGTTCTGAGCAGTTCGCTCACTTGTGCACGTGTTTGCACACGAAGTTTTCCTTGTTGGCGAACCTGTGCTGCAGCAAATGTTCTACATAGCTGGCGAATTGAAAAATGGCTGCATTTCTTCTGGAACATTGGCAAAATGCTGCGGTCCATATACGATCTGAAATCCTTCCAAACAACCACCGCAATAGCCAAAAGCTCAGGGCAAGTTCATTTTTTAAATATATATGTATATAAGAAAAAAAATTAAATGACCATACGGTTCGGCTACCTTCACAATTATTAAATTCAGAACATATCGTATAATAAACTACAAGAGAGCATTGTCATCGCCATGCATGTATGCTGCGAATAATTTTCTTGTTTTGTTCGTTGAGTCAGAAAACATCGAGCGTGCACGTTTTTTTCTGATCTAAGTCGCCTGATAACACTTTCACACTGAGCGTGGACCCTTCTTCGTCTCCTCACTGCCTCATCTTTTTCTATTTGTTCACCTTGCACCCTGTCGCCTTTCTAGGGATGCTCTTTTAATATATAGTTCACGGTGCACGCAACTTTCTACCAACGCTTCCTTTTCTACACAAGCACAAGTGAAACGACCTCGCTCACAAGTACATTGCATCCAACTAATGTGTTTACCGCAGTGCCGTAGGCAAATATGAAAGGAAATGTCGGAATTATTTGAGTGTTTTGATGGTGGTGTACAATATGTAATTATCCTAAACAAAGTTGAGGCAGGGGAAATCCATGATTTCCTTGTGATGCCTAGTCCCTCGTTATTGCTTTTCATTCTTTCTCGCGTTTCTTCAGTAATTTTGAGAAACGCTCCGACTGTGTTGTCAATGGGATCAGCCATTCGTGAACGCTGGACTCAGAGAAATGCAGCGGCCTAGCACTGAGCCGAGCGCGTCGCCACAACTGGGCGGCCCAGTTACCATTTTTATTTGCGCTGACAAGCATGTCGTCTATTACAAGACTCTCTGATCGTTCTCAGTCTCACAAAAAGCCGACCGCCGTCCTAATGATATTCTAATGACAGCGGTGACCTGAAAGCGTCGTTTGATCATTTGACTTTAAAACAACTAGAGGGTTCATCTTAATGCCACCGCAATCCTTACGGCAGCGCAGTTCTTATGCAGTTCTAATGGCAGAGACACTGGCCCATAAGTCACATTCGTGTCAACAGACCATTTTTCAACTGAAAACAGCACCACACGGGGTGCTTACCATCGATTCACTTGTTCCTTGCTTCTTTAATACTGCATTTTTTGCTCATTGCAATGCGCTCTTGTGGGTTCCAATATGTTCATTTGTATAATTTGTCCATCTTCCCGTCGTTTAGGTGTGGGCTACGTTGTGTCATACTGTATCATTATTAACACAATGTTGTCGTCACAACGCCAAACCTCATACCCTTCTTATTAAGGATCCCTGTTGTGTACTGACATAGGGACCTACCTCATCAGGCCTATGCCTCTGCTAGGCTTACGCTGCCATGTTCAGGCATAATGCGTAGGATGATAAAAAAAAAACTTGCCTTTTGCTATGTAACCCTTTGCGACAAGGCGTCCACAGTTGAAGACGCGGCTTACTTTTGCCATTTCTGTGCGCAAATGGCAAGGAAGAAGCCACAAGCAATGAGCTCGTAATTTAAACATTCTTGCGACCTAAGGTCCCTTTATGTCACTTCTGGGTGAAATATTTTGCTGCGCACGACCGCTATGGTGAGGACTCTACCATGTTCAACGAGACGTCGAACGTGAAGCGTTTCGGCAGGAATTTCAAAATATTTTATTTTACTTTTTTTTAGGAATGGTCGCTGCCAGCAGATAACTATCGCATGTAATTTCAGCGGGTCATTGAAATTGGTTGGAGAGGAAATGTAGCATGACTGGCAGTACTATAATTACATAATTGTTTACCTTACAAATTACATTTAATTGCTCTAATATAGATTATAATTTATTGCAGCACTTCCACTTGCGTTAAATTTTATCTCCGGAATCTTGACGTCAGATAATGCAAATTTCACGGATTTGCAGACAGTCTATCATATTGCGTGCCGCAAAGGTATATTGTAGCACGCTAACCGTTTTACCATGCAACTTTTGCCGATTCAACCTTCTCAGAAAAAGTAACCACCTCGAACAAGTGGTTTCACTGGTGCGTCTGTCAGTCACTTCTCGGCAGCAGCAAATATTTTCATGTCTATGGTGAAAAGAATACCGTTAGGGATGATCGCTCCTCTAAGCTGGCAATAAGCTTATCAAGCTCGCACACTTTCGTATGAAAATTCGATCCATTAGAAATAGACTGCACCCGTGTGATCCATTTCATTACATGTTAAACGACATTAGGACCAGGGATGCTCGACCACAGAACGATACCAAGCCACAGTAGCTCATATTCGATGGTGTCGAAATGCAAAAACACCTTTACACTCACGTTCATCTGCTCCCTATGGAACCACAGGCGGTCAACATCAATCCGCAGTCCTTCGCTGCGACGTGGCTCATAACCGTATCGTGGTTTTCCTATGTAAGACCTTATATTACGACTAGATATAAAATAAGTCATCATCTCACACACAAGAATACGTAGAGTAAATTTAGGTAATAATATTTCCGGAGTTTTATGTGCCAAAACCAAAATATGGTTATGTGGCACGCCGCAGTGGAGGACTTCGGACATTTCGGCCATCCGGTGTTCTTTAACCTGCATTAGATCGCACGGAACACGGGCCTCTAGCATTCCGCCTCCATCGAAATACGACCGCCGCGGCCGGGATCGAACCCGCGACCTTCGGGTCAACAGCCCAGCATCGTAGCCACTGTCCCATTGTGGAGGACAGTAACGTTGAGTCGATTCCAAAGAACAGTGTCTGCGAAAGGGGCCATAAAATAGACGCCATGGGGTCAGGTGCAGCAGATGACACTCAAAGAGATCTTTTGGCTCAGCTATTAAAGATCACCGCTTCCTTGCGTCATTTCTGGGGGTTTTCTTTTCCTTTTGTTCATTTCGGTTTGAAAAAGCTCTCCCCCATTTCACTTCAAGCTAGCTCAGCGCAGTAGCAGTGTAGAAAAGAGAAAGCGAACCGTCCGGAAGCAATAAGCACCGATGTGCTTCGGCCACACACGCTGTTCAACCTCCCTCTGTTGCCGACAAATGGCCAGCGACCGACCGCCAACTTCCTTAATCGAGACACTGTCTAACCGTTCGCGCAAAAGAAAGCAAAAACGTCCGTCTTTTCGTGACGGATGATTGCGACGTATTTGGTCCCACGCGGTCTGGGCTGTATCAGTTGCCATTGCAAGTCCACATTTCCTTCTTTCTTTCTTTCTTTCTTTCTTTCTTTCTTTCTTTCTTTCTTTCTTTCTTTCTTTCTTTCTTTCTTTCTTTCTTTCTTTCTTTCTTTCTTTCTTTCTTTCTTTCTTTCTTTCTTTCTTTCGTTCTTGAAAAACTACCTACGCTTGTTTCCGTCGTGCCCAGCTTTTCAATAGCTGGCCCGTTTCTTGAAATTTCATTTCGTCCTTTGACGGTGCCGCCGCAACCAATCTTTGCTTCCAGTATGTTGTCGTGCATTTTTTTTAACTTTTCGTTTTTGTTTTCTTGTTTTTCTTCCGTGACCGACAGTCGCTTTCCTTTCTTCAGTATCCACGCTCATTTCATATTTCTGATTTTGTTCTCTTGGTCATTCATATCCTTTTTTTTCATTTTTATTTATACTCCCAGGTGCTGTCTCGGTCCGCTTGATTGAATTCCGTTTAAAGTTATTCTTTTCGCTGTTTTCTTTCGACTCGCTTGCCCACCTCGAAACTGATCCTCGTTTTCTGAGCCTGTCAAGTGAAAACGAAAGAATGCGAGTTAAGCCTCACTCTAATTTCTGGGATATCGTTACATATTGATCGTGTTTTTGCTGAAGACAAGGTGGTGTAGATTAGATATTGCTTCATCTTGTTCGGATCCTGGAGGGCTTTGGTCGTTGTTCTCCCGGATGTCATTGCGGATTTTCCGAGGCGTATTTCGCTGATTCACTTTCCGGACTGAAGGCTTATTGCCAGTGTGGATTTTGTTGTTAGGTTTTGAACCCGTGCGATGTTCTTTCGATCTGAGCCTTTTCCCTAGCGACTATCGCTTGAATAACGAGTCCCCAGATAGGGAGTTCAAAATACAACCGCTATTAAGGTTGTGTTCTTTTTTCTCAAACAGCCATTCATGACGGGTTCTACTTGTGGCAGCTAGCGGGAATATTCATAGAATTCGCGTTTAACAAGAAGGGTTCCTCGAACCATGTCCCTCCTTTCGTTCGCAGCGAATGTTGGTGGCACCTAATTAAGAGTTAACCGTGGTAACTTTTCTCATATAACCCGACTAAAAAGCGGCGCTTTATAATGTTTCAAAATTTTATCAACACAAAAATAGAAGCTAGCTGAAGAGAGCTGGCGAATTGACCTCTTTGTGATGTTTGTCAAACATTTTCTCTCTATACCGAAAGCCCGAAATGCTTTTTTTATTTTTTAATTATCGTGCTTGTCCTTCTACACCGAAAAAAAAAAGTGGTTTGATGATCCTGTAGAACACACCGGACGAAGTTAAGAAAACGTCTAATTACGGTAGTCGACATCATTGTGTACACAATCCCATCTCCGGTCACTTCCTGCGTGATCTCTATATTTCTGTTTCAGCTTCCTGCACAATCTCATCAATACTCTGGTTTCCAAGAAAAGATTGCAAACTTCTTTTCTTCTTTTTCTAGTAAACCCTAGACCTGCATTTTCTTCAGCGTCCGGACCCATCTGCCTCTTTTTTCAGCAAGCAGAGAAAGAAAGAGATCGTAATTAACTACGGTGTGGTCCCGAGTTCGCCTTTTTTTTTGTTATTGCTAAAGAAAGGGTCCATAAACTCTGCGCACTGCTGTCGCGATTGCTTTGTTCTTTGCTCACGGCACTGATTAAAACGGGGCTTCCGTTTCTTCCTTGCTCTCCGAGCTTTGATGAAGGGCGCCCCGCCACTCGCCCATTAATTTGCACAGCTTAACGGAGGTGTGTCGATGTCCATAGGGAGAAGTAAACGAAGCAGCCGCCGCTAGCATAAGCGATAGCACTCTGCCACCCTCGCTTTCTTATCTTCGCTCTCGACGCCTCGTAATCTGGATAGCCCCTCGGAGTCTCATTGTTAGAGCCTTTGTCCTTAATTGCGCTGGAAAAAAAAAAAGGTGAAGAAGGTTTCTTTTGAAACGATACGGCTCGGCCCAGCAAGCGATGGGGTTAGGGTGTTTAGCAGATGATGCTTCGTACCACACGCGTTGTAAAGACCGTCGTTTACTTCTATGCGAAAGAACAAAGGGTGCCAAACAGGAGGGTATTGATCTCACGGCGAGGTCGTTGCACTTATATCTAAGGAGAGTTTCGGGAACGTCGCGCTATTGTTTCAATTACTTATATTCGCGTCCTAATCTTTGTTTCTTTGATAACCTAACCGCACGCGATGTATTAGCGCTTGCGGTTAGGTTAGGTAAGGTTATGTGGCGTGCGCCGCCCAACACCACAGCCTGTAATCATAAAAATGTACTACGCTATTAGAAGTGTTCGCAAGAAAAGTTTCCAGCCAACCTTAATGCCGGAAATACCATTACCGAAGCCTTGTGGTCAAAAGAAATGTCCACTTGCATACAAACAGCTTTGTGATTTCGGCCCCAGTTTCGGTAGACTATGAAATATCAACGTCTCAGATTTGGTATTAATTCATTGTTGCAATTATCTGGGTTTTTTCATGATATGGCTAAAAGGATGCAACGCGGACATTTTATTATCTTTTTTTTTATGTTTTTGACAGACGCTTCAAAGCGACACCAAAGAGAAAGACGATTCTTCTCGTATTAGTAAGTTACAATTTCACAGTACCGCGAGAAGACCCTTCGTAAGGGAGAAAGTGCGCAAAAATAAAATGCAAGTCACGACGCTGCCTTGAAGTTCCCTCACCTGTTAGCCTCAATGTCATGGATTTTGACAGCGTCTGTTGTAAGGCGTACGTAATCGTTCGTCGCTAAATGCCAGAGCCCGTGTACTGTGGCGATGTCAGTGCACGTTAAAGAACCCCAGGTGGTCGAAATTTCCGGAGACCTCTACTGCGGCGTCCCTCATAATCATATCGCGGTTCTGGGACGTGAAACCACACAAATTATTATTATTCTTTTGTCGCTAAAAATGTTTTACGTTCTGTTCTAAGGCGCATAAACGTCTTAATAGAGCAAGTTTAGCAAAATTTTATGGAACCAATTTACCAAAATAGGGCAACAAGGTTGAAATTCGTGACGTCACACTGACGTTAACCTGCTGAAGTTACGGGGTCAAATTCAAAAACGAAACTTTCACCTTGATTTTTTTTTCTTCCAATAATCATCGTATGACGGCGAAAATGACACTAGAGTTCTGAAAAGTTAATTTGTCTGGCTAAGCTGATCTAATGTTTGGCTTTCGTGTCGCTTTAAAGTATAAACGCTATTAGGTGCGAGGAAATCAGCGAAGCTCATAAACAAGGACGAAGAAGAAGGCACATTCAAGCACACGCCATCGCCGGCGATGGTGTGTGCTTGAATGTGCCTTCTTCTCGTCCTTGTTTTTTTAGTTTCGCTGGTTTCCTCGCACCTAATCGTGAACCAACCAGCCCAGCTTTTCACGCTTCTGATAAACCCTATCAAAGTCGGTCACAATCTAAGTAGTATACAACTTAGGAAGTCCGGAAAGACCCCACCCAGACAACCTAAGCGCGGCAGCCGATCGCCTCCGCGACCTAAGAAATAGTCCCGCTCATGCACGCGCCGATGTTTTCCAAAGGCGGAGCCACCGGCCATCCGGCTCATGACGTGCGCGCGAAAAGACGAGGACGAAGGGAAGAAAGACGCACACGCCTGCGCCCACATCCAAGAACCATGACAGACCAACAGGCCCGCATCGCTGCCCTCATCAGTCCGGAGTGCGCGCCCACTGGTGCAGGCTTGTGTGCATCCGCCTTTGAGGAGGAAATCCCGCGGACTTCTAAAGTTGTATCCGATGCAAGCTCCGCCTCAAGCACTGCGGCGCCGTTGCCATTTATCTGTACGAGAGAGTCGTGGTAGGTGGTTTCCGTTGTCGCCATAAGTAATTTTTCGCTGGTAATGTGAACACCACGATCGTTAGGAATTAAAGGTGCGTAGTTCCAAACTAAAACATTATGTTTGGCTATGTAGTAATATCCTAATCTTGGTGAAATTTAGCAGGAAGTTCGAGTTTTCGATCGAAAACCGGCGACATGAGCATGGGTCTGTATGGGAAAGTCAACTAGCTGAAATACGCGCATCCCTGTAGAACGCGCAAAACTCACCGAGTGGGCATACGGTTTACATCAACTGAGCATTTATTGCGAAGGGCGACTGTACATATAGGCGCGAACGAAAAAAACAAAAGACAAAAAAAAAATTGGCCGCATCTCTGCGTGCTTCGCTGCAAATGTCGTCTAAAGACGATAGAAGAGGTGCTGCGTGAGATATGGACGTCATCTGGCAATACGTCGGGAAACATGAGTGCTGTGTTGCGGGCTGGTAGTCCCGGCGCAGCTGCAGGCGAAGACCGGCGGTGACCAACGCGACCGGCGGGGACGCCAGCCAGCCCGAACACGCGGTTTGGCGCGAAGCGCTTAAGTAGAAGAAACGTCCGCACTCAACGAGTACACTCCACAAACTCTTTTATTTACACGTCAGCTGGGTAAAACAGGAATGCGAGAGCGGCGCCCCATGGCGTTCGTACAGTGCAACACAGAACCGAAACAGAAACACAACAATGAGCTCGTGCAGAGGGCACGGAGGAAGGCAAGTTTCAGCGCAGCTTAAGAAACTGGTGTCTTTAGAATTACGTATGTATGCATTTTCTATTAAAGGAACACACCACTTAATACTTACCTAGTGATGTTGCGCCTCAGATATGCGTAATGTTTGCTTTTTGATCTACAATGTACACAAATGTGAACCTAGTCAGCCGTTCAAGATGGCTGGCCCTTGGACAAGTGGTTCAACTTTTGGCCGAGTTTTGTATCGAGTAACGTGCCGACAAACAGAAAGACAGACAGAACGACAGACCAAAATTTCTCCGTTTAAGTATCCCAAGAAACACTATCGTCTTTAAAATTGGCCGCCATCCCGCTCAGCGAAAGTGAATGTCCAGCGAAGTTGTATCAAACACCACACATGCTGATGCGAGGGGGGTAGGATATGTTTTATTATAACTTGAGAGTAATGGTAGTGATAATCGCTTTGTGGGCGCTGTAGTAGACCGTGATTGGTTCCGCGACCATTTTCAGCAAGAAGAATTTGTTCCTTTGGTCGAGCATTACATTACCGCTGTTCTTCAGGTGTCTTTAATGTCCGTGGTCGACCCATGGAAGTCTTAGAATAAACTGAATGAGTTGCTAGACGGGTCTCCCTTTTATATATGAAAGCGGGAAACACGTGGGGAGAAGGAAAGGCCGTTTGATGTCATTCGAAGCCATCGTGGGAAGTGCAAAGTAGCTGCAACGTAATCTTTACCGGGAACGCGGGAAGGGTGTTCTCATTGTTCGTAGGCACCTTATCATGCGGTTTTGATGCTTGTTTTCTGGTTTTATTTATTGAAACGAATACCAAGCTCTATGCTGTATGCCTGATTGCAAAGAAGGATATCCTGTTTGTCATCAATTGTTAAAAGGTCACCTAAACCACACAGAGGTCGAAACTTAGTTGTGGCCTTGTAGTTGTGCACGAGTCTACAGCGAAAACGGCCGTCGGCTTGTCTATCCACCTCTCCGAATGCCCAACCTCAGCGTCCGAGGTGAAAACGCAACGAGCTCGCGCGTCTGCTAGCAGAGGAGCACGCGAGCGGGAGCGTCTGTTGGTGGTTCAGGGTCCTGGTGTATAGTTTTAAGTGCGGAGCACTTTAGGGGCCCGGCTTGTCGCACATTCATACATCTCATGTGGCGTGATCATGCTCGCAGTAAAGCACTCAATACAGGCCATAACAATGCTAGCAATGCTCAAAGTCAGGTTAAAACGAACGAACAAGGCTTTAATTAACATAATAAACATGAAGTAATTGCGATAATTAACTTAAAATTGCTCTTAATGTTTTAGAAACATGCCACTGACTCGCCGAGCGTGTGAATCATGAGACAATGCCCCTCCCCATGCGCTTCACGGGGCGCTGCATTGCTACGTCTGATGGGGAAACAACTTGACGGAACTCACTGCAGACGACGCGTATCTCAACTGCCGTAACAAGCAGGAAGTCGATAAAGCGCAGCTAAAGGTAGCGCACATGTCGCACACTGAGTTTGCGAATCTCCCTAACAAGATTCTTCTCGTGCCGGGAAAACCCTACATGCTTGCGTCAAATATTTGCGTCATCCACGCTTTGGTAAACGGAGCAGTTGGAACTCTACGAACGGGAATCGCTGGGTGTCCGTGCTACGCACTTTCTCAGGTTCCGCAGCAGTGGAGCTGCCATACGGTCTTTTTTTTAAAGACGATAGTCTTTCTTGGGGAACTTAAACGCAGAAATTTTGGTCTGTCTTTCTGTCTTTCTGTTTGTCGGCACCAGGGCTGGGCAGAGATACTCAGAAAGGTATTCCGGAATACAGATATCGAAATACATGAAATGGGAGCCTAAAATACAGATACTGAGATACATTTGCCTTTAACGTAACGGGATATTTCGGAGATACTTTTGCAATAAGACGAAAAAAGTATTCCGGAATACAGTTACAGCGATACAGATACTGGAATACTTTTTTTATTTCAAGGATGCTCATACTACGCAAAGACACCTATTAGTGCAGCATAATGTTGTAATTAAAGTTACAGCGCATCGAAACGTTCAGTTCATTTATTTATTTATTACAGTACCCTCAGCGCCATTAAGGCATTGCAGGGGAGGGGGGGGCGGACAAAGTACATAATTAGTAATTATGACATAATTACAAGTATCAATTGCAATAAAAATACACTATTTCACAGCAACAGTAACAAGGATTGGACACCGAAATCGACATACTTGGCGAACAAACTAAGCTATGCTAGGAATAGCACACTTTAAGCAAATCACTCGAATCACTAATGGACACCAGTGAATTCAGAAAAAGCAAACGAAGATCTGCTTTGCTGAGAAGGTTGCTGTGTAGGCGTCTCAGATGGGCTGTCTTCTAACAGCGTCGGTTCAGCCTCACGAAAGGTTCAGACTCACAAAAGAAAGAAAGTCTGTCTACCGCTGAAGGCGAGCACAAATTCGTGTTATAGTGAATAAATACTGCCTTCATAGCCAGATTGCCGTGCAGCGCGGCGATATCTCTTCTCGGGTCATCTAGATACCGAAACACTTCCGCCCTCACTTGGGTTGTTCTGACTGTTCAGAATCCGAAGTCGGTCCCCATCTTCGGAATCCTCAGCCGTCTGACCCTGTCGGCTTTAATGAAGCTGTCACTACCACCGACGCTACCAGCAACCATTTCAGAAAGCCGCAACCGGCGAAGTCGGCTCCGGCGGTGGGGGAGCCTGCTACCACAAAAGACCGTTTCACGCATGTAATCAATTAGGAACGCATCCTGACATTGGAGAGGTGGCTGAAAGCGCGTCAAAGATAGCCATCTTCTAGTCACTTGCGCCGCGACTACGGGAACTGCTTTTGGAAGTGCCGCCGCTTTGAAAACTGAACGCACGCGAAGCATTGCAAAGCCTGTTCCAAGGCGGTATCCGCGCGGGGGGTCGCGAAGTAATGGCTTGCCACCCGATAAAAATTAGGCGTGCTGCACTGACCTTGAGAGACCGCGACTTTCGTCGGCAGAGGCCGACAACACTGCCCCCGCGATTCTGCCGTCTGCGGCGTCGCGCGCTTTACCACATGGGCCATTCTGTACTTGAGGGGAAACCATCGCCGCCCTATCTGCCGGCGACCGGCGGCGGGCCTTTGCTTGTCTTGGCACAAAAAAGAAAAAAAGAACGTCATTTGCCCATTGGAAACACGCCTCAACTCATTTCCGACACAAAAAAAAAACAATGTAACGAGATACCCGTGTCCTGAATAGTATCGCGATACAGGCGATACATCGTAAATGTATTTCACTACTGAGATACAAATACATTTTTCAAATGTATCTCGATACAGAAATACAGATACTCAAAAGTATCCCTGAAATACTATCGCGATACTCTTGTATCGCGATACTGCCCAGCCCTGGTCGGCACGTCCCTCGATTCAGCCACTCGGCCAAAGTTGAACCACTTGCCCAAGGGCCAGCCGTCTTGAACTGGTACAGCTGTTCATACTTGTGAACGTTGTCGATCAAAAAGTAAATATCATGCATATCTGAGGTGCAACATCACTCGGTAAGTATTAGGTGACGTGTTCCTTTAATAGAAAATGCATACATACGTAATTTTAAGGACCCTAGTTTCTTAAACTGCGCTGAAAATGCATAAGAATGGAAGCTTGAGCGAGTTGGTATGCGTTCATCTTTGTTGAAACAGCGCTCACTAGACGACGACGAAGTAAAAGAAGGCACAGGACAGGCGCTGCCTGCCTTCTTTTACTTCCTCGTCGTCTAGTGAGCGCTGTTTCAACAAAGCTGAAAATGCGACTGCGCTGAAATTTGCCTTCCTCCGTGCCCTTCGCACGAGCTCATTGTCGTGTTTCGGTTTCGGTTCTGTATTGCACTGTACGAATTCCATGAGTTGGTGTTGAAAAACTTTAGTTTTGAGAAGGCCAAGAAGGTGAAAAAAATATTTAAAAAATGAAAAAGCAGCGTTGTGGGCGGCCTTCAGGCTGCCGGTTGTGGGCGCCGCTCTGGCGTTCCTGTTTTACCCAGGCGACGTGTAAATAAAAGAGTGTGTGGAGAGTACTCGTTGAGTGCGGACGTTTCTCTGCTTCAGCGCTTCGCGCCAAACTGCGTTTTCGGGCTGGCTGGCGTCCCCGCCGGTCGCGTTGGTCACCGCCGGTCTTCGCCTGCTGCTGCGCCGGGACTACAAGCACGCAACACAGCACTCATGTTTCCCGACGTATTGCCAGATGGCGTCCATATCTCACACAGCGCCTCTTCTATCGTCTTTACACGACATTTGCAGCGAAGCACGCAGATACGCGGCCAATTTTTCTTTTGTTGCAACAGTCCGAAGAGACCCGAGTAATACTCTCGGCTTAAAAACGTTTAAAAATACGTGAAATGTACCTGACGTCACGGAAATGAGCAAGTGTGATTGGATAGGGCTCCTATGCAAATTCTTTCTGGGTGGGACAGCAAGAGCTCTGGAGAGAGAGATAGAGAGATGAAGAGGAAGGCCTGGAGGTTAGTCAGATATTAGTATCCGGTTTGCTACCCAGCACTGGGGTGGGGAAATAAGGGCAATAAAGAGGGTGTAGAGAGAGAGAGGGGAAGGAAAACGAGAGAAAGGAAAGACAGGGATGTTAACCAATTTGGCATAATGTGTATGCTACTTTATTCATAGGGGGTAACCGACTATGGGTATGCACGGAGTAAAATTGGGAATCAATACATTAAAACAACAGTTACTTAGTTTTCTGCTGAAATAAACCCCCACGCTGGCAGTGACACTTCGCGGCCGCCCCAACTCTTTTGGGACAATGAATAAGTAATAAGGGTGGGGTTAGATCGCAAGCGCGAATTTCGCTTGTCAGCCAGTTCATTGCCGCTGAATTTCCTTCCAATTCTGCGCGCTCATTTATCGCATTTAGGCATACTGTCTGCGCGTACGGCCCTGATAACAAAAAAAAAAAAAAAACGTTTTCGCTGCGCAAAGAAACGAAACATCTGTTTTGCCAATCGGTTACAAACCGCTACGACAGCAAGAAGATTCCGGCAATTGAGATTAACGGCGGGAAAGCGCGGACGTTCGCCGCACAATCGCCGAACGAATCTATCTTAAATTATTCAGTGTGCTCTACTCTCACGGTTCGTAGGTAGTTGCATATTGTTGCTTATCCTTTCCGTTCTTTTCATCATTATAGTTTCCGATACGCCTTAATTATTCTTTATATCGTTCGCTTATTCTTCATCAAAGCGAAAATATTACCAGAAACGTTAGGTGACCTGAAGGGGGGGGGGGGCGTGGCAATGGGAATGGTAAATTTGGTCAAAATGTTCAATTTTTCAATTTATTTTTTTCTGCAATCTTGAGACCATGTTTTACGCCATGGTTAAATATGAGACCAAAGTAAGCAGTAGAAGCTGAAAAAAAAAGCGTTTTACTAGTGTGCTGTCATCAAAAATGATGATAGAATTGGGCTTGAGAAAATGCAAATGTGCAGTTTTCCCTTGACACAGTGCCACCACATTGACGTCATCATAAAGAGGACAGATAGAGCTCAAGATAGCCACAAAGCTGCATTTCTCCAATGAAATATAAAACCAGCTTCCTTCTGAATTCTATTTTCTTAGCTTTTAGCTCCATTTTCTTTTAGCTCCATTCTCTCAGCTTTCATTTTTTGAACAGCTGCTGTCAGTCATCTCTGTGCCATTTCACAACAAATAAAGATATAACCATTCCGTTTTCTGTGCTTAGATCCAGAGACATTGGTGAGTGCCGTAAAGCTGTCCTTATTTGTCTGCACGCCATACAGATTTTTATAATTGAATTTTGTAAAAGTTGTTAGTAAGACAATGAGTACAATAAATATCAAAAAAAAATTTGTGTGCTTATGTGAATATTAAAAATGAAACAATATCTTTACGGCACAGAATGGGCCCTTGTGAATATGCTTATGCAAAAGTCTTGATGAACTTATATCTAATTAATTAATTAATTTAGGATGACAGTGAGAGTCTACCAAGTGTTGTAACTCAAAAACTACAACAGATAGCTCAAAACTGATTTCAGTTATGATATCAGCACAACATATCTGTGATGATGTGGATTGTGTGGCCCGTGACGGGGCGAAGAGGGAACAACAGTTCTGCTCTGCGTTACGCCTTGGAAGAGACGACGAGGAAAAGGAAGCGCGAGCGGGGCGTGCCGATCGAGCAGTTGGAGCGCGACACGGTTGGAACGGCAGCCGCTGGTCGGCGGTTCGGGTCGCGACATCGCGCAACCAGGCGTCCGGCAGCCTTGCGGACCTGGTGAGCCTGGCTTCTTGCTTCGGGCTGCGTCACTCAACCAGGCGTCCGGCAGCCATGTGGACCTGGTGAGCCTGATTCCCGCTCTGTGCCCGGTGCTGACACGGAGGCCGGCAGCCTAGCCTGTTCCTGGCCTGAGGTCTTGGGGCCCGAGTGGTGTCACGAGGTGGCCGCGGCTCATGTTGGCGACGGGCAGTTAACCTGCACTGCAGTGGCCTGGTGATCTACCGGCCTGCAGTGCCACCATCACCACCACCACCACCTCGCCACGGTCAAGGCAGCGTACCGGTGACGACCGACCTCGCCGCAGCGGCAACAGGCATAACGGCGAGTAGGACAGTTTGTGTGCCGAGGCGCGTAGGACGTTTAGAATGTACATAAGGAATGATGTAGTGTGTTGTGTGTAAATCGTCAGTTATCGGTTGTTTTAAAGTCTGTGTTGTGTGTACAAAATCACCTGACTGCCGGTGGAATTATTTCGGATCCTGGGCCCACATTACACCATCACAAACTTGGCGAGCCTGCCAGGATCCGCCAGTAACATCTCGAACGCGGAAATCGCCAGTCAGGTGTGTGCACGCAGCACAAGACGAGAGACATGGATCTCGATAAGTTAGCGGCTGTAGCAACTCAGTTAGGCTTGTCTGGCGCGGAACTTCGCGAATGGGTTGAGCGAGAGCAAGTTAGGCAGAGAGATGAGCGCGCAGCTGAGAGAGAAGAGGCCAAAGAAGCAGCAGAGAGGCAACGGTTAGCGGACGAGAGGCAACGGCTAGCGGACGAGAGGCAGCTGCAAATCCTCCAACTTAAGCTCAGGCTTCAGGAAGGTGCGCAGAGTGAGCCATCTGCGGCGACAGCACTCGCACCGTCGGCAAACCCGTCATGCCTGAATCCGCAGAAGTTGCTACCGCTATTTGACGAGCGACGCGATGACCTGCATGCGTATTTGCAGAGGTTTGAACGCGTGGCTATGGGGCAAGATTGGCCAAGAGATAAATGGGGTATGGCCGTAAGCATGTGCTTAACTGGCGAGGCACTCACTGTCATTGGTCGTATGACTGCTGAGGAGGCACTCGACTTCGACAAAGTCAAAAAAGCTCTACTTCAGCGCGTCAGATTCACGGCACAGGGATATAAAGAGAAATTTCGGAAAGCCCGGCCTGAAGATGGCGAAACAGGGAAACAACTAGCAGCAAGGATCTCGAGCTATTTTGATAACTGGATTGAAATGGCTGATGTGCCCAAAACATTTGAGGGTCTTCGTGACCATGTTATAGCCGAGCAATTCTTGCGCTGCTGTAATCCAAAGCTGGCCATCTTCCTGAAGGAGAGAGAATGCAAAACCCTTGCATCCCTTTCAGACTGCACCGACCGCTTTCTCGAAGCCCAGGGCGTTAATAACATTGGTAGAGTTGCCGACGATGCAAAGGATGCAAATAAACCCGGTGCTGTGTCACAGAACAAGCATCAATCGATTTGCTTCATTTGCAACCGCAAAGGGCACAAGGCATCTGAGTGTCGAGAAACATTAACAGATTCCGAGAAATGCAAGTCATGCGGGCGACTTGGACACGGAACGTATGATTGCAAGAACCAGGCTGCACAACAGGTGTCCTGCGTCATAGTAGAGAGTGAGGGAACGCGAGATTCCAGATCTCTCGCTGAGCCCACGAGGAAGACTTGCGTTGCAATTGAATGCCGCAGGAGGGAAAAGAAGCCGCCAAGGTCAGCAGTTGACTGCATGCCAGTTGTCCAAGGACGCGTACTGGGACAGGTAGCACACGTCCTGAGAGACACGGGCAGCAACACCACGATTGTACGGTGTGATTTGGTTCCCAGTCGATGCCTAACTGGAAACACCAGGAAGATGGTGCTGCTGGATGGCAGTTGCAAGAAACTGGCCGAAGCGCGCATCTGGATTCACACGCCGTACTTCATAGGAGAAGTAACTGCACTATGCATGGGCAACCCAATATACGACCTCGTGCTAGGCAACATCCCAGGAGCCAGGGAGCCGCACGAGCCAGATCCTGACTGGGAATATCCGGACTGGTCAACCAAAGCCAATGCCGCAAGCCATGCGCCCTCATCTGGAAAAAGGTCTTCAATAGTTTCAGCTGTTACGCGAACGAACAGAGACCTAAGCTCTCCAAGCAACTTTAGCAAGTGTTCTAAGCAACGTGGGGCCAAAGAAGACATCGTGGAGAAGGGTGCTGGTGGCCTCGCGAACAAGAACGATGATGGCGAGAGCAAGTCGTCGACGCGCAGCACAACGACACAACGGCTGCTATGCAGTGCTACGAGAGTGACGACGACGGCGACATGCAGCAAGGCCACAAACAATTCAGCAACGGTAGGAGGACATAGGTGGCAGCCAGAAAAGCGACAGGAATGCAAGTATGGCGTGAAGTGTTTCAGAAGAAACGCAAAGCATGTGAAGCAGTTTAGTCGCCCCAAGGTCACATTCTACGAACGTTCCTTAGGAGATGATGAGGCCAGAGACGAGAAAGAACCCAAAGACCGCGCCGATGGCAGAAACATCGCAAGCAGTAGCCATCATGGCAAACAACGAGCAAACGACTCTCCGGCGCTTCCGCGAGCAAAGCGTACCAAGCCTTTGGAAGACGAGAGCGACAATGAAGACAACGGGAAACTGGATTGGGATGACGAGCAAGTGTGCCGATATGGAAAAGCATGTTTCAATAGGAATGCCCAGCACTTGAGGAACTTCAAGCACCCAACCGCAACCAGTAAGAAGAAAGAGACAAATCACATTGTGTCTTGGAGAGAAAAACAAGAACATAACTTCATCATATACAGCTCCAATACGGCAAGCCTCGGACATCGCGCGGATGCTCGTGCATCGCGCGCGCGAGTGTACTAATACGAGTCTAGGCACTATACCTGTGCAGATAAGTGATAACTGTATTACGACCCGTTATTGCTGTATGTAGTTACACATATAGACCCTTGCTAAACTATGGTGGATTTGCAGGGGTAAACAACTGTCGACTTTTCAGGAACAATCCGCACGTGCCAGAACTCACGCGTGTGTGTCATGTGTGTTTTTTTTTTCATTACGTGTTGTGTGGAACACGAACATTCGTACTCGTGTGAACTTGTTCCCACTTTACAAACGCGCCTACACTTTTGCCTACTCATCGCCTGACGTGGAGTGGAATAGTTGCTCGCAACTATCTTAAGTGGGGGGTGGTGTGATGATGTGGATTGTGTGGCCCGTGACGGGGCGAAGAGGGAACAACAGTTCTGCTCTGCGTTACGCCTTGGAAGAGACAACGAGGAAAAGGAAGCGCGAGCGGGGCGTGCCGATCGAGCAGTTGGAGCGCGACACGGTTGGAACGGCAGCCGCTGGTCGGCGGTTCGGGTCGCGACATCGCGCAACCAGGCGTCCGGCAGCCTTGCGGACCTGGTGAGCCTGGCTTCTTGCTTCGGGCTGCGTCACTCAACCAGGCGTCCAGCAGCCATGTGGACCTGGTGAGCCTGATTCCCGCTCTGTGCCCGGTGCTGACACGGAGGCCGGCAGCCTAGCCTGTTCCTGGCCTGAGGTCTTGGGGCCCGAGTGGTGTCACGAGGTGGCCGCGGCTCATGTTGGCGACGGGCAGTTAACCTGCACTGCAGTGGCCTGGTGATCTACCGGCCTGCAGTGCCACCATCACCACCACCACCACCTCGCCACGGTCAAGGCAGCGTACCGGTGACGACCGACCTCGCCGCAGCGGCAACAGGCATAACGGCGAGTAGGACAGTTTGTGTGCCGAGGCGCGTAGGACGTTTAGAATGTACATAAGGAATGATGTAGTGTGTTGTGTGTAAATCGTCAGTTATCGGTTGTGTTAAAGTCTGTGTTGTGTGTACAAAATCACCTGACTGCCGGTGGAATTATTTCGGATCCTGGGCCCACATTACACCATCACAATATCACATCTTAATGCCAAATTTAATCACTTTATCTTCATAAATAACCAAGATGGTTTTCATTGTCACGTCCCCCCTTAATGTTCCATTTAGGTGTCTTTAATGGCGCAAGCCCCAGCTGTTTGGTGAACTTTTGGTTGACTTGCGTAGACGGTAAAGCTAAAGAAGACTGCCCTGTCGTAGGTATGTGCCATCTGATGGCACATACCCACAAGAAAACAGTCTGCTGCTTCAGTGGACTCATTCTATTAATTTAAGCACACTCGACGAGTCCTGCTGCGCATTCCTTTGCATGGCCTCCAAAGTCAACTCCAACAGCGCGGATCGTAGAGGCCACGCAGAAAGAAGCGCGTGGTTGAGATCTGCTGCGCCAGGTGCCGCAACGATAGTGAGTGAGTGTGTAAGAACTTTATTTTGGTCCACAAATGGCACAGGCTGGGCGGGAACGGAGGGCCCGCTAGCTCAACCAGGTGGCTCCACCCAGGATGGTGCCGGGAGGCGGAGCCTCTTGGCGATGTCCCGGGCCCTCTGGAAGGCCAGGAGTTGGTTCCGAAGTTCCGCCTCCCAGGAGTTTTTGTCCGGTAATTCTGACCCCGAGTTAAAGGGGCACAGCCAGAGCATATGGTCTAAATTACAGTACTCGTGATTACAGCGCTGACATTGGCGTACAGCGCTGACACTGGAGAAGGGGTAAGGGAAGACAGAAAAATAAGGAAGATAAGAATGAGAGAGTGAGAGATAGTTAGGCAGAAACACGCATACACAGGCACTGGAGTGTCATAATCGTTCAACGAGGCGGATCACTCTAGAAACTTCAACACCGTATGAACTGCGGAAAGCTTCAAAAGGGGGATGGTGTGACTTACTGTAGTGAAACTATGCGAAGCGATTAAAATTACTAATTAATGCATAAAATGAATCAAATGGGAATAAAAGTGGATAAAAGTTTTAAGGTTATGCCAGTGAATCAAATTCTTAAGTTAAACAAGGTGAGAGAGACAGATAATATTCTTTAATGAAATTCCCGGAGAAGTTAGCCCGGTTTGTCGCCTGGCTTGCTACTCCAGTTGTCGGGTGATGACTATGGTATATACAATGATCACATATACACCATATACACACATATAGTACGAATAGTCACAAACTCATATATACATAGAAAGAGTCATTCACAAGCTTTGGTTAGGCCGAGTGTTCCTCAAGAACGCCAGCAGCGCTGTTGTGTTGCGCATCGCACAACTGCTGTCTTGCCACGGACTGCACAGAATAAACAAGATGAATTAAAAGTGATTCAAATGTGAAATAACAGTGAATCAAATCAAGTGGTCTTGTCTTTGTTTTAAAAAGACAAGGCCACTTGTCGAAACGTCGGCTCTATCAACGCCACCTGTTCAAAGATTTTTCATCTCTTCAAGCATAAATCTTGCTCTGAACAATTTCACTTTCGAAGCACTTTTTACCCGAAACGTAAAACGCTGTTGCCTTTATTTCTTTTTTCCAAACCTTTTCTTCGAACGATCTTCTTCACTTCGCGGTTCCTGAAGGGCGCTTGCGCCTGTAATCGATGGTTGGTACTATACACGCGAAATTGCGGTACGTGTGGCTAGACGAAAGGGATCAAGCGGGCAAGTGCGAAAGCAATTCGCCGAACACCGGGTTCGTCCCAGCGGGAAGGAAAAGCTGCCTGCCGTCGTACACCTCGGTCATATCCTATAGCGCGCCGGTTTCCACACTGGTCATTGCGACGTTGCCCGTCGTGGCTGCAGATGGGATGCCCCTTATATAGCAGTCACCATGGCAGCCGAGCAGATTGCTCCTCCGAAGGAGTCGTTAGGCGACGTGCTCTAGGAGCGCCCGCCACCAAAATGATGTCAGCGTCTGCGGAGAATACGCGGCATTCCGGGAGTTGGTCCCTAGGGCAGTGCGTGCGCACGTTTTAATGAGAAAGATTGGTCAGCATTAATCCTTGATTTCAAGGAACTGGTTGCAGGGCAAACTCGACATGAGGGCGAAAGAAGACAAAAAAAAAAAAGAAAAGATGGCTGATCCCTCTGTCATAGGAATCGGTATACCACGAAAGTGAAACGTGTCTTCGCAGACGTAGTTGAGCGTTTGTTGTGCATTCTTTCGCCCCAAGCGCGAAGGAATGAATGCTACAGCATCAAGTTGTAATGTTACGCGAAGAACGGCAAGCCGCTCGAAACTTGCAATGCGCTGCTCAAGCAGAAAGGACGCGCGGAACGAACATACACAGGATGAGCGCGAACTGTCACAGTTGTAGCTTATTTCTGTGTGAGCAGCGCGCTCATTTCGCAAAAGCGGCCGCTGTAGTGAGCGAGGTGACCTTCGTGCTGTCAACGGAAACTTGCAGGTGGAGCGAAAGACGTAGAGACCACCGAGATCACGAGATAAGCGCCCTCACGAGCGACCACGCCCTGTCGAGGCGCGCGCTAATCTGCGTGGGGGACGACTTCTAAAGCGCGCTCTTCAAGCCCTTCGCGCCATCTCGCTAGTGATAACGTAAGCACGCTGTACCGCCGATCTCTGAGTGCCGCCACCGGCAAATGGTGTACATAAATAGCTCGCCGTTAGCATGGCAGAGAACATGTCTGTGGCGGAGTCGTTTCGCGCTGCGTGCTGGCAATCGAGAGGTCGTAAGTTCGACTCCCGGTGACGGAACATTTTCTTACAGTTTTGAAGACGATAGTCTTTCTTGGGATACTTAAACGGAGAAATTTTTGTCTGCCTTTCTGTTTGTCGGCACGTCACTCGATTCAGCCACTCGGCTAAAGTTGAACCACTTGCCCAAGGGCCAGCCATCTTGAACGGCTGACTAGGTTCATACTTGTGTACATTGTTGATCAAAAAGCAAACGTTACGCACATCTGAGGCGCAACATCACTAGGCAAGTGTTAGGTAGTGTTTTCCTTTAATAGAAAATACATACATACGTAATTCTAAAAAACCTAGTTTCTTAAGCTGCGCTGAAAATGCGACTGAGCTGAAACTTGCCGTCCTCCATGCCCTCTGCACGAGCTCATTGTTGTGTTTCGGTTTCGGTTCTGTATTGCACTGTACGAATGCCATGGGGCGCCGCTCTGGCATTCCTGTTTTACCCAAGGAGGTTACCTCCTTGGTTTTACCCAGACGACGTGTAAATAAAAGAGTGTGTGGAGAGTACTCGTTGAGTGCGGACGTTTCTTCTGCTTCAGCGCTTCGCGCCAAACCACGTGTTCGGGCTGGCTGGCGTCCCCGCCGGTCGCGTTGGTCACCACCGGTCTTTGCCTGCTGCTGCGCCGGGATTACCAGCCCGCAACATAGCACTCATGTTTCCCGACGTATTGGCAGATGGCGTCCACATCTCACGCAGCGCCTCTTCTATCGTCTTTAGACGACATTTGCAGCGAAGCAGGCAGATACGCGGCCAAATTTTTTTATTTGGCGTATGTCAGTCTTTATATTTTACAACGTCATATCCGTGACGGAACTGCGTCATTGGAGCCGTGGTGGACCCCGGCATAGAACACTTTCGTGTTAAAAGACGACACACGAGCAGCAGTGCGTTTGTATCTCAGGTGTGCATGCATAGACGTGATTGCTTGGCCACAGTAGGAGGCTTTGCATTGATGTCTCAGCTAGCAGATGTAGCGTGAGTAAGAGGTTTTTGAAATTTCGCTAGCGACCTTGTTTCAGCAACGGTACATCAGCTGCCACTTTGTAAAAACGTCACGTTTTGGACGAGGTTGGCGGCTTTATGAAGCCACGTGTACGTGTATGTGTAACAAAATAGATGAAACTGAGAAACATTGGAAAAAAACAGCACTAAATGCAATTAGACAGGCAGAACCGCACGGAAATATTTTGCAACAAGTGCATTAAGAGACAGGCGAAACTACGAGAAGTGTGCGGCAGCTCCAGATTCGTACAGTGAAGCGAACCAACGCAACTACGCGTAGAAAGTGCAGCTCGGCCATTTTTTTTCTTTGTTAATTTGTTCTCAAGTTTGTGTTTGACAGACATCACGAGGCAGCTTCTCTGAAACTCCCTCAAGTGCACGATGACCAATAAATGGGACAGGGTTCATTTTCTAAGGATTGGTTCGCGAAGAATGTATGCATACTTATTGCTAGTCGCAGTTACACCTTCGAAGGTGCATGTGCCGATAAATGCTCAGCATTTATCAAAAGTCGACATTTATTGTCATGAGTTTACCAATGAGCGCAATAGGAAATTGCGCCTATTAACTTGCTGGTCAGTCGCGATAACTGCCTGTACTAATGTGCAGCCGGAAAATTGCTTTCAACGGAAGACAGTTTCAACGTTTCCCGTTTGAAGTATGAGTAATATATCAATTGGAGCTGTGATTACTGTGGCGTACATTTTATTTACAAACTAATGTTTCATTCAAAAAATCACCAAGCGTAAAGTGCTATGACAGATGTAGTGGACGATGGCGATAGTTTCGATGAACCGCAAGCCCATTCGGAAAATAACTGCCGCCGTTAAAGAAGTGGCACACGCAAGCCAGAGCCTTAACTCTTTCTCGAAGACTGCCTAGCACTTTGCCGTAAATCACACATCGACATTGAGCACGCAAGCATGATAGACGCCTCACTTGCTTCTTTTCTAGACTCTTCATCGTGCTCATTGTGGAAGCTAAAGTACCTAGACGATGCCAATCTCCGCAATCAGGATATGGGATTTCGTGGATCGTATGTTGGCCAACTTGGATTGCAGGCCCCGCGTAGGCGGACTACATCTTCTCGGTCTCGAATAGTTCTTTTGCCCGGAGGCAAACATCGTGCGTGGCTTCCTTTTCTTTCTTTCTTTTTTTTCATTGCGGTATTTCAATCGCATCTGTGGTCAGTTCTTCGGTCTAGCTACTTCTATTCGCGTCAAAAATTCAGGACCTGTGGCGCGGTCATGCATGCACCTCTTCGCAGCCCTGATGGTCAGACATGATGGCCCTGCCCGAAAAACAGGGGGAAAGTAAAGAAACGCACGTTTTATGCACTGACGAAAGTGTACTTACAAGAACGGCCGTTTTGACCGCCACGGAAATTGGCTAGGAAAATGACGTCCTAAGGCATGCAATCCTCGCAAAAGAAGCCAAAGAAAGGGAATGAAAAAATAAAATAAAATGAACGTTAAGCAATCCGGATGCCATGATCACGCTACAAAGAAATGGGGAAGCAAGTGAATGTCTTTGGTACAAAAACAAAGACGTCAAATGAAATACACGCGGTCGATCTAACTACACAGAAGCCAAGTTACCCGACGTGGTGGTTTAGCGGCTATGGCTTTGTGCTTCCTAGACCGATGTGATGGATTCGGTTACCGACCACGGCAGCGACGTCACACAAAAGACACGTACTAGCTACAGGAATGCTAATCGCATTTAAATCGAGCAGTACGATGCAGCGACTGCTACTAATTTTGACGCCTCTTTGGTAGTACTGGCGGGCTAGATTGTAGTACTTGGTCGTGGGAGCAGCAGCGCAAAATTTAAGAAAACATAGAACGACATAATAAAGATACACACAACACAGGGGATGATGCTTCGATGAGTTAGCATGTTGGTCGGTTGAGTTAGTTGGTGATTAATGCTCTTAGGTATACAACGCAGGCATAACAAGGACGACAAAAAAAAGAACGGAGTGAAGCGCAACTCCGAACTGAAATGTTGATTATTAACGCGTCATACACGAAATATTCTTTTATATACAGCAATACTTTAATCACGTTGTTCGATCGGCGTGTTTTACCGAATGTGTGCCCAATGCCGGCCATTTTTATGTAGGTAGTTCGTATCCGATCATATGGCACAAAACTTTGCCGCGGTGGTACAGTCGTAAGGCTGCTCGGCGGCTGAACCTAAGATCGCGGGTTTTTTATCCAGTCTCTGCGGTCGCATTTTGATGAAGTCTAAATGTTAGAGGCCCGTGTGCCGTTCGATGTCAGTGCACATTAAAGAGCACCACACAGTCGTCAAATTCCCGATCTCTCCACTACCGCGTGCCTCATAATCATGAGTGGGTTTTGCACGTAAAACCCCATATATTGTTGCGATCACACTGGAAGTGCAGGATCATAAATATACATGTAGCAATGTGTTGTGCTTCTGTAAGCATGCACATGTCATGAGAATTTTATCAGTGACAATAATAACAAAACTCTCACATCAATCCTTGAACATTTCACGCTGCAGTTCTCCTGTTTTTGTGTTAGCATTTCCGCATATATAGCTTGCGAACTGTATGGTGCATGCATATAAAATCACGTGGGAATAAAGTGGACACCATACCCATGCACAGCCATAAACTTTTTACGAGATTCCTTTGTTCTTAGAATGAAATGAAGTACAGTTCATATTGTAGTTGGTTACGTAGTAACTCATTGCTACTGAATATATATTTCAATATATAGGCTGTGTTTGCCCACATTTATATATCGTAACTCACCGGTCGTTCAATCTTGGCGTTAAAGTTCCCGATGTCTCCCATGCAGCATGAAACACATCCGATAAAACATCACACGGACCCACATCCTCTTAATTCTTTGCCGGCGACTCATTAAGCAAATGAAGCCTAGAAAACGGATAGTGCATGTTGGCACCCGAATGTCACGGGAAACCTAAGAGCGCCCCCTAATTCAGTCGTGCGGAAATAAGTAGTTTTGCCGCTCATCTGTCCACACGCGACCTACTTTCCTGGAGACCGCAATTTAGTTACTCAGCCGCGCCTGCACTGCATCAAACAGTCTTTCACCTCTAGTATGCGTTCGCTTTCTTATTTGTTTTGTGTTTATGCTCGGCTTGTTTCTTTGTGGCATTCTCCCTAATTAAGTTCTGAGCAGTACCAAATTTGAAGGCTTTCGCCGTAAAAACCGTGTGCGCCCCCTTCTCTGGAAAACGTCTTCTCCATGAGTACCTATCTAATCTGCCAAGTATCGGATCATAATCAGTCTGATTTCCTGTAACGCCGGATAAGCGGCTTGCTTAGAAAATGTATTCTGAATTTCAGGAGGAGGAGGTGTCAGTGCCCTCCCTCTCGCCTTCTGTCGCTTCTAGTATCAACTGAACCGGTTCACTTAAGTGAGCTGAGCCGTACGGAGCCGCTTTGGCTATGTTTAATACGACTGGCTGAAGTATATGTGCTGATTTTTCAAACACCGAGCACCTCGTGTATCTAAGACAGCGCACTTTACCCTACAGATATACTTTCCTGTTACTAGTACTAGCTTGAAAACTTGAACGTTCCGGCAAATTTTGTCGCACTTGTCGAAACGCTAGCTCAGCCAAACGCAATATTTTATTAAGGAACTTTGAACTTTTATTTTCCTATATGCCTAGTACTTACATAGGCAGAGATGGACTTGCGTTTTGAACAGAAACCGGGCTAGAGTACACTGTAACCGGGTGGCACGACTCTTACCGACGCGAAAGGCATGCGATCCGCGGCTCTGGAGGGGCGTTGCGCCTTTTCCTTTCCTCAACCTCTCCTCCTCCTCCTCCTGGAGGGGCAACATATTTATTGCGATATTTTAGCCGACTACCAAGTTTTTACAGATTCAAAGTATATATCGGAAGGTATCGAGGAAATGTAGGTTCGAAGTAAAAGCCAGACTATCGCATTCCGGTAAAAAATAATCAGTTAGAGAACAAGAACGTGTGGTTTTTCTTTTTGTTTTCTATTTTTTTTTCAAGCATTTTACGAGACATTTTATCATGCGTCCAATGTTAAACCGACGAAACAATGGTTGTTTTTAAAAGGTACGATGCCGCATCTGTAATTGTACGCTTTCGTAACTGTAGATGTGTCTGAGAGGCCCTTCTCCGTTTGTCGACGGTCGTCACGTTATTCTAATCGACGACTTCAGTTGTGTGTTTATTAATGTACGCGAATTAATGTACAATGTCCTGGCTGTGGTCGGCCTGCTTGTAATTCACGTGAGCTGCACCGCCTTGTCTAGCACTTTTCATTACTGGATGCGCACAATGTCGTGCACGGAAATACCTCTGTTTGCACATGGCGACGCGGACCGTCCTCCAGCAGGTTCGACCATGCTTCTAATCCCCGTGCCTTAAAGGCGCCTGTCTCCAATTTACATGCTCCGCCCTTCCCACCTTCTCCTGTGTATATATCTCTGATCATCGCCCCATTGTCCTTGAGCTTGAGATTACATAGTCTTTTTCGCAAAAAGCCATGGCGCCTTGATGTTCGCGTCCTCCAGGACGCGTGCTCACAGTCGGTTTTGTCACGGGCAATACGTGTGTCGCTCGCTACACCTGGTCCATATGGCTGGGATGCGCCTAAAACGCAGTGGCGTCTGCACTGTTCAATTGAAGGGCGATCGCTGCGTCGTCGCATTTCTGAGGAGCTGGCCGACACTGCAACAGCCCGGCGCGCCGAAACGCCGTCTCCCCTAATGCGAGCTTTGCAGCGTGAGCTGCGTGAACGATTCCAGCGTTTGGCTGCTGCCTTGTCTCTGGCGGTGGCAGCGTGGCGTTGTAGGTACAACCCCTGTGCACATCCGAGGTACTACGCTATGCGAGGCATTCGTTTCTCAGACAGTCATAGCCCTCTATTTCAATGACCACACAGATACCACCAGCGCAGCCGCTCCCTCCACGTGATCGATCTCTTTCCTTGGCGCATTTTGAAACGATGTCATGTTCGGCCATGCAGACAAACTGTGATATATTACCGCCAATGCTTAGAGGGTTGCCCCGTGTTCCTCAACAAGTCGCTGATTCAATGCATGTCCCTCCGTCCCCCGAGGAGGTAAAGGCCGCACTGCAATCTATGAAACGTGGAACGGCCCCTGGCCCAGACGGCTTTCCAGTTGAGTTTTACCTGACATTCTGGATTGAGATTGGTGCTTCCTTTACTGCGGTTATCCGGCGGTGTTTTGAGGACGGCGTCTTTACATTCAGTTTTTGCGATGGCCGCATCGTACTAATCCCAAAAGGTGGCGTTTCATCTCTTAGTACTGAAGAATGGCGGCCTATCACGCTTCTTAATGTTCAATATAAGACCTTAGCGACGGTTATAGTTCAACGTGTAAGGGCTCTGTTGAACACCTTGGTGAGTCATCACCAGGCTTCGTCCGTGCCCGGACAAGAAATACACAGCTTGTTCTTTACCACACGTGATGTCAAAGCCTCTACGCTGTCGCGGTCTGGGCGCGGTCTCCTTGTGTCTTTGTACCCGGAGAAAGCATCTGTCCGACTGGAGCACGCGTATATCATCAACGTGCTCACAGCGTTCCTCTTTCCGCATTCATTTGTGGAATTAATCAGAAATACCTATGCTGATATCTCTCGCTAAAGGGGACCATGAGGCGATGCGAAGCAGTGTTTCGGCATGTAGAGCCCGCGTTCTAGAGGTGGAGTAGTGAGGGGGAACGGGGAGAGGGGAAGTGGAGAGGGGGAAAGGAGAGGAGGGGAAGGGAAAGGGGGAGAGGGAAGGGAGAGGTGATGTGGAGAGGGGAAGGGGAGATGGGGAATGGGAGAGGGGAGGGGAAGTGGAGAGGGTTTGCGCATGCGCAGTAAGGGTGATCACGCCGCACACCACCACCACCACCGGATTGAACTCCATAGATGCTTCACATCTAAAAAACGCACTGGTTCTGGATGTCTGGCAAAGTACTGCTTTTCCCATTATACCGTCAAGGATGTCCATTGACCCCTGTACTATTCGTCCTCAGCATTGAGCCGTTTTTCGGTGCTTTAGACGATGATTCGCGCGTCCGGGGTCGTGCGCTCCCTTGCAGCAGTGTTGCGAAAGTCGCAGCTTTTGCTGACGCCATAACCCTGTACCTTTCAGATGAAGCTAGTCTTTCACACAGCTTGCGTGCATTCTTCGAGCGCGGTGACATTTCAGGTGCAGCACTGAACTTCTCCAAATCCCGGTATTTGTTCATTGGCTTTCCGAACTCTTGGCTTAGCACCATTTCCCCTATTCAACCGGCTACTTCCCTTTGTACTCAGGACGGAAAGGATTTCGACTTTCCGGTTCTCGAGCGGAGATACCTTGCGCAGACTGTATTTTGCGGTCGTCCTTGGTACCTCTGTCACGTGGTGCAGCCGCCATTACGTATCGTGCGATCACTGCACTCGGCTTTGTGTTGTTGTTATTTTTTGGTCAGGTGCACTGAGTATGTCTCTCGCGCGGCGCTAGGACAGCAGCGTTCCCAGGGAGGCTTCGCTTTCCCTTCCAAGTCCGTACGCTGCCAGCTACTGACACTGCGCTTCCTGCTGCGCCTTTTACAAGGTGAAGAAACCCCGCGCGAACTCTTGCGTTTTACTTTCTGGGCACTCACCTCGGGTACTCGGTGCCTAATGTACATCTTAACAGATGCCCACAGTCAATAACACTTGGACAAGACGTGCTGAACACTCCTATTGTTAACACAACAGCTGCTTTGTTGCTCCCGCTAGTTTCTCCGGCTCGCCGCGCATGCTCTAGTCGTGTGTCTTGGAGCGCGCTAACAGCATCTTTTCTGCCTGGCCACCTCCGATATTTCATGTGGCGTCTGGGATGGGGTGTGCTTCCCACTCTCGACAGCCTCGAGAGGTGAAGAATGGCCCAGTCAGCAACATGCCCGCACTGCCCCCCTTCAGGAAACAAATTATCATGTTCTCATGCAATGTGTCATTGCGCGTATTTTCTGGAAGACAGTGCATGTCGGATTTCGCGGCCTCGGGGTAAATCGCTTCGTTTCTCCTGGGCGTTCTTCTCGAGGTCACTTCGAGTACCTTCTCATTGCTGCCGACGCTTTCTGTCTTTGGCGAAACCGCGCTCTCTTCCCGATCTTAGAGCGACTGCACTCGGAGTTTCTATGTGTTCTGTCAGAGGAGCTTTTCTTTCTCGGTGAAGAGGAATTCCTTCGGCACTGGTCTTGCCCCTGTGTGTTGGTCCGTGACAGAAGCGTGAAGCTTGTTGTTCGGCCTGCCTGGTATTGATAGGCTGATGTCTCGGTTGGTATCGGCAGGAGCGCCATGTAAATAGGCGAAATGTACAGTGCTCGTCAAATGAAACCCGGACAGCGGCATGCCTTCGAACGGTATAGTGCGCGCCGTCCTGTCATCACCATTGACAGGCGCGCGCATCCGGTTTGACCACACTGCGCATATGCGCGCCTGTCCAGGGTGATAACTGGACGGCGCGCACTATACCACTGCGAAGGCTTGCCGCTGTTCGGGTTTCATTTGACGAGCAGTGTACATATTGACGTTTTATTTGTGCTTTCTGTTTCACCATGTAATTTGCTTATATATACCTAGGTTTTTGTGACATATTATTTGTATGTGCGTGTAAATGGGCCAAACATAAGTTGTACGTGTTGCCTCCGCGTCACTTCGTTTATTTATGTCCATGTTACTGAATTCTGTTTTGTCTTTCTCGTGAATGTATTTCTAGCAAGTAAACGTTATGTTAAATTATGTGTGCGAGAAAGCCGAAATTTAAGTAAGCAAAAAGTTTCAACCATTTTTTTTCTCTTATCTGACTTTCGCATTTTGAGAGATTCAAATATCTCCGCAAGATTACGAATATGAAAGCTAGCGGGGAAAGCAACTTCTTGGCTGAAAGGCACCTTAATCAAGACGAAATTCCTTCGCTAGCTCAGAGGCCGCCAAAGCTCAACATACCGACTTTCTCTCTTCGTACACTGTATGTCTTTCTGAAATACAATCCTTCTCGGAGATTTCCTCCATCTTGAACGTCGCTAAGCCCCTACGCAAACAACTCCGCTTTCCAAGCAATCTTTTTTTTTCCCTTCAGACAAGAAGAGAAGTATAATGCACAAATGATGTCATAACGTAAAACTCTGCGTCCCCACGAAATTAAAGCAGCACGGGAGCGCAATTTCTTTTTAAGAATAGTCTTGCTGCCGATGACTACCTTGGAAATAGTAATATTCATTCACTTTAAGTCTAAGTAGCACGTTTAGTTGCTGAAAATAACATCTCCACGCAGTGTAACTAGACAATTTGTCGCGAGCGGCGTTTCTTTCCTTAAACACCGAAATCAAGAAACCGGCTCTGCATGCATCGTCAACGCGTGGCGCTTTTTGCACAACGCTTTCTGCACAGCTAGTTCTCTGCAGCGCTTTCTGAGCACGTTAAACTACTTTTAATAGTCAAAGATCGTCTACGGCTTTTCCCAAAGTTGACCTCGCGGTTTGAGATTTGTCAATCAGTATACATCGATAAGTCGGAGAAAGAAGCAATAAAAATCGGTTGAATATATAGTGAGCCTCGCTGTTAGCAAAGAGTACACAAGACGTTTTGTGCAGATAAGTTATAACGTGCGCAAGGTAAGCCGGATTTTCAACCTTAAGCGGTGCACGGAACTGATCATGCAAGTTGCGAAGACGAGGGAAGACAGTGCAGCTGCCGCCATCGCCTGTCCTCAGACGTCATTTATAACGGCAGTAATTATAACCTTATACGTCGGGCTAAACCTTATCTGCCCAGCTGGCATGGTGAATTAGAGGTTGGACCAATTTCTCAGAGGCAGCGTCGACAAAAAAAAAAAAAAAATAAACTGCGCCTTCGTTCCGTGACTGACAGTTAAATTAGTGAGCGTGTGACGAAGCATACAGAGGTCAACCGCCGGTTTTCTCGGCGCGCATTAAAGTCCAGCATAGCGCGTTGCGTAAATGATAAGCGGATGTCAAATGTTACATTGTCAGCGTGGTCTACATTACCACGCTCTATGACGAAACGCGAATGTTGTAACACTTTTACATCTGAGTGAGTGAGTGAGTGAGTGAGTGAGTGAGTGAGTGAGTGAGTGAGTGAGTGAGTGAGTGAGTGAGTGAGTGAGTGAGTGAGTGAGTGAGTGAGTGAGTGAGTGAGTGAGTGAGTGAGTGAGTGAGTGAGTGAGTGAGCGAGCGAGCGAGCGAGCGCGCACATGTGCATTAGAAGGTGTCTGTTCCTTATTGAGTAATTAGTACTGTGTGTGCATGTGAGTGAGACAGTGCATGTATCTGTATCAGCGAGCGTGTGTGAATACATGAGAAAAGATTAAATTAGTTATTAAGAATGCGTTTCGTGACTATGTTCCTGTATGCATGCGAGCGAGCGAACATGCGCATATGCGTTCGAGCTTGGACGCGTTTGTATGTGATTGATTGATTGATTGATTGATTAGAGAGTGGGAGAAAACCTGTGGGTTTTTGTTTGAGAGAGAGAGAGAGAGAGAGAAAGAAAAAAAGCGCGATTCCGGCAAGCCTTCACAGAACCTCCAATACCACTGTCTGAGGACGCAGGTTTTTTACCAGTCTTCGCCTTTCTTTTCACCGATTGCGGCTTCTGACATTATTCCCGCCCTTATTTCTTCATCTTGCTATTTACAGCACACCATTGCCCAGTGGCACCGCCTTCCCACCAAAGCCTTTCTCTTTTCCCACTTCTAAACCTCTCTTTCGCTTCAGTGACCACGTGCTCGCCGAAGACCCCATTCATTTAAATGGCACCCATAAAGATCGAAACGACCGTATACCGCTGCATCGTAACTGTCTAAGCATTCTGTGGGCGCCGGTCGTAACCGGAATTACACCGATGTCGGAGCCATGGCCATCAGGGACACCCGCTGGTTGTTCCATTAACACGCCGGCAGTTCACATTACCGAGAAAAGAAAAAGATACAGTTGGAGGCAACAGCAATACCAGAATGAGTTGGCAAAGATAGACAAGCAAATACCGAAAACAAAGAATGGTTGTGTAGGATGCTATAATACAGCAACCTTTACCTGTTACGCTCAGTTGCTACATGCTTTTGTTTCTTCTATTTTGCCAAATTAATGAACCTTTCTAGTGCAAATTCCTTATTGAACACGAGTTTTTGCTTGCACAGTGTGTCAACCTGTTTTCAAAAGTTCCATTGGATTTTACTTTGAATTATCCTTTGCGCGATGTTCACCACCCCTTGTGTAACACCCCTACAAACGGCGCCTTTAAGGAAAATAATCTGAATTGAACACCGGTTATGGGCCTGTGGTGTATGACACAATTTTATACTACACGAGGTATAGTAACACCGGAGCTGTTCTAAAGCCTGTTTCACATGCAGCGATTTTGCTCCAAGAGCGGAGCGGCTGCCGTCGCGGAAGCCCAAAAACAGGTTTTAAGGGCGACCAAAGGACGCTGCGATCTTGTTCGCTCCATTTGGAAAAATTCGCTCGCGGCAGCGCGTCTAGAGCGTCTGCCCAAGGTGAACCAATGGGGGAGCAGTGACGTGGGGGGCACGTGACTGTAGGGATGGAGACGAGAGCAGCCGCGCGCGCCGGGAGGAACTCGCTCCGACTCGGTTTCCTAGCAGACGACATTTGCTGTAACGAGCTGGCAGTGTAGAAAACGCCGTTCTTTTCCTTTTGTTGTTCTTTACTGCGCTTCCATCAAAGTAGACAAATCGTTTGCACGTGCCATTTTGTTCTTTTGTATTTTTATCTAATCGTGACACCAACATAGGTCCGGACAGGGGGAACCTACGACACTCCGCACTTGTTCGCAACAGATGTTTCAGTTTTCTTTTTTTTTACTACTCTGGTGCGGCACGTTCGAATAGTTTACTGCTTTCTTTTTCTTTTTTTTTAGTGGTCACGTACCCCGACGACGACAAATGCCGCCGCCTCTTTACTGCAGAATGTCAATAGGCAAAAAAAAAAAAAAAAGAGACGAGCTCCTTCACAAACCCACAATGTCGTTGACTGGGCCGCTTGCATCCGGTTGCCGGCCCATACGGCGCACCAACGCCTTGCGGCGTTCGAGCGCAAAAGCCACCGAAAGCCCTGTGAAAGCTTAAAACCCCAAAAACAAATTCTTTTGCTTTTCCATGGCCAAGTGTATGGGCGTGCAACATGACTTGCGTGGTAAAAAAAGAAAGCTGGAACAGAAATAAACGTGACTACTGACAATTTAAGAGCTCACATTAGACATCTCTGCCGAGTTCCCGGTCACCATATTGCTGCGTTGCCACTTCAGAGACCGCAAGCCATGTTTTCAAAGATTGTTTCGACTCATAGAGAATGCCTTCCGTCGGGCTTTACTCCAGCAGCAAGACCACTGTCGCCTCCGTGGTGCCTACAACAACCACAGGTACGCCTCACAATTCCGGGAATAACGAAGAGGAGCCGTCATTCGACAGTGGCTCTACGACAGGCGACATTGTCACTACTCAACGAGGAGTATGGCCAAAGGACACACATTTATACCGATGGATCAGTCTTAGCCGACAGCTCCACAGGTGCTGTTGTTATTCCGGCCTGCCAAGTGACTGTCAAGTTCAGGGTGTCACACGGGACGACATCAACAGCAGCGGAGCTTGCCGCCTTACGTGCTGCTATCCTTTATATCGCGGAAGCCCAGCCTCAAAAGTGGGCTGTCTTTTGCGACTCTAAGGCATCCCTTCAGAGTCTGCAATCAGCATTACGACGAAGGGTGCACGAGCAGTTAGTGAAGGAAATGAGAGAAGCTCTTCACCAAGCTTTATCGAAGGGACATGACGTTGTGTTCCAATGGCTGCCGGGACATTGTGGTAATGTGGTTAACAACCTCGCTGATGATGCTGCTCGGTCCGCTCACGAGGATGCCCAGACAACCCCAATACCCTTGTCGAGGACAGACGCTGCAAAGGGTCTACGCTCGTTCGCTGACACCATGACGCAAACTTGGTTGAGTGACCCCAGTGTCTGGAACCGTCGCCTGCATGAACTAGACCCACCGAGGAAGCTCCAAGTTCCATCGCACCTCTCCCGCCGTGATGCAACTTTACTGTGCCGCCTGTGGTTAGGAGTAGCTTTCACGAAGGCGTACTCTTTTCGCATAGGAATGGCAGACACCTCAAAATGTGACTCGTGCAATAGCAACGAAACGATAGAACATCTACTGTGTTTCTGTGGACGTTTTGTGAACGAACGAAACGTTCTGCGCGATGCGCTGAACAAGTTAGACGACAGACCGTTTTCCGAAGAGAAGATCCTCGGATCGTGGCCCTACGCATCGCAGGCCAGCAAAGCGACGCGAGCATTACTGCTGTTTTTAAAATCGACCGGCTTAAACGACCGCTTGTAGGCATTCAATGGACAGGTGCATATGTACCCTGACAGTGCCTTCTTCCCTCTTCTTTCTTTCTTTTAATCCCTTCATCCCTTCCCCCCAGCGTAGGGTAGCAAACCGGACGCGCGTCTGGTTAACCTCCCTGCCTTTCCTTCATTTCCTTCCTCCTCCTCCTCCTCCTCCTCCTGCACTCTGATACACTGCACATTTTCATCATTCAAGGTTTAGGCGCGTGAAAATCGATCACCGAAGTAGAAGGCTCGTGAAACCTGCAACCCAAGCGCACCAAAACAAGCGAGCCCGGAGAAAGGAAACCCGTGGATAACGGGCCCTTCCCACAACCATCACTGCGCATCGCAGAGGCGCGCGCCGCGCAAAAGCGGTGCATGTGAAACGAAGCCGCGTCCGAGCGTCCTGCTGCCGCTCGATCGCTGCGGGCCCCGCCGCTCGGTCGCTCGCATGTGAAACAGGCTTAAGTCCCGCCTGCGCCGTCTACAGACATGTCAGTCTGGTGTAACGCAGGTCACGTGATCACAGGGCGCAGTGAATAAAGCAATAAATGAAAACTAAATGAAGATGTTGCTCGAAATTGTGACGACGATGACGATGGTGATAATGCTAGATGTGATGACGATCACGATCACGCTTAATGATGACGGTTATTATGATGCTCGAAATGAGAATATGCTCTCCTATTCTACCCTCACATAAACTCGCTCGCTTGCAGCTTCGTATTCTGATGGTTTTCTTGGCGTCGAACTGGCCGAGTTATATAATATAGCTTTTCAGAAGCTTTATTGCACGAACATTGTAGACTTTTCCTTTTTCGTTTAGTTTTCTTTCTTGAGTTATTCCTCTTTTTTTTCCCTTTCCCTTCGCCCTAGTATTGTCGGCTCAGCCATTACTTGCTTAGTTTAGTGGCAGAAGAGTGGGGGGGGGGGGGGTGAAGGGTTGATAGCATCGTTTTCTTTCCTCATATGAAAGTCGATGCGAGTCATGAGCGATGCTGCAGGGGTAATGCTTTGATCATTCCATCACCCCGTTATTTATTACGGCGAGGGTATAGTTGCGATGCCGAGAACGTTTCCTTGTTTATATAGGGTCCCGAAGCGGCGAAAATATACGAACTATATCGGCTTATCGGCGACGTGACTAGGTGTCTCTTTATTCGGTCGCAATGGCGCGGGTTAATAATTCTGATACGCTGACGCATAAGATAACGTTCGTACTTTTTTTTGTAGTGACAGCGGCATTTATGGCTTTTCGGTTTGTGACCGGCGGTGTTAATTCTACCTCCATGTTCGTAGTGACGGCCGCTGCGACACCTTTCTCGTCCATACTGACTACACGCTGGGCTATTCCAGGCTTTATTTCACTGGGCACGTGCAGCCAAGAAACTTAGGGACTATTGCACGTAGAATTAATGAATGTGCTTTGACGCGGCATCGCGTCTATTCTCTCTGCACGCTCGCACTGAGACGTTGTGTCGCAGGGCTCACTCAGGCACAAAATAATAACGCCGGTGAACTTCATCACGGATTCTTGAATATTTAGTGGCAATTTGAGCAAGCATATCCTGCCACTGTGGGAAGTGTGAGCAAATGAAATATACTGTGTTATCGCGTAAGGTGCCTGACCCTCATACTGATTGCAATAAAAACTTTTTCCGAATATTGCACTGAAATATCAGCAGACTTCGCCAATATAGGTTTTATGAAAATGGTGGCGTACAGATTTTGTGTTTATTGTCGTCCGCTATGTTCTAAAGCGACCCCTCGTGGTTGCTGGTGTTTTTTACGGCCCAGCAGCTAATAATGGCTATTATCTCCGATTTGTGCAATTCGTCGGTTCAATATTTGCAAGGCTGCAAATATTCTCACCTTTTCACTGATCAGTCGCGCTCCATAGAAACCTCATTCTCCCGCAAAAAAAATAGTATGCCAAGCATCCGGCACCCACTTAGTTTCGCAGCAAACATCTACCTAGCTTCGTTTTTACGAGGTTTAACTTCTCAAGGAAACATCCAAGGCGTAAAGACACGATTGACTAAATTCCTGAATAATCTCACCGTAATTGACCAAGATGCATCAAAATTTATATGCGCGTTGCGCGAATTGCAAATAGTACGGCATCTTGATCCAAATGTGCTTTAGTGAGATCTCTTTACCGCCTTGCCTGAGAGTTCGGGCTTGTTTCTTAAGCAGCAGGTCTTCTAACTCAACCCTGCGCGTGGGTTCTAGCGGGCATCGCAGGAAGAGATCAGAAACTGCGTACTACAAAGTGCGGGCACCCACGCAAACTTGTCTTCCATCCCGGCCTTTATTACCACTACGCCTCCCTTCTTTTCGCCTACCCAGGTCGCAACTTCAGCATAATTAATCAGGTCGCGCACTTGGCTAGGACGAGGTCGCCGTTGCTCAACCTGATCAACTGCGGTGTTTTGGTAACGACAGCAAAAGGCGACGGGCTCCTCACATTTACTCGCACACTCGTTCACGCAGGGGTGAGAGCACAGTGATGGAGAGGCGCGTGGGATAAAGGTCACTCGCTTGCCGCACACGATTGCCAAGCAAAGGCTACCGAGGTTCGCGCGGTGGCGACATACAGTTATAGGCTCCGGTCCTATGCTTATTAAGCGAAGCTTTTTGGAGCTCATATATTAAGGCGAAAGCCTTTGATGCCTCATCAAACGCGAAAATTGACCGTCGTCCCGAGGCGCCGGCACGAGTTACGCAAAAAAATCATCTCGCGATGACGTCACCATATGACGTCATCATGCCGTCACAGACGCTAAAATTCATGGCGTCATTATGATGTCATCATGACGTCACTGCAAAGTCGCATAACGTGACGTCACATGCTTACGTCATCACATGAAATCTTTGCTGGGTCAGAGGTGTTCCGATCAGAGCGACAGTGCAAAACCAGCCGAGGTGCTTCCGATCCTGGAGTCAGTGCGAAACCGCGTTAGGTGCAGAAAGCTTTCGGAGGGTGGCGCGGAAGAATAACACATCGACTCAAAAGAGAAAAGAAGGTGGCCTTTACCTTCGAGTCGCCGTAGGTGAATGCATAGGGGACCCTTTGAGTTTTATCAGCGGCGGCGTCGTACGCGAAACACCCGGCGCCTGTGAACGTAAAGAAATGCGGCCCTCGAAGGCGCCCCGTTAACATGCGTATCTGTATGCGCCGTTATCCAATAAGTAATGCTCCCATGGCTTGTCGGCGATCAGCCCTTTCTGATACTGCAATATGGTCTTTTATCGAGGGCACTTGTCACTTCGCGTTGCCACATTTCATTGCTGCCTGGATATGAATGCATGACTGTCGTTGTGGCGTGTAGGAACTGAAGTGTTGCGCTGCTAGGCAAGTGGATGTAGATGCGATTTCCGGCATGGACGAAGGAATCAGTTAGGAGGTAGAATAGATAGATAGATAGATAGATAGATAGATAGATAGATAGATAGATAGATAGATAGATAGATAGATAGATAGATAGATAGATAGATAGATAGATAGATAGATAGATAGATAGATAGATAGATAGATAGATAGATAGATAGATAGATAGATAGATAGATAGATAGATAGATAGATAGATAGATAGATAGACACAGACAGACAGATAGATAGATAGATAGATAGATAGATAGATAGATAGATAGATAGATAGATAGATAGATAGATAGATAGATAGATAGATAGATAGATAGATAGATAGATAGATAGATAGATAGATAGATAGATAGATAGATAGATAGATAGATAGATAGATAGATAGATAGATAGATAGATAGATAGATTACACTACGCACGCACAACCCCCTGCCCCCATATTCACAATTGGACAAGGGCTCCTGAGTATTTATATTTACGCTTTAGGTCATCACGTAAGGTCGATGAGGTCACATACTGTTATGAAAAAGAACTGTGCAGTTCTGAGAACGTACTCTTCTGAGGTGGAAGGGATAGATCGCAATAAGGGTATTCTTGCAATGATATACTTGAGCATGTACCCGCAAAAGAAACTAGAGCCTTTGTTGGTAGATTCGAACAATGCAAGCGTAGCTTATAAAGTGACTCTGTTAGCTTTTCTTGTTATGATATCGTAAAATTTTACAGGTTCAGCGATGTAAACACGAGGGAAATCATCGTAATGTATTACGTGGAAAAAGAGGCCCAATCCTGTGCACACAAAAGCCCAGAACAGCTTTGTCAAATAAAGAAATATCTCTTTTTTATGTATTATAGTATCAAAGCTGTAGCATTGCGTTCCTGCTGACCTATTTTTATTTATATATCTTACTTCTTTTTCCTGACACTCTTCTTCCTTTATGGTGCTCACCAATGCTGTGTATCATCACTCGTGTTTGCGGAAAAGAAACGGTATGAAAAGGACGACGACGAATTCTTTTTTAGAAACTTGCCATAGCTCTTTATTCCGACATATCTCTTCTTTTTCTGGTGAATTCTCTGCCACTCCAAGCGAGGGTTTTTCTATGTTATTCATTCATTTATATACGATTACCTTTGCTGAAATTTTCTTTCCTATACAAGTCTAAAGCACGTTTCTTGATGTCTACCGCTGTCTACTCTATATGGTTCCTCACTTCAGCGATCAATTTTTTGGACAAGCAGTCCAGAAAGGGCGAATATGGAAAGTACACAATTCAGAATAGGAAACCGGTGCAGCGTGACCGCCCGTAGAACCGTCATACGGAAAGATTCCATTTCGCGTTCCACTCGATTTTGAGTCTAGTGGTTGAATTGTACACGCTTGAAAAAAGATGAATCTCGGTTTGAAAAGGCTGCTGGAGGCGCTTATGAGAGAAATAAAATAGGCAGTGTGTTGTGGAAAGACTATTTCTTGCCTTCTGTCTATCTAGATATTTACCTCTGTTTAATTGAAATAAAAAATACCTGAAGGAGTTGTCAGCATTGTTTGGCGACGGCTACCCCTTTTCACTTAGGTTATAAAAACTAATATATATATATATATATATATATATATATATATATATATATATATATATATATATATATATATATATACAGTCGAGAAAGGAAGACAAAACGTACGAAACAAACTTTACTAACGTTTCGGCAGGAGGGCCTGCCTTCGTCAGAGTGAATGGATAGTCTTTCCGTATTCACTCTGACGAAGGCAGGCCTCCTGCCGAAACGTTAGTAAAGTTTGTTTCGTACGTTTTGTCTTCCTTTCTCGACTGCATTTTCCCACCGGATCCATTGAACTTCATCCTCGCATATATATATATATATATATATATATATATATAATATATTATATATATATGTATATATTAGTTGAAGGAGTGGTTGCCTTTGGTTGCCGTATAAGTATGAGAAGTGGCACTTCAAGAAAACTTCATTTATTACGTCGACGTAATAAATGAAGTTTTCTTGAAGCGCCACCTCTCATACTTATATTATATATATATATATATATATATATATATATATATATATATAATATCTATATATATATATATAATATATATATATTATACATTTGGCAAGTTCGAAAGTTCTCGTTTGAATAGAGCCCAAATACAATCGCGGTGCGCACTTTCAATGTAGTCCGCCCGATATTCATCAGAAATTTTGGTGTCCTCAAAAAAAAAAAAGTCTGGGGTTGTGACAACGTAGTTATATACAGTCAATTTTAAAACGTTTCTTAGGGCTCATTCTGAACATTGCCTTATCCTACATCTTCAGGTATTCCGGCGACTCTTTCTTAAATACGATGCATTTGTTAGCGACACATAGCACTTACAGCGTATCTATCTATCTATCTATCTATCTATCTATCTATCTATCTATCTATCTATCTATCTATCTATCTATCTATCTATCTATCTATCTATCTATCTATCTATCTATCTATCTATCTATCTATCTATCTATCTATCTATCTATCTATCTATCTATCTATCTATCTATCTATCTATCTATCTATCTATCTATCTATCTATCTATCTATCTATCTATTCACATGAAGATGAACACATATAATTAACAAAGAAAACAATCTGTTTACTGATGTTGCTATCTGCTCACCGGCCTTAATCGAAGTTATACATATATAGTCATGTGAAAGATGTTAGATATCAACCTATCAAGTCGTGCTGCTATTCTAAGAAATTGATGTAATCATAATGCATAATTTTACATTAAAATTACACTGATAATGTTATAATAATATTGTGACATGTAATATTATGAGAGTTTTTCCTGCAAATGTTAAAATGCACTTTATCCCTCCCATGTTTCCTTTTATATGAACATCAAGTTTATTGCTCCTTAAGAAACTCTTAACCTAAGAATCGTGAGTGCGCTCCTTCGTGGACGTGTAGATTTTCGCACGGGGTTCGTTTTTCGCGAATATAGTAAGCGATTCATAGGGGCGCCATATAACAGCGTAGTGACCCCCTTTAGCTTCGCTCGACTTCTGATTCGCTTTGGCTTCCAACGTCTTTCTATGACTGTCTCCAAGGGACCTGCGTGCTTATTGATTTTTGAGCGTGAATTGAAAGAGGCAGGTGTAATGCAGATGAACTCTTAAGCGTATAGCGCAGCAACAGCGGGTATGGCGCTGGGAGAAAACAGATCGACAATATATTCCGCACCCTACCAATGTTGAAATGTTTGAGCTGTGGCAAAAAGCAAACAGCTTTTGCCTTCTTCGTCCTTCGGCAAAGTGTGCAGCTTCGTAAACTGATCTCCTCAGTAATAAAACAAGCATGAGATAAAGCTGGAAACGGAGTTTGCGGTAGAGGCGTGCGCGTGATGAGGATAATGACGTTTGCCATAAATTGAATTTGAATGCCGAGACAAATTGATCGCGGCGTTCGTTGGAAATTCGAACGCACTTTCGGAGTATATCTCATTTGCCAGCTGTTTTTATTTCATTTTGGTGTTTATTTTTCCGGCCATTGACATCCACGCGTCAGGCTGCAGAAAGGAACACCCGTCGTTAAATTAAAATAGAATGAATTGCCGGAAGTTGATATTGCCGTTCGATACTCTCGCTATAAATCATCTGTACAGAGCACCGGGTCTAAGAAAACAAATAAACGAAAACATCGTCGTCTTTCTTTGGCGGAACGGGAGAGGCAGCGTAACAGGAGCTCTTCGTGACCGTGTTCTTTAGTGCATGCAAGAATATTCAGTAGGCAGACTTTTTGCACTATTATTTTGCACTGTTATCTTCAGAGAGACTTGCACTTTGGCGTCTACCTGAAAGATTTAGACCGCATGAACGCATAAAACTCCTTAATATATTTTAGAGCCAAGTGTAGCCCAAGGAATAATTAACATAGGCCATTGTCTTTTTCTATTTATCGGTCTTTATTTTTGTCTCGTTTTAATGTGTTGTTTTGTACACAGTTAAGGTACACGGGCGATCATTTATTTCGATAACAACGAACCAAACGCGGTTTCTTGACAGCATCTTCATTTTGGCGCTAAAAAAAGACAAACACATACGAGACGACTGGACAAGCGCTTGGTCTCTGATGTGTTTGTCTTGTTTTAGCGCAAAAATGAAGATGTCGTCAAGTATTCACCAACTCATCCAGCAACAACTTCTCATGAAACATGGTTTGCCGACTACATAATGTGCTTTCGTTGTTCTCGAAGCATTGGAGGAACAAATTTTCAACAATGTTTTCACCAGAAAAGAACGATAACGAATCGCTGCCGGTGTTTAGCCTTACTCATCAAGAAGAGAGTGTTTCTTTACTAATCCTGATTTGCAAACTAAGCAAGTTGTGCTCAGAATATAAGTGAAGGCAGTACAACTTCATAATGACCTAGTGTTACTAACCAAGTCGGTATTTCTTTTTCCGAGAGCAAGATCAGTGGAAACGTCGCAACTCTGGTTAAGGCTTTAAGCATAAAAATAATTCTATAGCAGCAACATTCCGTCCGTTGCAGTAAGCGGGCGAGGAAGAAGAACACTTAGGATTTTTATGGTTTGTGCTTATCAAAGCATTAAACTCATTCTAGCGTTGAAAGGTCAAATGAAACAATATCAGCTATCAAAGTCCGCGACACTGAACATCCTGTTTAGAATGAAACAAATTGCGAAACTACGCGAAACTCGTTAAAACTAATCTGGTTTGGTGACTCCGCGAAAACATTTTCGCTGACGAAGGAAGCCGGTACAGAACCAACAGAAAAAACAATAACATAAACAGCTCGAAAGCTGTCTAACGTTCATCATTTTGATTTTCTCCATCATGCATGTTGCTATCAACTAGTCAATTTTCCTTGCAGTCAGGTCAGAAAAAAAAAAAGAGCTCAGCCAGACATACTGGAAAGCTAAGAAAAAAAAGACACAGAAATAATTTTTCTGGTTGGGCTCAATCACTTTATGAACTGCGTAGCGGTGATTTTTTTCGCTCTTTACTAGACTGAACGTTCTAGACTGTCGGTGTTATGCTCCTCCCTCTCTTCCTTCTACTTGTTCTTCTTCCTCATCTACTTCTACTGCTGCTTCTTGGTCTTGTTCTTCGTCCTCCTCCTCCTTATCTTCTTATTCTTCTTAGTCTTGGTATTGTTCTCCTTCTTGTTCTTGTTCATCGTCTGCTTCTTCTTGTGTCTGTTCTTCTTCTTGTAATCATTCGTCTTGTATCTGTTGTTATCCTTCGTCTTCTTCTTCTTATCATTCTACTTGTACCTGTTGTTCTTCAGCGTGGTCCTCATCCTCTTTGTCGCCCTCTTCTCCTTTTCTTTCTCTCTTCTTTCTCCTTGTGCATCGTGTTTCCCTTATTCTCCTTCTTCTTATACGTCATCTTCTTCTTCAGTAAAGCACTCCCGATGCCGCGGTAAATACACCCCCCCAAAAAAAATTTAAAAAAAGAAAGAAAAGAAGGGCCATTTTCAAGTGAAACGCTTCTTTTTAATTCTGGCTTTTGCTCAGCTGACTCTTACTTGTGGCATTTCTCTTCCTGTTGCTGTACTTAAAATTGAATGTTGCTTCCTGCCACAGGCTTCAGCGGCTGCGTACTTCCACAGATGCGGCGTCGAGAAATCGTTTAGCTAACTGCTCATTCACCGACCTTTAATCTCTCAATACAATGCCTGGTGGTTCAGTCGACGCGTTGCGGCATTTCGTGAATCGTCCGCACGGTAACATAACGTATTATTGGTTTTATAACTCTGACAGTGCTGAATTCCGCGGTTTATTATTCTTGTTTGTTTGTTTGTTTGTTTGTTTGTTTGTTTGTTTGTTTGTTTAGAGTTTCGCTGAAATGACACTGCCTGTGAGAGCGTAGGCTGGCTCACTGCAGTCGCTTCCCTAATATTCACCTAAACATCGCAGTTCTCTTTCATGCACGGCGCATCGTTCTGCGCAACCTGTCTACGTCGTTTCCAAGCTGTTGTGGAGTCGCCGCTAAAGCTAGCATAACTGGCGCGCTATATGCGAAATCCACTGTCTTACCGTAGATTTCGTGAATCCAATGTATTACCTATATACGACGTCGCTGAAGCAACAAACAAAAAGTAAATGATTGAGCGGAAGTAGCCCATGTATAAAATGTTTGACAGCTAAAGAAACGAAAAGCATTATCTGAAACGCACTGCTAGCCTTGCTGAGGTGAACGTTACACTAGCGAGGTCGTTGGGTGGACAGAACTGCCCTTTCGACCTTTGTAAGTGGTCGAAAGGGCGTGCTATCGCGCGTTTTTATGCCGAGCCGTTTCACTCTTTTTTTTGCAGCAGACAAAATATGGCACTGTCATGGCCCTGTACATCTGTCTCCCTTCTTTATTGTACACGTGATCATTTTCTCTAGACTTGTACAGTTGTTCTTTATTTGCTTCTTGTTTTGCTTGCTTCATATATTTCCTTGGCACCATTCTCTGCGGCAACGCTTGTGCTGGCAACCAGTGGTCATAACGAAACTTGCCTTCGTTATCAATTCCACAATGAATTCCACGAGGCATGATGCAGTTCGGGAACAGTCTTGCTCTATATTCGCGCTAGACTGTAATAATAATTGTTGGGGTCTAACATCCCGAAATCGCTCGCGAGACTGTAACTCTAGAATAGATCGTAAGATGATGTTTGAACCAATCGTGATGGGCGACATTCCATTAGCGGCAGCGGTGAGCCAATCGGATAGAGCCCTTTCGAACTAGCAGTTTTGATAATCAGGCCCCTGATGTTTCTCTGATCTCTTATCTAGAAACTTCTGGCGCTCTGTGTGTACACGTAGACTTCCTCTTAAACAGTTTCTGTGACGAAGTGCTGAAGGACTTGAATTACTTGCCATTATAGGCCTTTCGACTCAAGCGCCTCTCTTCATTGAACCTCTGTCGCAGCAGCACCCCTAAGGGCAATGAACAACTTAGAATGGTGACGCACATATGGACTCGATACACTTACGAGTATTCTTGCTGGTCAGAGAAAGCACGAGGGCAGCTTACAATCTTCGCTTTTATGAAGAAGACACTTAAGCCCCACCTCACCCCCCGCCTCCACTCTCGCACAAGAAGCGTCCGCAGACCATAAGGAGTCGCATAATGCACTGTCCGTCTTTCTGTCGATAGTCTCTGAACACGAACCAGCAGAGCTGAGGCATTCAGTTGCAATGCAAGCACAGGGAGGGGGGCCGACACTTGCCTTCATTTCCGGTTGCTCTTTGCTTTTTTCCTGAACCAACGCACCGGAAGTTGCTTCCAGCAGGGAACACCATGTCTTGTTTCCTCAAGTTCCTATTCCCTTTGTTCGAATCTGCAACTTGCTTTCTTTTTTTTTTTTTTTTGAAATCTTAGCGAGCTCTGTTGTCGAACAGAGTTGGTGCTACTGAATTTGTTTTGTATGCGGATATGTATTCACGCGCCAGTCCGTATGATAGACCAGTTGGTAAAGAAAGGCGCCTGCCACTCAAGACGGCGAATAGTAAAAGAACGTTAGTAAAGAAATCACGACGAAGCGTGTGTTGTTCATTGAATCTCGATTGTGGATGCAGGTAGGCACGTCTGAAAAGTAGCCGCAGTCCGCCGTGATGGCGCAGTGCTTACGGTGCTCGACTGCTGACCCATTTCGATAAACGACGAATACCAAAGGTCCGTGTATGTGTGATGTCAGTGCAGACAAATGAATACCAGATGGTCTAGATTTGTGGAGCCCTCCACTACGGCGTGCCTCAATCTTATCATGGTTTTGGCACGTAAAACACCCCATATCATCATACTTACTATCAATACTGGTCTGCAATTTTCTTTCCACTCGAACTGCTTTATCACATGCAAAATATTCTCAGAATGTTTATCACTTTCATCAGCTTCGTGCATAGAACGTCCGCCCACCCGGTCGCACACTTGTGTCAGTTCATAACTGTGCACGCTTATATCAAATGCGCAGCGCGTAGTGTGCTTGCTCCACGCGCTGCCAACAAAATCGAGCGACGTGTCAGTGGGAATGAGCTTACGCTTTTCAGGTTTCCGCAACGGGTTTCTCACACCGTCGCGCCCAGACTGACTTGAATCCTTGAGATTCTCGTGCATTGCAGCCATTTTTTTTTAAATTCAAGTCCACCAACTTTAGCTTCTTTCTTTCTTTCTTTCTTTCTTTCTTTCTTTCTTTCTTTCTTTCTTTCTTTCTTTCTTTCTTTCTTTCTTTCTTTCTTTCTTTCTTTGACATTCTGTTCCTGCTCCGCTTGATAGATGCTTGGATTTCAGAAACTATTTTTGATGTTGTTTCGTTGCGCTTTTGTTGTTGTTCTAAAGTTGCAGCTCTGGGGTAAAGTATGGCATTGCTAATTAAGAGCTGGCTTGTTAAAATCTTGCTAATTAAAACCTTGCAAATAAGCTAGGTCGGCCACGAACTCCGCTGTTTGTCCAGCCTTGCACAAGTGCAAGCTGCCCACACTTTTTTCAAGGGATCATCGAAGGACCTCATTCTAGGAGCTTAGTAAGGCCTCATCATGCCTAGGTGCCTCATCAAACACAATAAGTGGCCGTCGGCGTCGGCAAAAGGAACCATGCAAACGGTCACGTGATCAGAGACAACGGCTTGATGACGTAACTTTGCACTCCTCTTGTAAGTGCTCCTTGCCACGCACGACTGCAAGATTGGGCTTTCTGCAGCAGGTGTTTTACGGCGAAAGCTGTTATGAGATCACAACAACAGTGCCGCAGTTGTCCGCCGCCGCCGCCGCCGCAAGTCCGTAACCGCTATCGCGCGAACTAACAAGAAATGAAATGAGAAAAAAGTATGCAGTATCGGATAAGACTTGAAGCCGGGCCCTATGCGTGGCTGTCGAGTCTTCTACCACAGAGCCATGCCGGTGCTTGACACTCCTTCGCAAAGAGACCCTATACCACGGTGTTAGAAGTACAGGTGGAACGACGCAGCACCGGCGCCGTGCGCTCGCTGCGTCGAACTTCGGTTCCTCCGCGCCGTCATGCCGCGAGATGGCAGGAGCAGTCAAGAGGCTCACAGCGGCGCGCGCCGGCCTCTCTTCCGACCAAGCCACGGTGACGAAGCAGTTGTCGCCACATTGCTTCCTCGTTTAATTCTTTTTGTGCGATGGCAGGTCATGCTATTCGAGTGAGAAAGCCGTGAAATGGGCAAAAAGTGTTTTGTGCCGCGGTGCAACTCTGTGTACAAGACCTGCACTGAAAAGTCGATTTTTCTGCACCCTGAGATGCGGAACGCCTGAATGTTTTGCGCCATGCGATTCCGCGCAAGGACCGCTTGCTGCAGTCGACTGATTACGCGTGCGAGAAGCACTTCGAGCCGAGGTACATAACGAAGACGTGGGAAGCAGTGTACAAAGGGCACGTTCTTGTGAGCGCATCACGAAATGCGGCTCTGGCTAATGACGCCGTGCCGACGAAGTATTGAGTTCGTTTTGAGTTCATCGTCTTGAGTTCATCCACGCCGTGAGTTGGCCCGTTTTTTTTTAACACCTACGTGCGTTTGCAGTCTTTCTCTCTCTGTGCGAAAGCTACGCTTGTTAACAATGAGAATATATGGGGTTTTACGTGCTGAAACCACGTTATGATTATGAGGGACGCCGTAGCAGAGCTCCACAAATTTCGGCAATGTGGTGTTATATAACATGCACTGACATCGTAGAGTACACGGGTCTCTAGCACGCCGCCTCCATCAAAATGCGACCGCCGCGGCTGGGATCGAACTAGGGAACTTCGGTCAGCAGCCGAGTACCGTAACCGGTGTACCATCGCGGTTGACTGGCTACGCTCGTAAAGACTCCGCACACCGCGATCGACGTGTTCCTTGAAAGACGAAGTAGTAACGCTGTCTTCGGGTGACTATGCGAGACATAAACAGTGAAATATATTCCTCAGTTCGCAACAGAGAAGAATCGGAAACATATATCCACCATTCATAATGTCTCCCCTTCTCGCAGTGCCAAACCAGGATGCTTTTTCATATCCTTCGTCGGTGCCTCAAACTTAGCTGCTGGCATTCGCTAAAATTCAGTATTTTATGCACGACCAGCTAAACAGTCGTATTCGTGACACATTTTTTTATCCGCGATCAACGACCGCAAATTACTTCGAATGTTCGCGACAGCAAAGACAGCTGTGCATTTTCTGTTGTAATACTACGGCTAATGCGGTATTTTTTCTAACTATCTAAACTATACTTCTACAAATAGAACTAATTTTTGTCATATTTCAGCGTGACGTCACTGATTGTCCGAATGAGGAAAGCATATGTTGAATTTGCCACCGCCAACCTTCGCGGTGGCAAATTCAACATATTCAACAGGTAGCGGCTGTATCGTCCAAATTTCGATTTATTCGAAGCTATTATTTATTTATTTATTTTTGCGCTCGTTATAGCGCGAGCGCACAGTTTTTTTATTCATTTCGAGGGGCGGTCGCGGCTCCGAAGCGACCACGCCTGATACCGCTCTTGAGCCACCAGTAGTGTAGCGCCATCTAGGGCCCTGTGAACAAGACGCCACAAACCGCGGACAAAAGTTCGCCGCTTCCGGAGACGCCGTCGGTCCACCTATAATACTTCTAACACCGTGCCCTATACTAGTGATGCAGAACTATCGATGGTACTATCGATACTATCGATAGCTGAGTCACTATCGATACTATCGATGGTAAAAGATACTATCGATGGTGCTATCGATAGTAAGTACTATCGATAGCTTAAAATCAACAGCGCGATCTTATTGCAGAATAAATTTGGTGCCCCGTGGTACATAGTGGAGCCTGAGGAGCAAGCTGAAGGGCAAGAAAGTTGACATGCTTGCGTTCTTCACCAGAGCGCTTCGCTGACACATGGTCATAAAGTCAAACTATTCAGCTGTAGCAGAAAGGAAGCCGTTACTTGGGGTGTAACTGTGCGGCTTCAGTTTTATATTGCATTTGATGATTTCAAAATAAAAAAATTATAAATAACTAAGTTTGTTAATTGTAAAACGTAACCGGTTGCTTTTAAATACTAATTTATTCATGGACATATGCCGCCATTTTGACTGCGCAAATAATTTCTCTCGATAAATATTTCCTCATAAGTTAAGTGAAGCTGATAGTAGGCTATCGCGAATATTTTGGCAATTTGGCCAGCCAGCAACAGCATCGTTATTCGCACCACTATGGATAGTCTGTCACGTAGTTGTGACGGTGAAGAATGCTGCAGCAAGGCTGGGAAATACGAAGCTCTTTTTTTGGTCGAATTTTTGCCCAGAAAATCAACACTCAGAATACAAGCGACGCACGCTGCGCACTGATTGCGGCGAGAACAGTCGCCGGCCGTCGAGTAATCTGACAATCGGTGGAAGGCTTCGTCTTTTATACATCAGTCATCAAACCTTCCAGCGTTATCGCTGGTGCTCGCGTAAGCTCTCGAATAAAATTGAATATTCGCGTCCGGCGCGTAAACTTCAAATGTCAAACAATCGCGAAACTTCTCAAGCATTGCGGCGCGGTCTGCGTTGAACGCAGCTAACAGTCTGTGTGTGAAACCCGAATACATCAAAACAAAGCAATAAACATGCGTGGCAGTAATATCGCTAGTCATATTACCGATGGTACTACTGATTCGACTATCGATAGTTTATCGATAGTAGTACTATCGATATTTTGTTTACACTATCGATAGTTTCAAAGAAACTATCGATACTATCGATAGTCAATTTACCGATAGTTCTGCATCACTACCCTATACAGGTGTCAAGTCGGCAAGTAATCGCGTTAACTTATGTAATATAGAGTGGCGGAAGAGTAAAGTAAGAACCCGCGACGTCGTACAATTCTAATTCCGCAACGAGTGTGTGGTTTAAAACTTCCCACCCACTACAAAGTGCTGAGCGATAATTCTTCATCGTCATCAGCCGCAGGCAGCATCAACAAAGGGCACACAGGGCCTTACAGATGTATATCGGGTACCTCGCTTATCCGCAGAAAGACGAATGGCATAGCGGGTTCTTCCCTGCTTCACAAAAATTATGATTTGAGGCGTAGTTGATACCTTGCATGTGTACATGTATTGGTTGCCCCAAGCCAATTTAAAAAGGCCTCTGGAAAGGCCGCTCTTCCAGCTTTCGCTGTAACTGTGCTGCGCGTTCCACCCATGCCTTGTGTTTTCTTTTTTTTAAAGCCAACCACGAAGGGTGATTCAGGTCCCCTTTCAAAAACTGTAGCATCGATACACGCTAGCTATAGCTCCTGGCATCGCAAGCGATGAGGCGGCAAACTGGGCGGAAATATTTCCAAATTGGGAGGTAGTTTAGCTGTCGCAATTTATTCGGCTTCCATCTCATTGCTCCTTTATTTATTTTCTTAGTCTGTTCCTTCTCACCACAATCCAAGATCCCGATGTAGGTGCGCGCAAGAAATATGTGCTCGCTTTCTCGGCTAATACGTTACGCGAAGTAGCGTGCGGGTCACCGAACTTGATTTCACTTGAGAAGGGTTTCCAGCCGTGAAGCGCGGCAGTAAGTTGCACGTGCCATTGAACACCAGTACGCCTGACTTGCTATGTGACGGTGTTTTCTTTTCTCGGCGTTATATATCACCTGGTTAGAGTCGTATTCGGCAACCTGAGTAATGACTTTGAGCTCAAAGGGGTAATTTGTATTTATTCGTGAGGTTTTCATGGGGTATGCTTCTTATGATGTCAATGACTCAAGATAAAGAGGAAAAAAATCGGGAGCTCTTGCCTCATCGGGAAACTGTGGGCGAGCGAAGCTTGGCGTATTCGTGCGTGACGTAATACTTGTCCTTCTTTCTCTAGATCGCATTGCGCAATGCTCCCTTCTAACTTTTTCTTCCTGCATCCCGGGAATGGGACCTTCATCCACGTGCTTAGTAGCGCAGCACTTCAGTTGCCACGGGCAACAACGACGGTCATGCGTCCCTATCCAGGCAACGATGAAATGTGGCAACTTGAAAAGATAAGTGACCCCTATAGAAGATCAGATTGCCGCATCAGAAACGACTGATAGCCGACAAGCCCATGATGGTAAGAGCATCAATTATTGGAGAACGCCACGTACAAATACGAATGCGGCCAGCGCACCTTCTAGCGCCGTGTTTCTACAGGCTCGTCGGTGCCGGGCTTTTCGCGTACGTCGTCACCGAATTGTGTGAATTAGAACAAGCTCCGCCTGAAACATCTTCTATACACCGTTCCTTTTCAGTCTCAAGAAGATGGATCGAATTACACTCTAAGAAAAAAAATCGAGCATTTGGGGAGCATTTCTACCCCACAAGAATAATCGCCATCCACCTCGCGTACTTTCCTTGCGTTATCACCGCGGGCCCGGCACTTCCCGGTCACGAACGGCGTGCGCGCTTTCAGCGTGACGTAGCATTCTTGATAGGAAATTGGCGAGAGCCGGGTTTTAAGAAAGGAAACGCGAGCAAGCCATATGACGATTATTGTTGTGGCAGAAATACTCCCCAATTATTCGATTTTTTCTTAGAGTGATATGTATGTACATTACATTACTTGCCTTGATGTATGAGCTACTTGAATACGGACAGAGGAGCTAGCACTCACCATGGATCTTCTGATAGAGGGTCGTAGTAGTACTAGGAGTACTTATTAGATGACAGGGCGAACCTAACCTAACCTTTGTTACAGCTTGCTTTAGATTTAGTCAACGCGTCACTGTTAGGATAACAGTACTTCTGAGGCAAACTGGGCGCATTATCAAAAAACGACCAGTTTAACGGTATGTGCAATTCGTATGGTCAGGGCTGTATAGCTAAAGCTTAACGTTACTTGACCTGATGTACTAAACTAACGCAGCAATGGCAAAAAAGCAAGAAAAACATCTAAAATTTTGATCGCGTCTAGTATGCAGTGTGCATTGCAAGGAAAGTTGTCCTGCAATTTTCTAGTAGAGCCGCAGCGCAAGTGATAATCCATCGGTATGCACATTCAGATATGCGCTTTCAAATCCACATTCTGGAATAATCGTTCATCCATTCATGCTTCTGTGTAAGCAACGGCAGTATATTTCATAAAACGGAGCATCAACTTCACCTTCCTTGAATACTACGTACACTAACCAACAAATACCACCCTTCCTTCAATATTGAATGCAATCTGAGGAAAGGAAAGAAGATTAAAACGTTTCAATATTTGCGACGCGATTTTTTGTTTCGCTAACAGTACAGTTCCACTCATTCAAGAGTTACGTGTCTATTTCTTAATATTGAGTTTCCTTTAACTGTTTGAGGCAGCGGCCCAGGCGTTGTGTGATGATACAGAAAAGCCGTATCTCGTTTGGTGGTCGATGCGCACAACCCGCTTTCTCATAAAGGCGTGGTCGCATGAGCCACCATCCCGAAAAATCTCGGCCCGCGAAAGTGGGTGTGGCACAGTTGACCCGATCCGTTGCCGCTCGCCGCCATCGTGTCGTGAATAATGCCTTCGTGCCTTTTCTTCTGTGCTGTTCCTTCATCCGCGAGAAACCACCCTTAGCAGTGCGAGGACAGTAATTGCCGGGTACGTAGTCATCATTTGACGCTCCTTCTCTCCATCCTTAGGGAACGCGTAGGCCGCACGAATGGCCGCAATAATGCTTTCACGCCGTTAGCTGTGCGACGTAGTTCGAGCAATTTTTGTTGCGCCTATCGCGCGATGCGGGCGTTGTCGCGTATTCAAAAGTATTTGCCACAAGACGGATCTCCGCAGGATTCGATCTCATTACCGCGTAGTGCTAGCTGTCGCAACTTCGTGAATATTGCCTCAGTGTCTTCATCAGTTTCCGAGTCGCTGTGATCTCGTTGCCTTCTTCTTTCTGCCTCTCTAATCCTAAGAGAATCAATTTTTCGACTAGTTGATTGCGCATATGTGGTTGATGTATATTAACGCAAATAAATTCAAGGAACGCATCTCATTTCTTCTGTTCCATGTTTTATTCACGCCTATTTATCTCAACCAGTGTGCCCTAACCTGCTTGTCATCGTCGCCTATATCTTATCGCAGTCTTGGTACTGTCGACGTCATTTTCGTGCTTCACTTGTAGTTATAGTCATTATCGCGTCGTGGGCCTCATTCCATCAAAAATCTCTAGTGCCATCTTTATGTTTATCATAATCGTTATCATGTTGTATCTCTTGTGGCGTCGTAGTTGCAAAGCTAATTCCGTCTTTCTTGCTGTCGCCGTTGTTATGTAATCTATTGCTCCTTCCCTCGCTTCTACACACTGTTGCCCCGTGCTACCTTATTTTTGGGGAGAAACAACTGTGTTATCCCTATAACCTCAAATTACTATACAGGCTGATTTCCGTTGGTTTAGTCGTGCCACCTGCGGCAAGTTATTCTGGTTCCCACTCAATTTCTATAGTTTTACATTTCCAGCAAACACAATAGAGGGTAATTTTTTTTAGAATGAACATATTTCGTTGGATTGTAGTTTTGTTACAAAATATCAAATTTTAATGTGGTTTGCGGCAAAATATTCAGGAAGGATGAAAATTTAATGACCGGTCTCGTTTTTTGACATGCGACGCAGAAAAAAAAATAAATAACAAACAACGAAGACCACGCAATTCTGTTCAAGAAGGATGGCTAGCGCTTATAAAACGTGCTTTAAAAACTCGTCGTGAGGCATACAAACGTGACTAGTAAAGGTTTGTAAATGTTATGAAGGTTTATACCCTTTTACCCTACAGCAGGTGTTCCGAATTCAACTGTTCTGACTTCAACAATATGTAGACCCTCTTGTTTGGGATTCAGCGCAATGTCGAGGTTTTAGTTATTTATTATTTATTGTTTATTTTCTGCTTTGTACATAAAAAAACTGAAGGGGAAATAAATGCTCATCCTCCCTGAATTTTTAGCCGAAAACCGCATGAAAGCCGGATAATTTGTAGCAGAATTTAGAGCTCAGTGAAATAAGTCACTTCTAAAAGAACCACTCTGTACAATCTTTATATGAAGTTTCTTGGTCCGTTATGTATTTCTCTCCATATGAATGTACAAGTACACTTTTCCATCCTATCTTGTCATAACAAATGCCAGACTGGCAACCCTCACTTCATTTCAATGTTTTTCGCTGATGTCTTTCAATCGCCAACCTGCAGCACCGTCATGTTAACGCAGTCATGAAGACTAATAAAACGAACAATTTTCTGCAAACTACAAAAAAGAAAAAGCCGTGCTACAAATGGGGCCACTGGACGCAACACAGCGGTCCTTATACGCCTCGACTGGCCGCATAAATACTTCACGTAATTAAATCGCTCTCAGAGCTCCGTTCCTCGTTTTAATTCAATTATCACGATACATTGCCCTCCGCGCGATGTTCTCGAGCGCGCCGAAGCGCGCCATTCCATTTGTGAGATGAAAGGCACCGCAGGGTCTCTCAGTTATTTTCGAGCATGAATTTATTGCGCGTATGCACTAGTCTAGAATTTTTAGGCGTAGAGAGCTTACGTGATCTTTTTGTTTAATATGTTTGGAGTTCTGTGCATCGGTATTCTATTTTGCTGGTGACCAATGCGTTTCCAAGTATGAACAGGAAGAACAAAACATCAAAAGGGAGCTTAGTTTTTCGGTAATTAGGGAAGAATATCCATCAGGACACCATAATGCGGAAAGCTAACAGAATATTAAGCAGAATAATATAAGCGCGGCTAACTAAGGAATGACGTAGCTCTTCTATTGTTAATAATAAAATAATTTTGATAGTTTCACGTGCCAAAACCAGGATGTGATCACGAGGCACGCGGTAGTGAAGGGCTCGGAAAATTTCGACCATCTGTTGTTCTTTAAACGTGCACGGACATTGCACAGTACACGGGCCTTTACCACTTTACCTCCATTGAAATGCGACCAGCACGGTCGGAATTGAACCCGCGACTTTCGGTACGACAGCCGAGCACCGTCACCACTGCATCACCGAGGTGGACTGTCCTTTATGAAGGAGGCTGTGCCGATCAGACCCGAAGGCCTTAAGGATGGCAAAGTGTACATGGTTTTGTGTGTGAAGGGAAGGCGATATGCTTGAGAATATCGACCCCTGCGGTAACACACCAACAGTTGCCGAGGGACGGAAGGAACAAACCGAAGCGGGCTACGCGGCTACAAATTACGTCCACCTATGCCGACACAATGCCCCCCCCCCCCCCCACCAATTGCTGCGGTGGCACGTACAAGCCTCGGGAGAGGGTCGTCTCGCTTGTCTCGCTTGTCTCGTGCGAAACGAGAACGTCGCGAGAACGCTAGGATTACAAGGCCGACAGGGAAGAGCAGCCTTCTTTCCCTTCCTTTCCTAGCCTACGCCCTGGTCTCGTCTATCGGTCTTCAGCTCGTTTCGTTAGCGCGTCTGACTTCCTTCCGCCAAGCTAGTTCCGTGCTGCGTTGCGAGGGTTCAGGTGAGGTGTGAGCATCTGCATTCGTGTGCATTTTTCTCCCAAAATGGAGCAGTCCAGCTAGTTCACTTGTAGGCATAGAGCTACTCTGTTATATCCCGTAGTCTTCGTGCGCAGCAGTTAACGGAGCAGAACGAAGCCAGGTCTGTTACGCGTTCGACTCCATGTGAGCTGCGCAGCTTGCCCACACGCAGAAACAGCTGTGACAATGCAGGATGACTTGTTCTTGAGCTAGTTGGTGTTTGCGGATCGTCGTAATGGAGTGCTAAGTCACAAATATATGAAACAACGAACGAAGAACAGACTTGAGAAATAACTCTCTATTCCTCGTTCGACGAAGAGACATCATGGTTCCTCTCACGCCATCATGGGCGAAGCCCAGTCAGTGGTCTATCCACCATTTCTTCTGATTTCCCATCGCTCGGGTGACTTTCTCTTTCATTTTTCGACCTCGACAGTGGAAGAAAGCGCAATCCAACACGCGAATATAGGGGAGAGTAAAATATAAAATTGAAACGAAAGAAAGTTACGCGATGACACTTGCACGCCATATCCTCCTCGCGCTACACTGTGTGGGGTACCGATCTTCTCACATAAACGCCCTCTGCCGGAAGAATGGTACCCTCCCTCTCTGTGACATCCTTGCCTATGTTACTACCTTTTAAAAAGCGGCGGACACTTCTCGCGTCATTTAATCGTTTTCTGGGCGGAAGTACAGGAGATGTGGGCGCTAAAAGCAAATTGAAAAGTTTTGGGTTGCTCCACGGACACGGAAACGAAGCGGTTTGAGCGGCCTCTTACCGCGGCAATCGCGTAGTCTGTCACCATAACGCTCCACTTTTAAAGGGGTCATGAACCACTTTTCCAAGTAATGATCTAATGGCCTCAGTATCGGAGTATACTGCCTCCCGAATCGATTGCCGCAAAAATTTCTCGAATCCGTCAAGAATCAGCGGAGTTACGGGGGTTTGGCGCACGCTCCCGGCGCTTTCTCTCTTTTCTCGTGCCGGCGAGCGCACTGGAAGCTAGACAGGGAGGGATGGCATGGGGGAAAGAAGTTACGCCAGCGCGCGTCGTGAAACGCGATCGCTCTCCCGCTGTGATTCGCTTGCGCGAGTGCGGCTACCGTGTACTGAGGAGTGCGGCGCCGGCACCCCGCGGCAAGAAGCGCATCTGATCCGAACGCCGCTCTCAATTTACGTCGGCTGTCGGCCAATAAGCATGCTATGTCTCTTGCTACGTACAGCGGACAGACGCCCCGCCCACCGACGAGAGTGAGAACCGGCCTCTGTTTGAAAAGAGGGTGCCTGGGGAAACGGCAACTTCGCGCTCCGCTTGTGGCCATTACGCGGCGCGCACGACTGTAATATTTGGCAGAGCAGTTCATAGCCGTGTCAGCTTTCCGCAGGATGTGTTTTTTCAATCAGCCCAAGGGGTGCTTCATGACCCCTTTAAGCCGTGCTTCGTGCGTGGATGGGTGTTTGATTCCGTGAGTCTCGTTTTCGAGAGAAAAACTCGAAACACTCAGTTTCATGAATGTGATACTTGGATCATTGGCGTAGCCAGGGCGGGGTTGCGGAGTTCACCCCCCCCCCTCCCCCACGCGATGTTTTAAATTCTGCGTGTTTACATGCGCACATACAAGTACATGCACAAACACGCGTAAAGTGAGGGTGAAGCCCCTATCCATACCCCCGATAAAAATTCCTGGCGGCGCCCCTGACTTCGATGCGAAAGCTACAATGCACCTTTCTCAGTGGAACGGTAGCTGTAGCCCAATGGGCATTGTGTGGAATTAAACTGCAATAACTTTTAATTTCACAACAACTTCTTAACATGCACTTTTCGGGAAGCAACACCGCAAGAGTGCGTGGTTCTGACTTTAGTGACACGTAAGACGTTACAGCGTTTATTTCGGGGCAGAATTTTCTTGCGCACTTAGCTAGACGATTATATCTGTCTTTATTTTAACGTGATAGCGTTAGAGAGCTGATTTTGCAGAAATCCCCGCGTCGGCGTCGTCGGTTGGGAGCGAAAAATGATCTTGTCAGTGACCGAAAAATCGAAAAAGATGCAAATAAAATAATAAAATATCTTCGATTCGAGTGAGAATCGAACCCCGTCCGTCTGCGTAGCAAGCAGGTGTTCTAGCACACAGCACTGCTATTACTTTAAACTGCTTTCGAATAAAAAACTATATTAATATTGTCATGAGGTCGAAGTAGTATACTAAACGCATGCAAACATGGCAGAAGCGTAGAATCGCGCCAGGCGTGTAAACATGGCAAATGCGAAACGAGTGGCTGTTTTAAAGGCCCACCCATTACAGAGCGCTCAGACATATTTAGTCATCATCAGCTGCAAAAGCAAAAACAACGTGAGCAGCTGCGTAGGTTCGCGTGTTGCCTTACGGACACGTAGTGGGCCCTTCGATGATTCGACAAAGGAATAACTATGGCGTAGTGGCACTTCGCAACTGTACTTGCGGTAGGCATTCAAGGATCACTTGAAATGGCCAGTGTTACGCGCACAGCCATTCGTTTCCTTACGGCACAGTTGAGGCATGCGCCGAGAACCGAATCGAGGCTAGCAATTGAGAAGGAGATGCGCACGGGGCCCGGTTATGCTATCGCGTTCCACTGTTAAAGGCGAAGCTCAAGCGCCCCCAAGGTGTTTTTTCTGCTTTTGACATTGACGACATCATGGCAGACGCCTTTTCTGTCACCCTTTCCTTGCAGTTACTTTCTACAGCCGGACCTTACTATGAGGAAGTAGAACGGGACCATAAGCAAATTTGCTACGCCCGATACGCAATATTCGTTGTAGCATTACACATAAAGATCAACTTTAACAAATTGGCAATTTGGCTCGTGCAAAAGTCCTACATAGAGAAGCGCATTATTTTACGCTTCAAACCACCTTTACACGTGGTAATCCTAACCTGTGTTTTTGTGGCATTTTAAACGAAATAGACCTGAAAATCAGAAGGTTATGTTAGAAAAGAACAAAGTGTCGTTGACAAAACAGGCCTACGTTGACATTTATCTGAACAAGGGTGTGGTTCTGAGTTTCATGAATGAATGTGCATGTGAATTGCCTTTCAAGGTTTGATTTGCTTTTTATGTTACCTCTCGAGTATTTAGCTTTGGGCGAACCAATTATTTCTTCGTTATAGGCAATTTTACTGTGGCTCTCGCTTTTTCGCTTTCGTGATAAAAATATTAAAAGTGACTGAAATGAATTGCGACCAACGATAGTTCGTATTTAGTTGGCTATAACCGATGATTTGCTGTATAAATGTCATGCAAGTAGGTGCAACAGTACCCTGGAATGAGCCTACGCTTTTGCCTGAACAACTGGCTAAAACGCGGTACGCGTAGTGACCTCGGGACTTGCAACTCTCTGGAGTTCTAGCTAAACGTTCGGCGTAATTACATTCGCGCAGTTTTTCGAACACTCAGGCAGTTTCTCCTATATTCACGTTGAACGTTAACTACCACTCTGATTGTCAAACAAAGCAAGAACCATGCCGCGTCTTTCTCGACAGATTAAGACTCTGCAACGACTGGCGTTTCTTCCGGCTGCGTGCGCGGTTCTGCGTAGTTCCCGCTTAACACGCACGCATCAGCGGAAGCGGAAAATGCGCTGCGTAAGCTACTTCCCTTGAATGCTGGTCATCAGCGTTTATCGCATAATGCCGCTCTTGTGCCCGCCTTACTTCGCGGACCTTTAAACGTACGCGCTTTCTAAGTAATTGCGGTATTTGTATTTGTATTGTAATATACATGGTTTGCGTTGATAAAGATTAACAGCTAAACTCGGCTCTCTGGACAAAAGCCCGCTCTCTCTAAAAAAAAAATTAGGGGGGGGGAGGGTACGATGGACGATGTCCGATGTGTGATTACTGACCACGAGATACAGGAAGACGAAGGAACTAAGAAAAACAAAAACAAGCAAATGAAACATTGCTCTTCTGATATTTCATTCATTTGGGCTGTCTACTGCCGGTCTCTGAATTCACTCCCAGACGCGTAATTAGTTCCGGGTTTATAGTTCTTGTTTTTGAAATTATAATAAGACGCGGTAATTTCACAAATGCTAACAAGTACATCATGAGCGTTCGCACAACCAAGAATTGACGTAAGGACGAGAAGGAAAAAAAAATACTCACAGGGTGCTGCGCCTAATAAAAATTGATTTATTTCCGTGCCATACATTCTCTTATGTACAACACGAAAATGACATAATAATAAGCGAAAACAAACGTTTCTTACTCTGTTATTTTCATGTCGCACATAAAGAAGTGTCCAGTACAGAAATAAATCAGTACGCGCATCACCCTGTGTGTGTTTCCTTCTTCTCCTTATGTCAATTGATGGCAACTCTAACAGTCATCAAATCATACAAAAAAAACACCACAGCAGCCTTACTAACAAATACAACTCTGTTTAGCCAACCCCAATCCAATAATTGAATTGTCTGACACTTTTTTACGCATGTACGACTACCCTGAAGGCTGAATTCACAGCCTTCCGACGTTCGAAATAGCCTCAGGTGAAGCGTGAAGGCGGAGCGATTGCGGTTCATGGTTTGGGAAGGAGGAAAAACGTCACAATTAGCGCCGCTTTGTGGCTATTGATCGCGTCTGTTCGGTGCAAAAGTGGTGAGAATGATCGCAGATTTGTGGTTTCCGTATACCCCTAGACTTTCCTAATAATTGATTAGAGGGAATTCTGGCGCTAGTGTCTATGGGAGCCGGAACGCATGGCGCTTCAGCCAGCATGGGATTGACGGGTAGCACATGCATTTGCCTAAGCATCCTTTTTCGGCTTCATTTGGTTCCATGTGCGCTACAGCCGCATTGTCGCAGGACGAAGTTCATGAAATTCAGCGAACGTTCAGCAGTGGCACAACACCACCTTGTCCCTCTTAGGCTCACGAATTCAAACCGGCTCGCGAAGTTCCCAACGGTGCCCTCTTTTATCCTAAATGAAAGCCAAAACAGAAAAATAAACAAAGCCACGAGGGCGTTCGAAGCCGCAAGCATGAAGACTAGGCAAAGTCGTGTGCTACCCAACAGTCCCACGGCGTTAAAATTGCAGCGCAAACACCGAAGACGCCGCACGAAACAGGCACGATACAACCGCTGCCTTTTCTTCGTGGGGCGTTTTGTGTGTCTGCGCTGCAATTTTAACCTCAGGAATATGTACGAACTAGACCCCAATGGAATTTAATTGAAATTCCCATGATAGCTGAACGATTACAATGCTAGAGTTTCCTCTAGTAAATACTCTAGGAAATTTTAACTCCGTACCCACTGCATAACTTGGCTCCCGTGATTATGACGTAATCGCGTATAATGCTGCCCCTTCGAGAGTGCTCTCCTACACGCATATCGATTTTGAAACGGGTGTGGGCTGCGAGTGTTGGGGACGGACCCGTGGCGTGGCGCCGATGTCATGGTCAGCGCCACCGAACAAACTTTTGCAGTTCATTCGGAGGTACAACCGAGAACTCCGAATGAACAATGCGGTTGCTAATCTTTTCATGCGATTTGATGCAGTCAAAGGTAAGCGGGCGGAGTAAGTGCATTGTTTCTTCATCCCTTTTTTTAATCCACACTGCGGAGTAATTGCATTGTTTCTTCATCCTTTTTTTTAAACCAGACTTGTCAGTTTAGGCAATAGTTGAATTGACGGACCGATAATGTTCCGTCATGAGCTAGGAGCTTTGTGTCCCAGAAATTGCATTCGCCAAAACTGTTAAATAGGAAGCATACGTTTTTATTGCGGAGCATTTACGAAACATATTCCGACTACAACACCAACATCCGCTGCTGTTAGCTCATAACAGCTTACGCTGTAAACAAACATCAGATGAGAAAGATGGTTATAGTCCTAAAGCCACAATTGTAAGAATCCAGATTTGGACAGATAGGATAAGCGACTGCTTGCCGCCGCGAAGTTTCAAGGACAAACGGCATTGGAAATCATATTTCTAATCACCGGTATTATTATGATTATCATCACTGCTACGTTAAGCACAAAGACAGGGATAACCTGCGTCCATGACGTCACATGAGAACTACTAATAGAAACTGAGCCAGCAATGTCGGCTCGTAATCGTAAATAACTCTGACCGAAGAGCTATTACGTCTGTAATCATTCGTGCTGTCTAGTAAGTTGTAAGCGCCGCCCGTGCCTGTGCGCGTCCGTCGAATTTCCACGATTTGCGTCTCGTGAAGGAATCATTTCATCACCGCATGCTGTATATCAACCATCGCTCCGAGAGATCCCGAAGACGGTCATGTTCAATGCAGCCGCGGTGGACATAGGGCATTTCGTAGGCTTGCGTGTGCGTGCATCGTCTCGCCCTGTGACCACAGGCGTGGCATGAATAAGCGAGCGGGTTTGTACTGAGCACGACATTTCCGCCTAAAAGCGAATCCTTTCGTGTCTTCCGCAGTCTTATAAAGAATTCATGACCGGCAGCGGAGACGACGATATGTGCCTTCCATAACGACTCTGCAGGGAGGCACATATATTCGCGAGATGTCTGTCCAGTCCATTGGCATGATTTTGCGCTGTGGGCTTTAAGCTGTACGCTGTGTGATGAGCCAGATTGATTGCACTCAGAGTTGTAGGTCCTATGTGACGCTGCATGCTGAAAGCAAACACGCTCAGGAGCAACCCAATGATAGGTAGAGAGACATAGAAATAACTAAACTTAATTTTCTTGAACAGAATGCTGAAGTCCCGAGGTGGGCGGCTACTTCATGCCAGGTAGCGGTGGATTTTTGTTGGGAGCCTAGCCCTGGTCAACAACTGTAGGTAATTCTTGGGACTTGTACTTGTCGTCTGTGCCTTTTACTGGTCTTTTTTGATTAGATGCAAAATGCTAACAGCATACACGGGGTTGTTAGCCTGGTTTAGCACCTGGCTTGCTGCTCCGGGTGTCTGCTGATGACCATGGTAAACAGTGATAAACGAACTCGGCGCAGAATCAGTCGGTGCGATTAACTCGAAGTGACCTGAAAAAAAAAAAAAACTAATGGATGGCACATTCTTCCTTTATACCTGCGCTGTATCTCGGTGTAAGAATGTTCATTTGAAGCGTCCGACACTTGTGGTGTGTTTGTTGAATCCTGCTGACTGATTGACCGAAAAATGTCTTGGGATTTCTCGACCTAGTGCAAAGCAAACACTTTAAACATAAGGCGTGCGACTGTTCGCCTGCCCACACTGCCATTTTAATATACGTCTACTTTCACAAATTCCAAAATTATTCCACCGGATAAGCAAATTGTCTACATACGTTGAACGCATTCTCCTGGATTAATTTTGACGGCCCGAGGTTTCTTAAACGTGTACAATTTGATCGTAGCTTGACGCACTACATGCACCTCTCAAATAGTGTCAATATGTTGGACAGAAATATATGGGGCCTGATAAGAGAGGAGACAATGTTTCGCCCTGTAATCCTCGTCACAATCTTCCTTCCATTTATAGTGTCAGCCTCGTTCCCGTCGCGTTCGTGTTTATTTTCAATGTCAACCTTAACGCGTAAATAAACAAACTGCCTAAAACTCGAAGCTCCGTGCAGACAAGCTGACGTGCTTGGAGTTTATTGACCTTCCACTATGGCACTGCATCTTATTCAAACATTTTTTGGCATCCTCACGAGAAAAATTCATACAAAGTAGATGGGCAGTAGCGTTAGTGCCCATGTGCGCAAATTTTATAGCGTCTTCTTTTTGTTTCTCTCTTTTACTTTTCCTTATCCGTTTTAGTTCTTGTCAAGTCTTTATAGACCCCTTCTAGCCCCATCTTTTGGAAACTTTGGATTTTAAAGACAGTGGCTGTGCATTGCATGACAAGCAACACTGAGCGGAACCTAAAACAAAAAAACACATAATAAAGTAATCATCTGCAGTGTAGGGGAGCGTGGCGAGAAATGATATTCCGTCAAGATTCTAGCGCGGAAAAAAGTCAAATATACGAGAGAATTTGAGGAACTAAGAACAAAGATATTGGGAAGAGGAAGTCGTCAAAGCGTTCCGGAACGCCTCTATTGCCTGTGAAGAATGTGGCCCTGTAAAGGCAAAAGTAAAAGGTGCAGTCGCCGAAGAAGCCGTGAAGCGATCCTGAAAAATCAGAAGGGTTTCCTGTTCAGGACACAGCTTGACTTCAAAGGGCAGGGGCTCCCAATGCTTTCGTGTCTCCTTTTATATGTTTGTGTTTGTGCACGTGTAACTGTAGACCTTGATTTTTCTCGCTGGCCTTTTGCACATGCATCGTTTATCAGTCACTGCTTTTCCGAGCACTCGTGCAGAAGAGAGCGATTACACATTACGGGGCTCCCAAGTCACTCAGGGTATCGTTTACTCGGTAGGGCGATTCCGCGATGTACGAACACCGGCTTTTCACCTAAATTAATTACCTCTAAGTTGAGTATTTTGCTTGTTTTTCGCTTGCATTAAGCCCTTGTTCACTGCACAGTACTTATTCATTGATTCGTGAGTCGACTGATAATAAGTTGACTTACTGTATGAATTATTTGTTGATTTATTGCTGTATGGGTTGGAGAATTATTCTGCAGTCCCTCACTAAGGCGTGGCTCATAATCATATCGTGTTTGTGTGCGAAATAGCTGATAATATGGCTGAATTAGACTTGAGTTCTGAAGTGAAACATGCATAAACATGCGTACATTATAAACAATAGCTTCTGCAAGGGGGGGGGGGAAGCAAAAGTGACACCATAGGGTCAAGTGTAGCAGATGTAGCTCAACGCAATTCTTTGGCTCAGAAAGCAAATATCACCACTTCCTTGCCCTATTTTTGGATGTTTTTTTTTTCTGTCGTTTCAGGAAAGGTCTCACCTATTCTTTTCCTAACTCGCTCAACGCAGTCGTAGTAGCAGTGTAGAAGAGAGACAGCGGTCTCTCCGGAAGCAATGAGCACCGCGGTGCTTCGGCCACGCACGCTGTTTAACGTCTCTGTGTCACCGACAAATGGTCGCAGACAGACCGCCAACTTCTTTATTCGAGACATTGCTTAAACCTTCACGCAAACAAAACAAAAGAAAACAGAAAAAAGATAGAGAGAAACCTTCTCCTTGACAGATGTTTTCAACGTATTTCATCCCATGCGGTCTGGGATGTATCCGATGCCATTTCAAGCACTGTTCTTTCTTTCTTTCTTACTTTCTTACTTTCTTTCTTTCTTTCTTCCTTTCTTTCATTCTTTCTTTCTTACTTTCTTTCTTTCTTTCTTTCTTTCTTTCTTTCTTTCTTTCTTTCTTTCTTTCTTTCTTCCTTTCTTTCTTTCTTTCTTTCTTTCTTTCTTTCTTTCTTTCCTTTTGAAGAAAGTAGCTCCGTTTTGCTTCTTCCGTCCCCCATCGTCCTGCTTTTCAATACCCGGCTTATTTGTCGAAATTTACTTTTATATCCTGCTACGATACCACCGCAACCAATCTTTTCTACTCGCATGTTGCCGTGCCTTTCGTAACTTTATTTTCTTTCGTGGACTCTGAACTTCTTAAGCAGGTTACGTGGACACTTGATTTCGTTTCTTCAGTATCCGCGCTGTCCACGCTCCTTTCGTATTTGTTTTTGTCCCCTCAGTCATTTATACTTTTTTTAATGTTTATTTACTCCGAAGTGCTTGCTCAAGCTGTTTGATTGAGGTTGCGTGGAACGTTATTGTTTTCGAGGCTTTCCTTGCGATACGCTCGGCTCGAAGCCAGGTCAAGTGAAAACTAAGTAATGCGCTTTCTAAGCCCGGCTCTATTTTGCCGGATATTGTTACATATTGAACGCGTTCCGTAGTTTCCCTTGAAGAAATGGCACTGTGGAAGCGATATTGCTTCATCTAGATTCGAGGACATTGTTCGGTGTTCTCAAGGGTTTGAATCTGCCAAGGAGTATTTCGCTGATTCATTTTCTTGATGAACAGTATACTGACAGCGTGGATTATAGTGTCGAGTTTCGTAAGATGCGCGAGAGTCTTTTGATTTGAGCCTCCTCAATGGCCGCAATCACTTGAACGACGAGTTCTCAAATACAGAGTACGAAAATACAAGTGCTTTAATAATGTCTTTTTTGTAATTCTTGTTGTTTTTCTTTATCACACAGCTATTTCACGGAGACACTTGCGAAAGCCAGCTGGTGATCGCATTTTCTTACAAAGGCAACTAAAAAAAATAGAGTGCACTGTTCCTCGTATTACTGTAAAATCCTCACTCGATAAGAATTCATCTGGGGTCCTTCAATACGGCGTTCTTTGTAACCAATTGTTCAAGTTTTCTTTCCTTAAGTAGTTTTACCTACGATATTGCTGTTGGCCACGTGTGGCGCGGTCTACTCCTCTCAACTGTCATGCTTGCCTCGCAATATTGTCACCAACGACCACTATTCATAAAATGCCGTGTTTGAACATGGTTATTCGAGCTTGTACAGCAATCGACAGCAACTGCCGCGGAAGGCGTACCACGGCGGTGTCCCACGCGGCAAGCTGTCCACATTTGTCTTCATAGTGCCGGCGCGGTAGTCACGTGACAGACGTTGAGGTCCTCGAGGCGCGCGCGCGTCCGCGGGCTTGCGGCTCTCGCCGACCGACGGAGAGTGGTGCGTGATAGATTGGAATGAGCTGACATTGCGCATGTCCGTTGCCGTGACGACGCAAGTGCGAGGAGGGAGACGAGGAAATTGACGTTGGCTGAGCTTGAAGGTCAGATGCATGCACAAAGTCGTTTTCTATGTTTCTACTGGCAGGAGTAGAACAATAGCTCTAAAGGAGCAAGCGGACGTCATTTACACAGTGAGTCTCGATATTACAATATAAATGATCATGCAACAGAAAAGTTCAGAAAACGTTTACGCTGGCAAAAGCACAATGTCATAATACGTTCAAACTGCGGATACACAGCCCTTTGCGAAGGTGAGCAAGCTGCCGTATGTCTAACGAAGAGCTTCGCAGAAATGCCGGCTTTACATTTGTGATAAATGCTTTTTAGTGCGCTTTAAATGTATGCCGCGGTAATTTGAGTGCAGTACGCCTCTTCGCCCATCCAAGTTAACGAATTATTAACGTGGTTTTGTCAGCTCAGGAATTCTTTTTGAGCCAGCTCTTTAACGCTATTTTGTTTTATGCGTGCGCGGTCTCAGGAAGGCGTGAAAGTAACTTATCGTGAAACGACGTAGAGCTTCATTATTAGTTTGCCTTGTAAGGTACCGTTTAAAAAAACGGGTCACTCGTACCTTGTCCCTTCTTTCGTTTACAGCGAATGTTCATGGAAGCTAATCAAGCGCTAAAGTTGTGATCTTTTCATGCTTAACCTGGCTAAAAAAGGTCACGCTTTCTTATTGTTCATTTTCCTTCAAGAAGATAGAAGGGAGCTGACGGGATTTGGGGCACCGACCACTTTAGGATATTTATCAAAGGAAGACTCCCTACGCAAAAGTCAATGTTCCATTTTTTTTTGGGGGGGGGGGTATTAATAACTGTGAATATGTTTTTTTTTTTTCAGCGGAAAAACGTCAAAGGGATTTGATGATCCTGTAGAACACACCGAAAGAATTAAAAAGAAATCTAGTTGCGATAGTCGATATCACTGCGTACACATTATTGTCACCAGTCCCTTCCTGTGCCTGCTATCTGTACTTTTATTGTTCGGTTTTTCCTGCAATCTCATCAGTACTGTGGTTCTAAGGAAATGTTTACAACATTTTTGCTTTTCCTTTGCTGACACTTAGCCACCTTTGTCCCCTGCATCCGGGCCCGTCTGGTTCCCTTTTTTTTAGTAAGCAGATAAATATGGGTCGTAATTACTTGCAATGTGTACCCGACTTCGTCTTTTTTTGTCGCTAAAAAAAAGTTCATCAATTCTGATCTCCTCTGCCTTGATTGCTTCGTTCTTTACTCGCGGCACTGATTAAAAGGGGACTTGTGTTTCTTCTCTAATATCTGGGCTTTGATGAAGGGAACCCCGCCACTTGTCCATTAATTTGCACAGCTTAACGGAGATGTGTCGATGTCCATAGGGACAAGAGAAACAAAGCAGCAGCCGCTAACATAAGCGACGGCACTCCACCACCCTCGCTTTCTTATCTTCGCTTTGACGCTTCGTAATCTGGATAGCCCCTCGGAGTCTCAATGTTCGGGCTTTTGTCCTTAATTGCGCTGGAGAAAAACGTAAAGAAAGTTTTCTTTGAAACGATACGGCTCGGCCCAGCACGTGATGGGGTTAGGGTGTTTAGCAGATGATGCTTCGTGCCACACGCGTTGTAAAGCCCGTCGTTTATTTCGATACGACAGAACAAAGGGTTCCAAACTGGAGAGTATGGATCTGACGGGGAGGTCGTTGCACTGGTATCTAACACGAGTTTCGGGAACGTCGCGCTATCATTTGAATTACTTATATTCGCTTGCCCTTTATTGTGTTTCGCGCCTTAATCTCTGTTTCTTACATAACCTAACCGCACGCGCTATACTAGCGCCTGCGTTTAGGTTAGGTAAGGTTATGTGGCACATTCTGCCCAACACCACAGCCTGTAATCATAAAACGTACTACGCTACTGGAAGTGTTCGCAAGAAAAGTGTCCAGCCAATCTTAACGCCGGAAATATCGTTACCGAAGCCATCTGCTCAATGGCAAAGACGACTTACAAACAGTTTGGTGATTGCGGTCCCAGTTTCGGTAGACTATGAAAGGTAGACGTCTCAGGTTTGGTATCAGTGTCTCGTTCCAATTGTCTTGGTTTTTTTTTGTGCTATCGCTGAAAGTATACAATGTGGACATTTTCTTTTTTTACTTATTTGACAGACGCTTCAAGGAGACACCATAGCGAAAAAAAAACGTTTTTTCTCGTATTATAAATTACTATTTCACAGTCCCGACGCCGCCTTGAAGTACCTACACCAGCTCGCCATGACGTCATAGATTTTGAGTGTCTGCAATGGCCTACGTAATCGTTTGTCGCTAATGATATTTACATTGTCTTCTTAGGGACACAAGATCTTAACACAAGTTAAAGAAAATTTCATGCAACCAACTTGGGCAAAGTAGGAAAGAAGGCTGAAATTCGTAACGTCGCACTGCAGTTCACGATCTCAAGTATCGGCCTGTGAAGGAGAAATTATTGACATTAGATTTCTGAAAAAAATTATCCGTCTAAGCTAATTTATTGTATCGCTTTATTGTCCCTTTAAAGAATGAACTCGAAATAACATAGAAAATCAGTACATTACAAGAACAGACGGTACATAGTTTTCTCAGAAAGGGACTCGCACTCCGGCAGTCACGCTTCGCGACCGCCCGAACTCTATTGAGACGATGAATAAGTGATAAGGCGGTGGTTAGAGCGCGAGCGAGAATTTCGCTTGTCAGCCATTTTATTGTCCCTGAATCTCGGTCCAATTCTGAGCGCTCATTTATCGCATTTAGGCGTACTGTCTGCACGTTCGGCGCCGGTAAAAAGCGTCTTGGCTGTGCAGTGAAACGGCACATCTTTTTGCGGTCGGTCTCAAACCGCTACGACGGTGAGAACATTTCGGCAATTGAGATTAACGGAAAAAGCGTAGACGTTCGCCACACAATCGCCGAACGAATCTATCTTGATAAATTATTCAGTGCACTCATGGTCGGTATGTGCCTGCATATTTTTGCTGGCCTCTTCTATTAACGCGATAGCGAGCCCGTTTCGCAGAAATGCCGCCGTCGGTGTCGGCGTCGCTACGTCGCTTGTGAGCGAAAAATCGTCCGTGACCGAAAAATCGAGAATGATGCAGATAAACTAAACAATAAAAATCTTCGGTCCCATTGAGGATGGAACCCGGGCCGTTTGGCGTGGCAAGCAGGTGTCCTACCACAAGTCCACAATGTTACTTTTGTTTACATTTTCGGTACAATTCCCTAATTCTTCTTTTGATCATGCGCTCAATCTTTATCAAGGCGAAAGCCTCGCGTGGATTAGCGAAAAAAAAAAGTTCCAGAGTCCGGTATCGCGAACACAAGGGGTATCAAAATGCAGAAGCATGGCAAGCTGGGCTAGTTGGTAATGGTTCATCGTGTAACAGCGCAAAAAAATGCACGAGAAACAGAAAAGAGAAGAAAATACAAACAAGCGCTCACTATCAACTGAAGATTTATTCCAAATAATAAGTCAATATAAAAGGCAAGACAAGAAAACATACATAAGTTGCATGACAGGAGAAGGAGTAGCAGATAATGGCGAAGATGACCTACTTCATCAGAAACCGACGACGTATCATGAAAGACACACCTTTCGAACAAGTGCAAAATAACTCTTTTTCATCCAGAGTCACCGAGCTTGTTTGTGTTTTCTTCTCTTTTGTGTTCTCGTCCGTTCTTTTTTTTTGCGCTGTTACACCATGGTATCGAAATGTTAGCCGATCCCTCAAGCAGTGCAAAACCGGGTAAGGTGTAGAATGTTTGAAAGCGGGACGGAGAGATGAAAAATTCTTGAAGTAGTTTTCTCTTCATATCTGAAGAAGACAAGAACACTTGTCGAAACGTCCGCTTCAGTTACAACCTTTCTTCAATGATTTTTCATCGCTAAAGCTTCCATCTTGTTCTGAACTTCGGCTTAAATTCACTTTTGAAACATTCACCCGAAACGCGAAAGTGGTTGCATTTTGTTTTCCTTTTTTTTCGCACCTGTTTTTCAGACAATCTTCTTCCTTACGTCGCTGCTCCAGGAGAAAACTTGCTGTGATAATCGGTGTTCGCGCTATACAAGCGAAATTACGGTATCTGTCGCCAGACGAAAGGGATCAAGCGGGCAAGCGCGAAAGCAATTCGCCAAACACCGGGTTCGTCCCAGTGGGAGGAAAAAATCTGCCCGCCGTCGTATACCTCGGTCATATCCGAGCGCGCCGGTTTCTACACTGGTCATTGCGATGTTGCCCGCCGGTGCTGCAGATGGGATGTCCCTTATGTAGCAGTCACCATGGCAGCCGAGCAGATTTCTTCTCCGAAGGAGTCGGTAGGGAGTGTGCTCCAGGAGGGCTCGCCACCGAAGTAACGTCAGCGTCGGTCGGGTCTGCGGAGAATACGTAGCATTCCGGGAGTTGGTCCCTAGAATACTGCGGGCACGTTTTAATGAGAAGCTTCTGGCGAGCATTAAACGTTGATTTCAAGTAACTGGTTGCAGTGGGAGCTCGACACAAGGACACAGGAAGACGGCACAGACGCATATCTGCGTGTGTGTCGTGTCAGGTGTGCATCTCTAGACGTGGCCACGATATCCGGCTTCGCATTGATGTCTCAGTTAGCAGATGTAGCGGGGGTAAGATGTTTCTGAAATGTCGCTCGCGACTGAATGCTCCAGCAGCGTTACATCAGCTGCCACTTTGTAAAAACGTCACGTTTTGGGCGAGGTTGGCGGCTTTATGCCTTGACGTGTGCTTCTATGTGCAACAGAATAAGTGAAACACAGAAAACGTGTAAAATTACACCATCTACCACTAAAGAGAACCATGTGGGGATGCGAAGCAGCGCATGGGTTGACTTAAAGTTCCGTCCATCACGGACACCTTGCCCGATGTTAACGCGTCCTTGCAAGTGGAGCACATCATGAATTCACTGTAGTTGCTCCTGCTGTTACTCCTCCCGTTGGAGCACGCCACGCGCGCTCGTCGCGCGTCTGCGGAATCTCGTTTCCCGACGCCATCACGTGATTGCTGGGAGAGTGTAAGGGGGAGAGGCCACAGCGTCTTACACAGCCCCTTACACAGGCCCGAACGCGCTAGCGCTTGCCAGCACACATGATTTTGTGTGCGTTACGGCAAGCTAGGACAGCATACGGCAGCCTGGGCCCCTAAAGTGCTCTGCACGTATCATCATCAAGGCGGTCGAGGAACAAGAGTCAGAAGAATTCTCCTTGGCGCGAGCGCGCGCTCAGGTGGCTATGGGTGGTAGAAAGCGGACGCCACCGCCGGACACAGACCCGAGCAAAAGCTTGTTCGCATCTAAAAGAAGAGCGCTAAATGCAGTCGGAGAGCCAGAACCGCACGCAACGCTCTTGCAACATCTGCATTAAGGCAAAGGCAAGACTACGAGAACTGTGCGCCAGTCTAAGACTTGTGTAGTGGAGTGAGCCAACGGAACTAGGCGTAATAACTGTAGCTCAGCGGCGTTCTTACTTGATAATTCATTTTCAAGTTAACGGGAGGTAGACTTAACCACGCCACTTGCGTGAAACTTCCTGACATGCGCAATGACAACTAAGTGAGACAGCAGAGTTTGTTTTGTAAAGACTGGTTGATGAATAATGCATGCATACTTATGCTGGCTGCTGTACACGTTTGAAGGAACATGCGAGAAGAATGTTCGGCATTTATCGTAAATCGGTATTTCTTCTTGTCATAAGGTGGTAATGAGCACGCTAGGCAATGACACTTATTAACTTGCTGGTCAGTCACGATAACTGCACGTGCCACCGTAAAAATGCTTTTTCATCGGGTATGCAGTGTTTAGACGTTTTCAACATGTCCCATTTCAAGTACAGGTTATATATATATATATATATATATATATATATATATATATATATATATATATATATATATATATATATATATATATATATAGAAGCTACGATTATTAAGCTATGAAACTACGATTACGCAAGTTATCTTGTGTGGTCGGTATGATGGTGCGTCTCGGATTTATTTTACCTTTTAAAATAAAACTTCTTGTTTACAATACACTCATTTTTAATTCCTAATTGTGTTTTGGAATGCGGTGCGACGACATATACCAATCTTGAAAGACTTCGTATACTGCAGAAAAAGTTTGTACGAGCATTTTTCAATGTACCCTATAAATCCCATACTTAAGATTTATTTTTGAAAGTAAATATCATCCGCGTGTTTAACCTTTACAATTATAAACTAAGTCTAGCGTTTAAACGAGAGATAAAAGAAAACTCAAAGTTTTTCCATGACTTATCTAATCTTGCTAAAAACACTCATTCATATGGCAGTCGTTACATAGAACAGTAAAAAGTGGTCACCGCGCGGGCAAATTATTCTATGCAGAGAATATCATACACGCTACCAGCCCTTTTAAATTCATTTCATAGATTACACAATTAATTGCAGATAACTTCTGCACGAACACTGCGCGAACATTTCATCAATCCATTCTCGCATAGTAAATAAGAGTAAAATATTGCTTTCTTCATTCTTTCTTACTCATGTGGCTGTTTTTAGTATAAAATTGTGAATTGTTTGGATATATTTGTATTCTGAATATGTGTTCTGTATGATTTTCTTTTCTTTTTGGCGAATGTGTGCTATCGCTGCCTGCGTTGTGGAGGTGGCTGGAGGCCTTTGTCAAGTTGCTTGTGTTTCAAGCAACTTTTACCCGCAGTCTCCTCCATCGCTGATGAAAGATTATTATTATTATTATTATTATTATTATTATTATTATTATTATTATTATTATTATTATTATTATTATTATTATTATTATTATTATTATTATTATTATTATTATTATTGTTGTTGTTGTTGTGGCGTACGTTTTATTTACGAACTAATGTTTCATTCAAGAAATCACCACGCGGAAAGTGCTACGACAGACGTAATGGCCAATTGCGATTAATACGGTGAAACGCAAGCCCGTTAAGAAAATAACTGCCGCCTTTAAATATTTAGTACAGACAAGCCAGAGCCTCAACTCTTTCTCGAAGACCGCCTGTTAGGTTCGCCGCAGATCACACACGGGTGTGGCGTACGTAAGCATGTTAGACGCCTCACTAGCTTCTCTTCTAGTCTGTTCACCGCACCCAATGTGGAAACCAAAGTACCGAGACGATGCCAACCTATCCGCAAGGCAAGAATAGGAGATCTCGTGGATCGAATGTTGCCCATCTTGAACTGCACGCCCATGCGTAGCTGGACGCCAGCTTCTCGGTCTCGAATAGCTCTTTTACCCAGAGGGATACTTCGCGTGGGACTTCGTTTCATTTTTTTGTTATTGCGATATTTCAGTCTCATCTGTGGTCAGTTTGTTCCGGCTACTTCTATTCGCGTCAAATATTCAGGACCTGTGGCGTGGTCACGCGTGCGCTTTCTAGCAGCAGTGACGGTCAGGCATGATGGCCCCGCAAGAAAAACAGAGGGAAAGTAAAGAAACACATGTTTTATGCATTGACGAACGTGTACTTGGAAGAACGACCACTTTGGCCGTCCGGAAATTGGCTAGGAAAATGACGCCCTGAGGCACGCAATCCTCGCAAAAAAAAAACAAGCCAAGGAAAGTTAATGGAAAAGAAAAAGAAAACGAAATGAACTTTAAACAATCCCGATGCCTCGGTCACGCAAGAACCGCATTTTCAATGTAAGCGAAAATGTTTGAGGCCCGTGTACTTAGATTAAAGTGCAGGTTAAACAAACCCAGGGGGTCGAAATTTTCCGGAGCCCTCCACTACGACGTCCCTCATAATCATGTCGTGTTTTGGGACGTTAAACTAAACCGATAAGCACGGTCACGCAAGAAAGCAATGAGGAAGCAAAGTGAATGTCTTGGAAACAACAAACGCCAAATGAAGTACACGTGGTCGATCTACCTACACGCGGAAACCAAGGTAGGCGACGTGTAGTTTAGCGGCGAAGGATTTTCACTTCTTATCAAGAGGACGTGGGTTCGGTTCCCTACCGCGGCAGTGACGTCACAGGGCAGTGACGTACTACCTATAGGAATGCTACTCGCGGTTAATCAATGATGCAGTGATTTCTGCTAAGTTTAATGCCTCGACGCGTTAGCAGGTCGGTTGGTTGAGTTAGTAGGCGATTCATTGTTTTATGTTTACAGCGCAGACGTCACAAGGAGGACGGCGAAAAGCACAGAGTCAAGCGCAACACCTAACACAAGAGTTGATTATTAAAGCGTTATATACGTAATATTCCTTTATGTGCAGTGATTCATTTCATTGCTTCTGGAGGTCGGTGCGTTCGAAAGGAAGCTTGCCCAATATCGGCCATTGTTATGCGATTGGTATGTACTGCTGTATTGGTATGTACTGCCGCGGTAGTACAGTGGTTACGGTACTCGGCTGCTGAACCGAAGGTCGCGGGTTTGATCCCAGCCGCTGCGGTCGCACTTCGTTGAAGTCTAAATGCTAGAGGCCCGTGTACTGTCCGATATCAGTGCACGTTAAAGAACACCACACAGTCGTCAAGTTCTGGAGCCCTTTACTACTGCGTGCCTCATAATCATATGGTGGTTTTCGCACGTAAAACCCCATATATTATTGCTATGACACAAGAAATGCAGGATCATAGAATATACCTGTAGCAATGTGTTGTGCTTATTTAAGCATGCACATGTCACAAGAATTTTATCTGCGACAAGAATAATAAAACTGTCACCTCAATGCTCGAACATGTCAAGCTGCAGTTCCCTTGTTTTTGTGTTAGCGTTTTCCCATATACAGCTAGCGAACTGCATGGTGCATGCATATCGAATTACGCGGGAATAAAGTGGACAGCTTTCCGAAGCACAGTCATAAAATTTTATGAGATTCTTTTGTTCTTAGAATAAAAGTAAGTATAGTATTTCGTATTGGTGTCAGCAGCATAATATCTCATTGCTACTGCGCACACATTTCATCATATAGGCTGTATTTGAGCACATTTATGTAACTCACCGCTCGTTCACTGTTGGCATGAAAGCTCCCTATGTCTCCCATGCAGCATTGAACGCACCCGATCAAACATCAAACAGGACCCGCCTCCTCGTCATTCTTTGCCTGCGACTCATTAAGCGAATGAAGCCTAGAAAACGGACAATGCATGTTAGTACCCCAATGCCACGGGAAACCTAAGAGCGCCCCCTAATTCAGTCGTGCGGAAATAAGTAGTTTTACCGCTCCTCTGTCCATGCGCGGCGTACTTTCTGGAGGCCTCAATTTACTTACTCAGCCTGCGCTTGCACTGCATCAGTCTTTCAACTCGAGTATGTGTCCGCTTTTTTTATTTTCCGTGTCGAATGCTCGTCTTGTTTTTCGCGGCATTCTCCCTAATTAAGTTCTGTGCAGTGGTGCAGCGTCAAATATTAAGGCTCTCGCCTTAAAAACCGTGTGCGCCATCTTCATTGGAATTCTTGTTCAGAGCGAGTTTCTGTCTAGTTTCACAGGTATGGAATCATGATCAGACTGATGTCCTGTAACTCCGGGTAAGCAGCTTGCTTCACGTTGCAATATCTATGATTATTTTTGTGACACCGAGCACTTCACAAGTTTAAGACAACGTATTTTACCGTAGAGATGTACTTTCCTGTCGCTAGTATTGGCTAGCAAACTTGAACGTTCCTGCAAAATTTTGTCTCACTTGTTGAAATCAGTGCTCAGCCGGACGTAAAATTTTTTCGAAAAACGACGAACCTTTATTTGAAATATGCGTATTACTTACATAGACAGAGAGTATGAACTTACGCTTCGAACGGAAACCAGTTGGCACGACTCTCTTAGCGAAGTCAAAAACATACGATTCGCGGTTCGGTAGTCGGCGCTTACATTGTTATTAGATGTGAAGCATCTTATAGCGGAGTTCAATCCGGCGGTGGTGGTGGTGTGCGGCGTGACCACCCTTACTGCGCATGCGCAAACCCTCTCCACTTCCCCTCTCCACTCCCCCTCTCCACTCCCTCTCTCCTGCCTTGGCCTTCCTCGCCTGGCTGTATCCCCGCGTTCCCCGCTTATGCTCGCCCCGAGAAAAATCGCGGCCGGGCTAGAGGGGAGACACGACGCGCGTTGCGTTTCCCTCTAGTCCGGTCGTGGTGTTCAATAGGGATGGCGACCTTTGCCCAGGTTCCGCGTCCAATCAGCGACGCTCTTCTTGCTGTCACACCGCTTTCTCTGATTACGCTCTCACCGTTAACTACTACAGCTACCACAAAGGTTTGTCTATTCATACATCATGGATGTTAGTCGCCGGGATGGAAATGTGCCACCAAGCGTCAATGTGGGCGGGTCTACGTTAAAGGGCGCTATAAACCCCAATAGACATTGTGCAAGCTATCTTATATCAATGTACAGTAAACATTCAACACGTGTTACTTTCGTGTTATACCGATTCCCATGAAGGAGGGAACCATGTTCCTTTTTGTTGTTGTTCTTTTTACGTTTTTACAGACTGAAATGAAACGTCGGGAGGTATTAAGGAAATATATGTCATACAAGTCGTCCCACGTAAAAGTCGGACTATCGCGTTCTGTTAAAGGACATTTGTTTTGAGAATAGAGATGTGTAGTTTTCCTTTTTCTTTCTTTTCTTGTTCAGGTATTCCATGAAACATCTTATCTTACGTCCAATATTGCACCGAGGAAACAACGGTTGTTTTCAAAAGGTGCGTTGCCGCACCTGTAACTACTGTATGTCTCCGTAACCGTGATTGTCGCTGTGTGGCTTACGGCTCTCCCATTCTGGAATGTACAGTACTCCAAATCGTCTAACGTTTTCTTTTTAGGGGCGAAGCTCCTTAAGGCGGCACCCGTTCGTCCCTCGTAGTCGTAGTCCTAGTAGTCGTAGTGCGTAACCAGTCTTACGCTTTGACCTTCAAGGTGGTGCCGGTGGGAGATTTTTCCTGTGCGTTGTTGAACAATAAAAAAATTTGCAGCGTGCGCGTTAACTAAAAGCTGAATTCTTCTGTCTCTCATTCCCCATTAGCAGCCATTGGCATGTTCCAGTAGGAAACGTTAGTAGAAGTAGAAGTGTAAGTGTTAGCTAAAAGCCGACTTCTTCTGTCTCTCATTCCCATTAGCAGCCATTGTTTACCTCCAAGGTAGTGCCTGGTGAGATTTCTCCTGTGCGTGATTAAACAATAAAAATTTTGTTCAAAACGCCGTTGATTGATGAAATAAACCAACGGAAGACGCCAGACGTTTTGTAAAAGCAGAACGAAAGAACGCCAGATGTTTTTCTTAAAGTGTAGTAGTAGTAGTTGCATGTAGCCACCTCTCCCGATCGTCAACCGGCGAGGTGGACCGGCAACGGCGCGAGGACCCTGCCGTACGAGAGTTATAAATCACACTAAAAGACATACTTTGCGGGCGATACACTCTAGTGAGCTTTCAACTTTTCGTCTTAATGTACATGATAAAGAAATATTTTCTACGAACAAACGCAAGGCACACCTTGAGCAATATATTTGGTTTTGGGACGCTAAATGGAACCATGAGGCCGATGCGAAGCCGGAGCACTTGCACGATCGCGTTCCGTTGGCTTTCGTTGGGCATGCTACCGACCTCGCGTCGTGGAACGCGCGTCCTGTCTTCCTCTAGCCTTGCCTTTAATTCGCACAGGGCGAGCGGGGAATGCGGTCGCTCTTGGCGCTCTTTCGCTCGGGAGCGGACTTCTTCCTTGCATTTCACCGATCACAGGTGATAATGAAGGGACCACGTAAACCAACAGTACAATAAAAGTTTGATGTTTAATATATACACGATGTTTCACACTCTTTATATTATGTACTGGGCGCATTTCACAAAAGAGTTTCACGGTTTACAGATGATTCCCTCCGTAGCTTCGCCCCACTCATCATCATTCACCCCGTGGATATGCTGTGATTTTTTTCCTGTGCGTTGTTGAACAATAAAAAATCGCAGCGTGCGCGTTAACTAAAAGCCGAATTCTTCTGTCTCTCATTCCCCATTAGCAGCCATTGGCATGTTCCAGTAGGAAACATTAGTAGAAGTAGAAGTGCAAGTGTTAGCTAAAAGCCGACTTCTGTCTCTCATTCCCATTAGCAGCCATTGTTTACCTCCGAGGTAGTGCCTGGTGACATTTCTCCTGTGCGTGATGAAACAATAAAAATTTTGTTCAAAACGCCGTTGATTGATGAAATAAACCAACGAAAGACGCCAGATGTTTTCTAAAAGCAAAACGAAAGAACGCCAGATGTTTCTAAAGCAAAACGAAAAGACGCCAGCTGCTTAACGAAAGACGCCAGATGTTTTCTAAAGCAATGGTTTTCTAAACAATGAAAATTCACAGCGTACATGTAAAATTAAAGTGAGCTGCAAGTCGTCATAACTCATCGAACCTTTAGTATAAACGCGCCAGATCTCATGTCGGTGATGATGTACTGGGCAGAATTCACGGGAGATTCACGGTTTACCGATGAACCTCCGCAGCTTCGCCCACTCATCATCATTCACTCCGTGGATATGCTGCGATTTTTTTTCTAAAACGCATCGACCTCTCTGTTACCTGTATTTTCTATATAGTTCTTCATACGTACAGTAAAGTGTCCAGTACTCCAAAGGCTCAATTCCGCCTGCCACTATACCGGTAGTGCCACCAAATTAGTCCCAATGCGAATGGTCGTTGATGACCACTTTGCCCTGAAGACTCGTTCACACCTGCGGCAAGCACCGGTCTCGCTACCAATTTAGTCGCACAGCGACTGGTCGCAAATGGCCGCTTCACTCGCAAAGGGACTGCTTTGGCTCTGACGCTGGCTGCTCGATTTGAATAGGAAAGCTGTTCTAGCTCGACGTAAAATGTCTGTCGTGACCGAAAACTATCAAAATCATGAACCGGCACGCCAACTTTTCGTCTGCTTCTTCCTCTTTGTCATCTTCTTCATCGCTCCCAGAGCACGTGCGTCGATTTCTCCGGCGTGGCCTGTAATGGGTGAGAGAACGACCACAGAGATGCAGAGAAAGAAGAAAAAGATAAAGAAACAGAGAGACAGACAGAAAGAAAGATTTAAGAAAAGGGATAAGTTATTGTCGAAAAATAAATGCTTCACGAGGTGGGATTCGAACCCTCGTACGCTCGATCCGAGGGTGAGCGTCCTAACCACTCGACTATCCAGGCACGCTAGTAGAGCATAGTATAGCCTTGTATAGCATTGTGTAGCAAGGGGGGGTGGGTAAGGGAAGGTATTGTGAGGAGGAGGGAAGAGAGTAAAGCATAGCACAGAAAGAATGAGAAAGAGAGAAATAGAAATAAATGCGGAAAGAGAAAGAAAGATATAAATAGCAAGAAAGAAAAAGAAATAGAGAGGGAGAGAGTAATAAATAGAAATAAACACAGAAAAAAAAAGACAGAAAGACAGAGAGAAGAGAGAACACGAAATAAATAACGGAAGAAAGAAAGAAAACAGGCAAAACTCAGCAAAACAGCGATATCCAGGACTACGTAGGTGCCCATTAGCTCCGCTGTCTCTTTAGCATTGCGCTTTTCGTGCACGCTAGGCTAATTTCGACGAGAAATGCGGACGTCTACCTGCGACCACAACGTGCATCGACCTGATCGTTAGCAACTTTAACGTGGATAGACTGCGCGAACGGTGCCAGCCACTACCAGTTTACCATAGCCATCACAAGGCCCTGATTGTTAAAATACAACGTGCCAAACCTAGTTACATCATAGCAATACCTACTTACACAACATATCAAAACATAGCAACAACGAGTTATAACATAGCAGTAACCGGCGTTAGCCTAAAGACAAAGATCGACGAGCTTTGCTGTGCCAAGTTTTGCGCGACTTAGTGTAAACTCGCATTTTTTTTCAGTCGCGCCTCTGCAGTCGCAACCCCCTCAACCATACAGATGCGCAGGAACACGAGATCGGCTAATTTTGCAGGGCAATAGCAATGCGAGGAGACGTGAATTCTGCGTGTCGATGGGTATAAGCCCCACGCATGTATGAACGTCGGTCGCGTAGATTCGCTTTTTGGTCGCCAGTCGCAAATGATTGCGCGACCGGTGAATGAGCCTTAAAGGTAACTGATTTGGCTCCGTCGCCCACTGCTCGATTTTGCAGTTGCGCGACTGCAGTCGCAAACCTATGAGATAATCAGGCGACCAGTAACAGGATGTCATCTTAATTTGCGAGGCTATGGCGGTGCGTACAGCCACGAATTCGGTGTGTCGACGGGCACAGATCGCAATAGTAAGCATGAAAATTGGTCGCCTTGAGTCGCTGTTTGACCGCCGGTCGCAAATGTTCGCGCGACCGACGCTGGTCGCAAGTCTGAATGAGCCTTCCCTTACAAAAATAGATTTACACGGTCTGTAGCCTGTTTAAATCCATTTTCCGACGTTCTATAGACCGCCTAAATCTATTTTTGTAAGGGTTGAATCGTCCAAGTTTTCCTTATAAACACTGATTGCTAACACAGGCCTCGCCGAGTGTACACAAATGTTCTATATTGAAATGCGGACTTAAGGCAGTTGCCTGGCCTAGTCGGAATATCGAACTTTGATGTATTTCCGGTGGTTCAGAGAAAAAAAGAAAACTTGCAGACAAGGAAGCATTAAGGTACTGTGAGAGCGCTGGAGTTCTTACTGTGACTTTCTCTTCCTCTGTCTACATGTTTTTTTTTTTTTTTGCGAAGCCCAGAACATGCATCAAAGCTAAATAAAGACAGTTGATTGCACCTCTGCGTTAGCAAAGAACACAGTGGTGTGGTAGTGCTTCCACTGGGGCTAGTTGGTATGGAACTGCGAAGTGAAGCGATGCGACGGAACTGATCACGCCAATTGCGGAGACGAGAGACGACAGTGCAGCTGCCGCCGCTGCCTGTCCTCTGGCGTCATTTGTAACGGCGGTAATTCTAACCTTATTCGGCGGACGAAACCTTATCTGCCCAGCCGGCATGGTGAATTAGAGGGTGGACCATTTTCTCAGAGGCAGCGTCGAAAATACTTCGCGTTCGTTCCGTGACGGACAGTTAAATTAGTGAGCGTGTGACGAAGCATGCAGAGGTCAACCGCCGGTTTTCTCGGCGCGCAATAAAGTCCAGATAGCGCGTGGCTAAATGATAAGTGGCCGTCATTTGTTACATTATCAGTCTGGTCTATATTACCACACCGTATGACAAAGCGCAGGATCGCGAAACATTTTTACGTCTGCGTTTGTGCGGGTGTGGGCGAGAGTGACTGAGCGAGTGTGTGTGTGTGTGTGTGTGTGTGTGTGTGTGTGTGTGTGTGTGTGTGTGTGTGTGTGTGTGTGTGTGTGTGTGTGTGTGTGCGTGCGCGCGCGCGCGTGTGCGTGTGTGTGTGTGTGTGGTGTGTGTGTGTGTGTGTGTGTGTGTGTGTGTGTGTGTGTGTGTGTGTGTGTATGCGTGTGTGTGTGTCGTGGGCGCGAGAGAGAGAGAGAAAAAGAAAAAAAAAAGTGCGTTAGTGGCAAGCACTGACAAACCCTCCAGTATCTTTGTTCGAGGATACATGTTTTCTACCTGTTTTTGCCTTTGCTTTCACCGACTGCTGCTTTTGAAAATATTGCAGTCCGCTACTTATTCATCTTCTTTCTTTGTTTCTTTTGCTTTTTTTTAACAGCACACCATTGTCCAGTGGCACCGGCTTGCACCGAGCCTATCTCTTTTTATCTCTTGCACCGAGCCTATCTCTTCTAAACCTCCCTTTCACTTGTGTCACCACGTACTCGCCGAAGACTATCTTCATTTAAATGACGCCCATAAAGGTCGAGACGACCGTATATCGCTGCATCGTAAATGTCGAATCATTCTGTGGGCGTAGTTCGTAACCGGATTGACCCCGATGTCGGAGCCATGGCCATAAGGGACACCCGCTGGTTGTTCCATTAACACGCAGGCACTTCGCATTACCCAGAAAAGAACAAAAAAAACTGTTGGAGGCGACATCAATAACAGAATGAGTTGACATTGATGAAGGAGCTAATACCGAAAACTATGAAACCTAGAGTAAAATGCAATATTAAAGCAACACCGCTTATGGTGCTGTGTTGAATGAAACATTTTGTATGCTTGGCATACGAAACTCACCCTTATGTAGTCGAGAGTTCGACGGAATACCGTCTGGTCAGGTAAAGAAATTGCTAAAAAGGAGGTCACTGACCAATGTCAGAACAAAATACAATGACGTTTCGGGATCCGTACGGATCCCTTGTTCAAGCCGTCATTCCTTTGTGAACAAGGAAACGTCATTTTATTTTGTTCTGACATTGGTCAGTGACCTGCTTTTTAGCGGAGTCCCTTACGCATTCACCTAAGATGACTCGACGGTGGAAGCCATCTCTTAGAGCTCAGCTCTAAGGCACCCGTTCCTGCGTAGAGCGGCGTCGCCGTCGCCGTCGGTGGCGTAACCGATACACATGAAAAATGAACTCAGAAAAAAATATCCAGGATTGAATGGGATTTAAACCTGGGCCTTCTGCGTGGCATTCCAGTAGTCTACCACAGAGCAACGCTTCTGCTCGAAACTCATTTGCAGAACGTCTCTATACAGGCGTCATGTCGGGCAAGGAATCGTGTTAACCTAGGTAACATAGCGTGGCAGAAGAGGAAAATGACAACCACTCACCACACAGTGCTAATTGCGCAACAAGTGTACGGTTAATAGCTTCCCAGCCACTGTAAAGTACTCAGCCATAATTCTTCATCGTCATCAGTCACATGTAGCATCAACAAAGTGCACGTAATACCTTACAGATGTGTAGCGAGTACCTCGCTTATCGCCAGAAAGACGAATAATGGCGTAGTGGGTGCTGTCCTACTTCATAAAAATTATGATTTATGACGTAGTCGATACCTTGAGGAAAGTCAAAACTTCAAACACAGTTGGCCTTGCTCCAATAGAAGCTGCGCTCAGAATTCGCGTTAAGCAATATCGTAATCATCGGTGTATTTTTTATTCCTAGTCAATTATAATAATACTCTCGCCTCCGAAAGATGTCTGCACCTAGCGTGGTTTTGCACAGCCTCCGGAATAGGAGGATTTGCAAGCTTTCTGCACACTACGTGCCTCCGGGATCGGCCCACCTATAACCAAGGGCGATGTCATGGAATGACACCACCATGTGACGTCACATTATATGACGTCATCGCATTATGATGATTTTTTTCATTTCTTGCATCACTTGTGTTGACGCCGATATCGCAAAGTATCGTCAGATCTCGCTAAATATCGAAGATGCCTATACTGTCAATTTTCGCTTTTGATGAGGTATCTAAGGCTTTTGCCTTGGTATGTAATACAGCTTTCCAGAAGCTTTGTCGAACGAACATATTGCGAACTTCCCTCCGGCTATTTAGTATCCTGTCTTCAGTTACTTCTCTTGCCTTGCGCCAATTTGTCGTTTCAGTCCTTTGTTGCTTAGATTACGTGAACAGGGAGGCTGGGGTTCCATAGCAGCATTTTCGTTTCCTATATGAAAGGTGATGCCCATCGCAAACGATGCCCCGGGTGTAAGGCGTTGATCATTCCATCATCGCATTATTTATGGCGGCGAGGTTAGTTGTGATGCCGAGAACGTTTCACTCTTTATGAGGTCCCCTAAACGGCGGAAGTATATGAACTATATCGACTTATCTCCGATGCGACGATGTGGCGTTTTATTCGCTCGCAAAGACGCGGGTTATCTATTCTTATACGCTAACGCATACGATCACGCTCGTACTTTCTCTGAAGTGATAACGTCATTTATGGTTTTTCGGTTTGTGACCGGCGACGTTAATATGCTCCATACATCGTGCTCGTAGTGATGGCTGCTGTAATAACTTTCCCGTCCATATAGATTATACGCTGGGCTATTCCAGGCTTTATTTCAAACTGAACGTTCAGCCCAGAAGCTCTAGGAGCTATTGCACATAGAAGTAATGACTGAACTTTGGAGCGTAGTTTCGCTTCTATTTTCTCGGCACGTTCGCACTGAGACGTCGCGTTACGGCGCCGACTCAGGCATCGACTAACAGCGTTCGCGAACTTCATCACAGATGCCTGAATGCTTAGTGGCAATTTGTTTTTATATGGACACAGCACGCGTAATCTGTTTTTGTGGGTAGCTTGAACACACGAAAGACATTGTGTTGACGCGTAATGTACCTGACCCTCATACTGATTACAATAAAAAGCGTTTTCCGAATATTGCAATGAATTTGCGGCAAATACTTCGTCAATACTAGTCTGACGAAAATGGGAGCTAGGAGATGTTACGTTTATTGGCGTACGCTGTGTTCTAAGACTACGCCTCTTTGTTGCTGGTCTTTTTCACGGCCCAACAGCTAAAAAATGACTATTTTCTCCGATATATGCAAAATGTGGGTCAAGTGATTGATATACTGTAAAATATGCGACGTTTCCTTGATCGATGGCGTTCCGTAGTACACTCATTATCCCCCCCCCCCTCCCCGAAAAAAAAAAAAACAGAATACCAAGCGTCCGGCACCCTAGTAGTTTTGAAGCAATCATCTACCTAGCTTTGATTTTACTAGGTTTAACTTCTCAAGCAAATATTGAAGGTGTAAACACACGATAAAGGAAATCCCTGGATAATCTCAAAGTAATCAATCAAGATGCGTCAAAATTTATATGCGCGTTGCGGAAATTCCAAATAGTGCGCTATCTTGATACGAACGTGATTTAGTGAAATCTCTTTACCACTTTGCCTGAAAGTTCGGGCTTGTTTCTTAAGCAGCAGGTCTTCTAAGTCAACCCTGCGCGTGGGGTCGAGCGAGCGTCACTGGGAGGGATCAGAGAATGCGTGCTCCAATGTGGGCGCACCCACGCGAAGTTTACTTGTATTGCAGCCATTATCACGACTACGTTTCCCTTCTATTCTCCAACCTAGGTCGCCACTTCAGCATAATTAATCAGCCTAAAGGTCGGGCACTTGGCTCGGACGAGGTCGCCGTTGCTCAACCTGATCAACTGCGGTGCCTCGGTTAACGACAGCAAAAAGGATACGGGCTGCTCACATTTACTGGCGCACTCGCTCACGCTGGGGTGAGAGAAAGGCGATGGCGAGGCGCGTGATACAAGGGTCACTCGCTTGCGACACACGAATGTCGAGCAAGGGCTATCGAGCTTGGCGCGGTGGCGACACAAAGTTCTTGGCTGCGGTCCTGGGCTCAATATGCGAAGCCTTTTGGAACTTAGATTTCAGTGGCGGCGGCGTCGTACGCAAAAAACTCGGCGCATGCGAGCGTACAGAAATGCGGCCTTCTAAGTTACCCCGGTCGCATGCGTGTTTGTACGCTCCGTTTTTTAATAACTGATGCTCTCTCGATCTTGGACTTGTCGCCGATCAGCTGTTTATGATATGTATCAGAAATTTATCGAGGCCACTTGTACCTTCGCTTTCCCACATTTCATGTTGCCTGGATATGAACGCATGACTGTCGTTGTTGCGCGCAGAAACTGAGGTGTTGCGCTGCTAAGCACGTGGATGTAGGTGTGATTTCCGGCATGGAGGAAGGAAGCAGTTAGGAGGGAGCATTCCGCAAGGAGAAAGAAAGAAAGAAAGAAAGAAAGAAAGAAAGAAAGAAAGAAAGAAAGAAAGAAAGAAAGAAAGAAGAAGAAAGAAAGAAAGAAGATAGATAGATAGTAGATAGATAGATAGATAGATAGATAGATAGATAGATATATAGATAGATAGATAGATAGATAGATAGATAGATAGATAGATAGATAGATAGATAGACAGACAGACAGACAGACAGACAGACAGACAGACAGACAGACAGACAGACAGATAGATAGATAGACAGATAGATAGATAGATAGATAGATAGATAGATAGATAGATAGATAGATAGATAGATAGATAGATAGATAGATAGATAGATAGATAGATAGATAGATAGATAGATAGATAGATAGATAGATAGATAGATAATGTAGTAAGCTTGGCTCGCAGACCCCCTTGCGCCCATATTCACGATAGGGGAAGAGCTCCTGAATTTTTATATTTACACTTTAGGTCAGCAGGGCTCGCCACGTACGGTCGATGACGCCACATACTGTTCTGAAAAAGAACTGCACTGTTCTGAGAACGTAATCGGATAGAACGTGTATGGGATAGATCGCATTAAGGATATTCTTGCGTTGATATCCTGGTGCATGTACGCACAAAACAAAGGAAAGCCTTTGTTGTAGATTCGCACAATGCGAGCGTAGCTTAGAGAGTGGATCGGTTAACTTTTTCGTATGTTATATTACCGTAACATTGTACAGAGGCAGGCACGAAAACACGAGGGAAATCATCGTTGTGTGTTAAGTAGAAAAAGAAGCCCAATCATGTGTATACAGAAGCCATGATTACCCTTGTCAGATGAAGAAATGTCGCTTTTTTGGTAGTATGATATACTCAAAGCTCTAGGATTGCGTTTTCGGTTACTTATTTTTATTCATATATCTTATTTATTTCTCCCTGACGTTCTTCGTCCTCAATGGTGGTCACCAATGCTGTGTATTGCTCGTGTATGAGAAAAAAAATGTCTATAAAGGACAATGACGAATTCTTTTTTAAAAATTTTCCATAGCTCTTTTCTTCCGACATAGTTCTCATTTATCTCATGAACTCTTTGCCACTCCACGCGACGGTCTTTGGGGATAATATTATTTATTCATTTATTTATCATTACCTTTGCTGAAATTCACTTTCTTATACAAGTCTTAAGCGCATTTCTTGAAATCTGCCGCTGCTTGCTCTATATGGTCGCTCACTTCAGTGAACAATTTTTTTGGGGGCTTGCAGTCCACCAAGGACAAACATGGAAGGTACACAATTCAAAATTAGAAACCGGCACAACGTGGTTGCCCGTGGAGCCGTGATACGGAAAGACTGCATTTCGCGTTCCACTCGTTTTTGAGTTTTGTGGTTGAATTGTACACGCTTGGAAAGAGATGGATGTCGGTTTGCGAAGGCCGCCGGAAGTGCCTAAGAAAGAAACGCAACATTGAGTGTGTTGAGGTAAAGACTACTTCTTGCCTCGTGTACGTCTATATTTTTCTCTCTTCATTGCGCTGGGACATTGGGACAACGCAGTCACGTACAGTCAATTTTAAAGCGTCTCTTAGTGCTCATTCCCAACCTTGACGTATCCTACATGTTCACGTTTTCCGGCGATTTTGTTTTAAATGCGAAGCAGTTTTTAGCGAAACATAGCACTTAGAGCGTATCTATCTATCTATCTATCTATCTATCTATCTATCTATCTATCTATCTATCTATCTATCTATCTATCTATCTATCTATCTATCTATCTATCTATCTATCTATCTATCTATCTATCTATCTATCTATCTATCTATCTATCTATCTATCTATCTATCTATCTATCTATCTATCTATCTATCTATCTATCTATCTGCAAGAAAAGGAACAATTAACAAACAAAACAATTTGTTTACTGACGATGCGATCCGTTTACCGACCTTGATCAAAGTTATGCAAAGATAGTCATGTGATAGAGTTTAGATATCAACCGATCAAGTCGAGCCACTATTCTAAGAAATTGAATGTGATCATAATGTATAATGTCATATTTACACTTATAATGTTATAATAATGTTCTAAGCATTTTTCCTGCAAATGTTAAAATACACTTTATCCCTTCTCTCTACTTTCCTATATGAACATAAAATTTATTGCGCCTTAAGAAACTATTAACTTAAAAATGGTGAGTGGGCTCTTTCACTGACATGTTTTTCGCACGGTGTTCGTTTGTGCACGAATATATTAAGCGATCCATAGGGGCGCCATATAACTCGCTTAGCGACTCCCTTTCGCTTCGCTTGACTTCCGATTCGATTTGGCTTCCACCGTCTTTCTACGACTATGCCAGAGGGACCCGCGTGCGTACAGATTTTTTAGCGTGAATGCAAAGAGACGGGTATAATGCAGATGAACTCTTAAACGTATACCACAGCCACAGCGGGTAGGGCGCTGGGAGAAAACAGATCGATAATATATTCCGCACTCTGCCAATGTTGAAATGTTTGAGCTGTGGCAAAAAGCAAACAGCTTTTGCCTTCTTCGTCCTTCGGTAAAGTGTACAGCTTCGTAAACTGATCTCCTCAGTAATAAAACAAGCAAGCGATAAAGCTGGGAACGGAGTTCGATGTAGAGGCGTACGGTAGCTGATGATAATAATGTTTGCGATAAATTGAATTAGAATGCCGAGACAAATTGATCGCAGCGTTGGAAATTCAAGATAACGCAGTTTCCAAGTCTATCTCATTTATGTGCTGTTTTTATTTTGTTTTGGGGTTGTTGTGCTCTTTTTGAGACATTTACTGCCGTGCTTCGGTTTGCAGCACGGAACACCCGTCTTTAAATTAAAATAAAATGACTTGCCGGAAGCTGATATCGCGTTTCGGTACTCCCACCATAAATCATCCGTAGAGAGAACCGGGTCTAAAAAATAAATAAAGTAAAGGAAAACACTGACTTCTTTGCCTTGGCGGCACAGGAAAGACAACGTAATAGGAGCGCTTCGTGAATATTTCCTTTATTATACAAGAATATTCAGTAGGTAGATTTTTGCATTATTACTTGGAATAGCTATTTTCAGAGACACTTCCTCTGTAACGTCTATCTGAGTCATACGCAATGCATTTAGACATAAAACTAGTTAATATTTCTCAGAGACGATTGCAGCCCAAGGAGTAACCACCAGCGTTCATTTTCATTGTATGCTTATCGGTCTTTAGTTTTGCCTCGTTTCAACGCGCTTCCTTTTATACGGTAACGTACATGAGCCTTCGTGTATTTTAATCGCATCGAACGGAACGTGGTTTCTTGAAAACATCTTCAGTTTAGCGTTAAAAAAGACGAACACATGAGAGGCGACAGGGCGATCGCTTGACATCGGATGCATTTGCCTTTTTTTTTAGCGTTAAAATGAAGATGTCGTCAAGTATTCAACAACTCGTCCAGCAACAAGTTCTTATCAAACGTCGTTTTTCTGTTCAATAATTTGCTTTCGTTGTTACGTCATCGAAGTACTGGAGGAACAATTTTCCAGGATTGTTTTCATAAGAAAAAACGATAACGTCTTGCTGCGGGTGTTTACCCTTACCCATTAAGTGGAGAGTGCCTGTCTACTAATCCTGTTATAAAAACTATGCTAGTTATGCGCAGAATATAAATGATGGCAGTATAACATCCTGAGGACCGAGGGAAACTAAGAAATTTGTTATTTCTTTCTGCGACAGAAATATGACTCGAAACGTCAAAACTCTCGTTAATGCTTTCAGCATAATTGATTTCTTCAGCAGCAGGTAACCTATGCTTTTTTCTGGTTTCATGTTTTTCAAAGCATAAGCTGATTCTAGTGTTGAAAGTTAAAAAAACATAACAGATAAAAAACAATGTCAGCTATCAAAGTCCACGGCACCGAACTCCTGTCGCGCACGAAACAACTGACGAAACCACGAGAAACTTATCAAACTAATCTAATTTCGTCTCGACACGGAAACATTCTTGCTGACCAAAAAAAGGCGGCACAGAATCACTATAAAAACAGAGACGTGGAGAGCTCGACGTGGTCTAACATCCACCAGTTAAATTTTCTCCACCATGCATGCCACCATCAACTACTCACGTTTCATTGAAGTTGGGTGAGAAAAAAAAAGAAAGAACTTGGCGAAACGTATCGGAAGGCAAAAAGAAAAAAAGAAGAAAAATAACCGGTTCTCCTAGGTTTACTTAACCAGTTTTTTTAACGAGATTCAACGTTCTTTACGTTGAGTCTCGAGACTCAATTAAACAAGGTGCTGCTCGAGACTCAACTGTAAGAGACTCATCTTTCTAGCTTGTCTTTGCTGCACTTTTCCGTCTCCTCCTTTTCCTCCTCTTTGTTCTTCATCGACTTTTACTGCGTCTTGTTGTTTTTGTTGATCTTCCTCCTCTTCTCTCTCTTCTTATTGCAATTTTGCTTTTTGTTCTTCTCCTGCTTCTTCATCTTCTTCTTCCTGTTCTTCTGCTTCTTGCAGTTCTTGTTGTTCTTGTGCTGCTTCGTGTTCCTCACACTGTTATTATTATTTTTATTTTTGTTTTTCTTCTTGTTAATGTTGTTGTTCTTCCTGTTCTTCTTCTGCTTTTCCTGCTTCTTCAGAAAAGCACTCACGATGGCGCTATAATTATTTTAATGAAAAAAAAAAGCAAGAGTCACTGTGAACCGATTCGCTTTCTTTATTTTTTTAATTCTGGTTTTTGTCAGCCGACTCTTCCTCTTGGCGTCTCCTTCCTGTCGCAGTTATCAAAATTGATGTTCGCTTCTTGTCGCACGCTTCCGCGACTGAATACTTTTGACAAAAGCAGCCTCCAGAAATCATTCAGCTAACTGCCCATTCACCGACCTGTCATCTGTCGATACAATGCCTCGCGGTTTGAAGTCGGTGCGTTGCGGCACTTCGTGAATTCTCCGAACGGTAACATAACGCTTAAGTGGTTTGGTAGCTCCGACAGTGCTGAATTCCATGGATTATGTTTCTCTTACGTTTGTTTCCTTGTTTGTGTGTATGGAGATTCACTGAAATTGCCATGCCTGTGAGTGCGCGGGTCGCCTCACTGCAGCCGGTTCCGTAATCTTGGCCTAACTATCGGAGATCTCTTTCACGTACAGCGCATCGTTTTGCTGAACCTGCCTACGCCGTTTGCAAGCTGTTGAGATGTCAGCGCTAAAGCTGGCCTAAGTGGGGCGCTATATGCGAAATCCACTGTTTTAAGCCCATATGCGCCATCGTAGAAGCAAGAAACAAAAAACAAAATGATTGAGCGGAAGTAGCCCATGTATAAAAAGGTTCACAGCTAAAAAAAAAAAACGAAAAGCATTATCTGAAATGCACTACTGGCCTTACTGAGGTGAACACGACACTAGCGTAGTCGTTGAGCTGAGAGAACTGCTCTTTCGGCCATTCTAAATCCGAGCCTGCCACTGCCCGTTTGTCCGCAGGGCCGTTTCATTCTTTTTCGCAGCAGGCATTACATGGCACTGTCATGGCCCCGTTTCTAAGTCTCTCGTTTATTATGCCTGTGATCATATTATCTGGACTGGTACAGTTGTTTTTTATCTGTTTCTGGTTTTACTTGCTTCATAACCTAAAAGTTCAAAACTGAGCGCGAACACAGGACGCAGGAAGGTGACACGAGGATGGGCGCTGACTGCACTCTGAATGTTTTATTGAAGGAACCAAGAATATGTGAATACGCGACAGCATGAAAAAAGATAAAGTTAGAATTTGCAGTCACGTGCGAATTTTTAGTCATGCACCTGACTAAAAATTCTAACTTAATCTTTTTTCAAGCTTTCGTGTATCTATATCTTCTTCATTTCTTCAATAAAACTTTCAGTTCGCAGTTAGCGCCCATCGTCGGGTCACCTTCCTTCGTCTAATGTTGTTTTCTCAACTTATACGTTATGTACCATCTATCCCGCTTTTCGCCGCTTCTCCAACTTGCTTCATATTTTTCGTTGGCACCATTCTCTGCGGCAACGCTAGTACCGGCCGCCTGGGGTCATAACGAAGCTTGCCTTTGTTATCAATTCCACAATGAATTCCACGATACACAACGCAGTACGGGAAAGAGTCTTGGGCTATATTCACACGCGACTGTAATGCTAGAATAGATCCTAAGATAATGTCTCAACCAATCGTGATGCGTGACATTACATTAGCGACAGCAGTGAGCCACTGGCAGGGAACCCTTTCGGAAGAGCAGTTTTGGCAATCAGGACCCTGATTATTCTCTGATCTCTTATCTCGAAACTTTTGGCACTGCCTGCGTATACGAATATTTCCTATTACGTGGCTTCTTTGACAAAGAACTGCTGAACCACTGTCATGACATTCCATTAGACTTTCGTCACAAGCGTTTCCTCTCTTCATACAACCTCTGTCGAAGCAGCACTTTCAAGAGCCACGAACAACATAGAATGGTGCAGCACGTATGCACAGCAGCGCACTTATTCTTGTTGGCCAACACAACGGCAGCCTACAATCTTCGTTCTTACGAAGAAATGAAGAAGATACTTAACCCTTTCAGGCCCAGTGATTCCAATTGGAATCATCAATTTTCTAGGTCACTCAGCAAGCACCTGGTAAAGATAAAGCGTTGTTCTTTTTCAAGAGCTCATACTTAGCATCTGCTCTACGTATGGTGCCAACCTGGCACGTACAACAAACCGAGGTCACCTGTGAACAAAGAAATTACAGAAGCGCTCATGCTGTTCGCGCATTTCGCTGAGGCAGCTTCTTGTTTCACCATGCAGAGGTAGGGCACTTATTTTAGTTCTGCGTCGAAAACTGGAATGTTGGCTATTGGGCATTATGCTATCCCATCTAAATAATTGTTTGAGTAATAAATTAGGTAAAAATAATGGAAATATTATTAAACAATAATTATTAATTAAATTAATTTGACATTAATTACTCTTCATTGAAAAGTGTGAGCGAAGCTTTTTTTTATTTTTTAATTACCATGATCATGCACATCTCAAAATTTAAAAACCGGTTGCTTACATATAAAATAAATTAACTTGGGACTGAAAGGGTTAAGCAGCCCTTAACCTCCTCCTCCCCCTCCCCTTCCTGCACAAGAAGCGTTCGCAGACAATAAGGAGTCGCATAATGCCCTGTCCTATACCGTCTTTCTGTCGCAGTCTCCAAACACGAACCAGCATGGTTGAGGCATACACTTGCAATGCAAACACAATGAATGGGGCCAGCACTTGCCCTCATTTCCGGTTTTTTATTGCTTTTTCCGGAACCAGTGCACCGGAAGTTGCTTCCAGTAGGGACAATCATCTATTGTTTCGTCAGCTCCCTCTTCCCTCAGTTCCAGTCTCCATCTCGCTTTCGTTTCTTTCCTTCCTTTCGTTGTTTAATCTAATCCACCTCTCCTCGTCTACCAGAGCTGGTGCTGCTAAATTTGTCTTGTATCCGGATGCATATTCCCTAGCACGTTCGTTACAGTAGACCAGTTTTGTAAGAAAAGGTGCCTGCCAATCCAGACGAGAATTAGTAAAAGAACGCTAGTAAAGAAATCACGAGGAAGCGTGCATTGTTCATTGAATGACGATTGGTCATGCAGGTTGGTGCGTCTCAAAAAGGGGCAGCTGTCCGCCTTGGTGATGCAGTGGTTTCGGTGCTCGGCTGCCGACCGGAAGGTCGCGTGTCCGATTCCAGCCGTAGCGGTCGCATTTGGGTGGAGGCGAAATGCTAAAGGCCCGTGTACTGTGCGATGTCAGTGCACGTTAAAGAACACCAGATGCTCGAAATTTCCAGAGCCTTCCAATGCGGTGTGTCTCACCATTATATCGAGATTTCGACACGTAAAACCGCAGATAATATTTTTATTATTATCTTTGCTATCAACAATATCAGGGGGTTTACGTCCCGAAACCACGGTATGACTATGAGAGACGCCGTAGTGAAGGGCTCCGGAAATTTCGACCACTTGGGTTTCTTTACCGTGCACCTAAATCTAAATACAATGCCCTCAAACATTTTCGCCTCCATCGAAAATGCAGCCACCGCGGCCGGGATTCGATCTCGCGACCTTAGGGCCGGCAGTCGAGCGCCATAACCACTATAACACCGTGGCGGCGCTCTTTGCTATCAGGAGTGGTCTTTACTTTTTTTCCATGCGAATCGCTCTATCACACGCGAAATACTCTGAGAATGCTTCAAAAAGAAACGGTTGCAAAAAAAAAAAAAAAACGCTCACAATAGAAATGAAGAACGCCAAAGTCATCGTCTCTTTCTATTGTGTGCTGTGTTTATAATTTTGTTCTTCAATCTTTCCTATCTAAAACAATGCACCAACTCACCCCTACATGTCTGCTACTGTAACTGCTTACCACATTGCTCAACTTAGCGAATAGAACGCGCGCCCGCCCGGTAGCGCCTCTCGTGTCAGTTCATAACTGTGCACGCTTACATCAAGTGCGCAGCGCGTGGCGTGTTTGCTCCGCGCGCTGCCAACGAAATAGAGCGATGTGTCTGTGGGAATGAGCTTACGCCTTTTCGGCTTCTGCATCGGGTTTCACACACCGTCGCGTCCAAACCGACTCACAACCTTAAGATTCACGTGCATAGCGGACATTCATTTTTTTAGATACGAGTCTATCAATCTTTCTTTCTTTCTTTCTTTCTTTCTTTCTTTCTTTCTTTCTTTCTTTCTTTCTTTCTTTCTTTCTTTCTTTCTTTCTTTCTTTCTTTCTTTCTTTCTTTCTTTCTTTCTTTCTTTCTTTCTTTCTTTCTAAACACTTTATCTTCCCGTATTGCAGATTTTGTTCTTGCTACACTTGCCATTTGCTTTGATTTCAGAAACTCTTTTTTTTTATGTTGCTGCGTGGCGCTGTTGTTGTTGTTAAAGCGTTGTCCTCTAGGGTGTCCGAATCATTTTTCAAGTAATCATCGGGCGACCTCATTGTAGAAGTTAATTAAGGCGAAATATTTAGATGCCTCCTCAAATAAGAAAAGTGACCGTCGGCGGCGGCAACACGAACGATGCGAAGATCAAGTGATAAGCGATAACAGCTTGATGACGTCATCATGTGGCGTCATCATGCCGTAACTACGCGCTCTGCTTGTAAACGCTCCTTGCCTCGCACGACTGCCAGATTAGGCTGAGCGTTTCACAGCACAGTCTGCTTTTTGCAGAGTGTGTTTTTTTTTACCAATTACGAAGAGTTATTCCGAACCACTTTAAACACTTGAGCATCGCTACACGCTAGCTGCAGTTCCTGCCATGGCAAGCGATCAGGCGGCAAACTGGGAGAAAAAAGTTTCAAACTGGCAGGGTGTTTAGCTGTCGCAATTCCTTCGGCTTCCCCTTCATTGCTCCCTTATTTATTTTATTAGTCTGTTCCTTCTTACCACAGTCTAAGATCTCGATGTAGGTGCGCCCAAGAAATATGTGCTCGCCTTCTCGGATAATACGTTACGCGTCGTAGTGTGCGGGTCACTGAACTCGATTTCACTTGAGAAGGGTTTCCAGCCGTAAAGCGAGGCAGTAAATTGCACGTTTCATTGAACGCCAATACGCCTGACTTGCAATGTGAGGGTGTTTTCTTTTCTGGGCATTATATATTACCGCGTTCGAGTCGCATTCAGGAACCGGAGTAATGACCTTGAGGCCGAAGGGATAATTTGTGTTTATTCGTGAATTGTTGTGAAATGTGACTTTCCTTCTCTCTCTCTTGCTCCCTTATTCCCCTCCAAATGTGTAGGGTAGCAAACCGGACGTAGTCTAGTTAACCTCCCTAGCTTTCCTTCATTCCTTCTCTCTATCTATTCGTGAATTGTGTGAATTTTAACACGCTTCGCCTCAAAAAGATTCTATGGACCGTTCTTTCTCAACACCAAAAAGAGATCGAATTATGTAATATGTACGTGGCATCGCTTGTCTTGATGTATGAGCTACTTGAATACGGACAGACGAACAAGCTCTCGCCTTGGCTTTTCTGACAGAGGGTCTTAGTAATAAGAGTACTCCTTACATGACAGTGCTAACGTGCCCTAACCAGGATTACGGCTTGCTTTGGGTTTAGTCAAAGCGTCATTGTTAGGATTACAGTATACTGCTGAGGTAAACTGGACAGACGATCAATCGATCAACTATAGAGCTAAGGAGTAGCCGGCGCCTCATTTGTACGCCAACATCTCCTTCTACATCATACCAATAAAAAGGAACACGACCTAGTTAATTGCGAGCTCAATTTGTCTGGTCAAGGCTGTATTGCTAAACCTTAACCTTACTTGACCTCATGTATTAATCTAACACAGCAACGGCACAAAAGCAACAAAAATATCTAAATATTTGATTGCGTAGAGTATGCGGCGTGGACTGCACGAAACGTTGTCCTGCAATTTTCTGGTAGAGCCGCGGCGTCAGCAATAATCCGTCGGCGCGTGCATTCATATATGCCCTTTCAAATCCATATTCTGGAATACTCATTCGTCCATTCATGCTTCTCTGTAACCAACGGCAGCATATTTAATAAAACAGACCATCAACTTCAGCTTCCTTGACTACTACTTACACTAACCAAAAATACCACCCTTCCTTCAATAAGGAATGCGCTGTGGGGATGGAAAAAAAAATCACAGGGTCACTTATGCATTCTGGTAAGACGACTCGAAGGCAAACGCTGTCGTCTTTTTCTTCCGAGACGATGTATTGATTCTCCCCCACCCCCCTCTGAAAGCTTTCTGCACCCCACTTGGTTTTGCATTGCCTCAGTGATCGGCCCATTTTGTCCAAGCGAAGATGTCGTGTGATGACGTCATCATATGACGTCACATGTACGTCATGATGACGCGCCAAATTTTGGTCTGAGACGTCATGATGGCATATGATGACGACATCACGTGATGGTTTTTTTAGATCACTCGGGTTGACGCCGACGGCGGTGGACGCCGAGGCCGACGGTCAATTTTCGAGTTTTACGAGGTATCGTAGGCTTACCTCTTAATAAAGCATATCAATATTTGTGAGACGCTTTTCGTCGCGCTATCAGTACAATTCCACTCAATCAAGAGTTAACGTGAGTATTTGTTATCATTGACTTTTTTTTTTCACTGTTTGAGGATACAGAAACGCCCTAGCTCGTTTCGGTGGTCGATGCGCATAACTTGCTTTCTCATAAAGGCGTGGTCGCACGCACCACCACCCCGAAAAATCTCGGCCCGCGAAAGTGGGTGTGGCAAGGCGTTGACTCGGTCGGTTGCCGCTCGCCGCCATCCTGTCGTGAATAATGCCTTCGTGCCTTTTCCTCGGTGCTGTTCCTTCATCCGCGAGAAACCACCGTTGGCAGTGCGATGACAGTAAATTGCCGGGTACGTAGTCATTATTTGACGCTCCCTTTCTCCCTTCTTACGAAACGCATACGCCACGCGAAAAGCCGCCAAAATGCTTCGCGACATTAAAACTGTACGGTAAGTTCTCTCAACTTTTGTTGCGTCTATCGCGGGGATGGACGTTGTCGCGTATGCAAAATTATTTGCCAGGAAACGAATCTGCGCAGGATCCGATCCCATTACCGCATCGCGCTATTTGTCGAAACGTCGTGAACGTTGCCTCGATGTCTTCATCGGTTTCGGAGTCGCTGTCATCTGGTTGCCTATGTCTCCCCACCGCTCTAATCCTAAAATAATCGATTGTTGGATTAGCTGGTTGTCCATAAGTGGCTGAGATAAATTAGCGTAAATAAAAGGACAAGGAACCCATCTCCGTCCTTGTGTTCATTTTTGTTTTATTTAGGATAATTTATCTCAGCCAGTTATGCTCTAATCCTGTTATCACCGTGGTGCTTGTGCTGTCGACGTCATTACGGTGATTCTATCATATAGTTATCCTTGACACCGTTATCGTTTCGTCGGCTTCATTCCTGTAAAACGTCGTTAATGCCATCTTTATGATTATCTCATGGTTATCGTATCTTTCTTATGGCGTCGTCATTATAACGAGAATGGCTCACACTGACGTCATTGAAACAGCCACGTTGGAGCACCAGCATGGTGGGACGCGAACTCGGTGATGTCACATTAGTGTCAACAATACATCGCATGCTGATTCTTTTGCTATTCATGCACAGAGGCCCAGTGACGTTCCAGCGACATCGTTATCACAGTGAAGCAGGTTAATCTCCGCGTTATTATACTGCCATGACGTCATCTAAGCCGCCATGTTGGAGTCATTTTGTGCGTCCATGACATCACGTGCAAGCTATCAATATTTCGGCAATGTTATCAACGGAGAGGCCCCGCATCGTGCGTGCTATCATTGTTTTGTAAAGTACTTGATTGATTTTCTTGATTTTCTTTTTTGAAAATGAATGTCATTACACATTCTGTTTAATGAAAACCTAAAACAAGGCCGCGAATCATGAAGTTCCGCGATAAGTAATAGCACAATATGCCGAATAGTTCGCGTCACTCACCCTGACCGGGCGATCCCGTGATTCGATCCCGTGACCTGCGGGTCAGCAATCGAGCCCCATAACCGCTACACTACCTTGGCGGGTGCCCTTCACTACGGCGTTCCTCATAATCATTTCGTGGTTTTGAGGCGTAAAACCCGAAGAATTACTATTAAAGGTGTATGTGTACTCATTTTAAAATGTCTTCTATCGTTTTCTTCGTTGCTCCTCCACAACGTTGCGCCGTGCTTCCTTATTTGTTGCAGGAGGAAGTGTTTTTCCCATATTTTCAAAACACTAGTTCCTTTTTGTGTTGGTTCAGTCGTGCCACCTACACCAGGTTATCTTCTAGTTCCCACTAGTTTTGCTTATTTTTACAGATGGCGTCATAAACTTGGAGACCGCTATAGTTCTGAGAAAACTGTATTTCTCAGCTATTGTGACTGCATTCGGTTGAACTGCACAGTACATGCTAGAACGTTTTAGCCCATGTCGAAAATCTAAATTCCAGGCTCCTTGCCGAAGCTGCGGTAATATCCATCTTTATCTTGTGCCTCGTGGTCCCTAAACTTTTGATGCTAACCGTACACCCTAGCAATTTTTTAATAATATCGCGCGAGCATTGACCCCCGGACATATTAGCGCTTAATACAGGCGGGAAGTAACGAGATTTCCTAAATGATGCGCAAGCTCAGAAAGCACACTCGGGTGCTGGCGCTGTCTACTACGGTGTTTCTTTAGAGAAGGGCTCGCCCTGTCAGCATCACCTGGGCGATGATGCGTTCAGAAAACCGGTTTCAAGCTGATCATGTCGCTTATCGCCGATGTTAGAAACTACCGTATCACGGGGTCAACGCTCGAGCGATATTATAATAAAATTGGCAAGGGTGTACATCTCAAGCAAACATAATAAAATCCTTCTATGCATACTCTTTTTCCATACGTGTTCTTCTCCATATAGTTGTACATAACGGATACACTTTCCCAACACATCCTATTTGTCTTTACAAATGCCAGACTGGCAACTGTCACTTCATTTCGATGTTTCAGTCATATATTTCTATCGCCAACCTGTAGCACCGTTATGCTAACGCTTTGATGAAGACTCACAAAGCGAGCAATTTTCTGCGAAGCACGAGAAAAAATATATAACCGTGCTACAAATGGGGCCACTGGACGCCTCAAAGCTGCCGCTATACGCCTCGACTGGCCGCATAAATACTTCACGTAATTAAATCGCTCTCAGAGCTCCGTTCCTCCTTTTAATTCAATTATCACGATACATTGGTCTCCGCGCGATGTTCTCGAGCGCGCCGAAGCGCGCCGCTCCATTTGTGAGATGAAAGGCACCGCAGGGCCTCTCAGTTATTTTCGAGCATGAATTTATTGGGCGTGTGCACTCATTCAGAATTTCTTAAAGAGCTCATCCGCTCTTCCTTTTTCTTCATTGTTTGGAGTTCTGTGCATCGGTATTCGATTTAGCTGGTGATCGATGCGTTTCCAAGTATACGCTTCAAGAACGAAAACAGGGAGCTTACTTGTTCGATAACTATGGAAGAGAGAGAGAGAGAGAGATAATAAAACTAGAGAAAGGCAGGGAGGTTAACCAGAATTGTAGCATCCGGTTTGCTACCCTACACTAAGGGGAAGGGAAAAAGGGAAAGAAAGATGGAAAGGAAAGCGGAGAGAAGAGCAGGCGCGCAATAAAATAAATTTAAACAAAAGGAAGCTGTAGACCGGGAGTACTAAAGCCTATTCAATAGGCCACTGGCACGCAAAAATAACTAGGGAAGAATATTTATTATGACACCATGATGCGGAAGGCTAACAGAATGTTGAGCGGATTATTATACACGGGGCTAAAAGAGGAATGATGTCGCTCTTGCATTACTAATATAATTTATGTGGTTTCGCGTGCTAAAACCACGATATGATTATGTGGCACGCCGTAGTGTAGGCCTACAGAAAGTTCGGCCGTCTGGTGTTCACTAACGTTCACGGACATCACCCAATACACGGGCCTATAGTATTTCGCCTCCATCGAAGTGCGACCTCCACGGCCGGGATCGAACCCGTTTCTTTAGGGTCAGTGATTACGGTGGTCGGCTGCTGACCCTAAAGAAACGGGTTCGATCCCGTTTCTTTAGGGTCACTGTGCCACTGTGCCACCGGTGCGGTGGCACAGTGGCACCGGTGCGGACTGTGCCACCGGTGCGGACTGTTATTTTTTTAAAGAAGCTGTACAGATGAGACCCAAAGGCCTCGAATACGGCAAAGTGTACAGGGTTTTTTGTGTGAAGGGAAGGTTATATCCTTGAGAACATCAGCCCCTACGGTAACACACCAACAGACACCAAGGGAAGGGAGGAAGAAACCAAAACGGGCTACGCGGCTGCAAATTGCGTCCACCTTCGCCGACGCAGCCTTCCGATTGTGGCGGTGCTATGTAGCAGTCTCGGGAGAGGGGCGTCTCGCTTGTCTCGCGTGAAACGAGAACGTCGCGAGAGCGCGAGAATTACAAGGCCCGGGGGGAGAAATGCGCTTCCGTACTTTCCCTAGCCTACGCCCTTGTCTCGTCCATCGGTCTTCAGCTCGCTTCGTTAGCGCTTCTGTCTTCTTTGCGCCAAGCTAGTTCCGTGCAGCATTGCGAGGCTACAGGTGTGAAGCGTTGGGAAGCTCCCTTCGCTTGCATGTTTGTCCTGCAATGGTGTAATCGTACTAGTTCGCTTCTAGACGCAGCGATAGTCTGTTATAGCCCGTAGCCTTCGTACTCAGTATAGTTACAGGAGCACAACGATGCCAGGTCTTGTTGATGAGCAAGATGGTCTTTGCGGATCGTCACAATGGAGAGCGGAGACAGAAATACAAAGATACGAATGAACGAACGAAGGAAAGAAATGAGAAGCAACTGTTTGTCCCTCGCTTGACGAAGAGACGTGATCGTTGCTCACACGCCATCATCGGCGAAACCCAGTAAAATGTGGTCTCCACTATTCTCCTCTGATTTCACGTCACTCGGGTAAGTTTATTTTGTTTTTGCTCCAAGCCCGAGAGCGAACGAAAATCCAGCACGCGAATATGGGCGAGAGTGATATAAATATATATATATATATATATATATATATATATATATATATATATATATATATATATATATATATATATGTGTGTGTGTGTGTGTGTGTGTGTGTGTGTGTGTGTGTGTGTGTGTGTGTGTGTGTGTGTGTGTGTGTGTGTGTGTGTGTGTGTGTGTGTGTGTGTGTGAAGGGAGAGTTGCGCGATTATGCTCGCGCGAAATATCCGCTTTGTCCTGCATTGTGTGGGGTTAGTGCATTCTCTCATAAACACCCTCTACCGGAAGAATGGGTAGAGGGTGTTTTCTTTCTTTTCTTTCTCTATCTTTCTATCTCTCTCACCCGTGCCTTTATCAGGGCCTTTGTAAAAACAGCGGGTACTTCGCTCGTCATTTAATCGCCTCCTCGGTGGAAGTGAAGAAGCTGTAGGCGCTAAAAGCAAACTGAAAATGTCTGCTTTGCTCCGCGGGTACGGAAACGAACCGGGTTGAATGTCCTCTCACAACGGCGATTGCGTGGCACGTTGCCATTACGTTTCACCTTCAAAGTGCGCTTCGTGCGCGGGTAGGCGTTTGTTCCCGTGATTTTCATTGGCCACGCCAAAATTTGAAACACAGATTCATGAATGATTATAACTCGATCATTCGCGTAGGCAGGGCGGGGTTGGAAAGTCTAGACGCCCCTCCCCCCCTCTCCCCCCCTCACACACACACACGCCAAGTTTTCGATTTTGCGTTTGTGTATATACACGCACACATACACACACCGCCAGAAGCTGCGTAAAAGGTGGTGGAACCCCATTTCCACACCCCGAAAAAGATTTCTAGCTACGCCCCTGACTTCGATGCGAAAGCTGCAATGCACCTTTCTCAATGGAGCGCTGGCTGTAGCCCAATAAATATTCCAGGGTATTAAACTGCAATAACCTTTAATGGGATGATAAATTGTTAGCATCTGCGTTTCGGGAAGCAACACCGCAAGCGTGCCTGGGTTCAGGGTTTAGTGACACATATGTCATTACAGCATTTATTGCGGAGCACAATTTTCGTGCGCATTTCGCTCGATGATTATCTCAGTCTCCATTTTATCTGTCGTTCAATTCTCTATTCTTTTTTTTTTGTGACTTTGATATAGACGACCCCATAGGAGACAGCTTCATTCTCTCACTTCCCTCGCAAATATTTTCTATTCCTTTAAGAGCGATAACTGGTCTGCTGTTTTGCTGTTCTTCTTCAACGGTAAGCTCACATCCTCAAACGGGCATGCAGTCTTGTTCCCTCAGCATCCCACTGCGCGTTGTATACAAGCTACATTTATAATGAAAACGTATTCGCGTCCTTACTGACATTCGCTGAAACAAGCTACTAGTTAGGACCTCCAAACTCTTGGCTCTCGGCAGTTCTAGCTAAACGTTCGGCGTAATTACACTCGTGCGTTCTTTCGAGGACGTCGGCAGTTTTCTCCCCATTGCACGTTCAACGTTAACTACCACGCTTTGTTTGTCATCAAAGCAAGAACTGCGTCTTTCTCGACGGGTTAAGACTCTGTACCGACTGGCCTTTCCTCCGGCTGCGTGCTTGTTTCTCCGCAGTTTCCGCTTAACGCGCACGCATCAGCGGAAGCGGAAAATGCGCTGGGTAAGCTACTTCCGCTGAATGCGGGTCGTCAGCGTATACCGCGTAGCGCCGCTGTTTAGTCCCGCCTTCGCGCACCTTCTGATATACGCGCTTCTCTAAGTAATTGCGGTATTTGTGGGTATTACAACGGTTACAATAACAACCACAAATACCTCACAAAATCAGAAGGTTTGTAAGCATAAAATGGAATCAGATCTATCTGTCTATCTAACAATGTTGTCATTATAACAATAATACCAACTATTAACATTATTATTAGCAGTAATAGTGGTGGTGGTCGTGGTTGTAGTAGTACCTTCTCTTTCATGATAAAGTTTGAAAGGCGCAGCAGTCACACTGCCCTTTTTTGAAGTTATGTGGACCACACCACATACGAAGGCGAGTGGTGTTCAGGACCTTGCTCGTCTCTAAACTGCGCTTGGTCAGCCTTGTATTATTCCGACGAATCGTGCGACGCACGAAAATTTTGAGCATACTATTCTGCCCTGCTCCGCGCCCCGCCACGGTGGTCTAGTGGTTATGGCGCTCGACTGCTGACCCGAAGGTCGCGGGATCGAATCCCGGCCGCGGCGGCTGCATTTTCGATGGAGGCGAAAATGTTTGAGGCCCGTGTACTTAGATTTAGGTGCACGTTAAAGAACCCCAGGTGGTCGAAATTTCCGGATCCCTCCACTACGGCGTCTCTCATAATCATATCGTGGTTTTGCGACGTTAAACCCCGGTTGTTATTAACATTATGCCCTGCTCCACGCGTGTCATGTATGCGGAGCAAACTAGATCGTCTTTCCTGGTCACGTGCACCACCTCTAAAGTGACACGGGTTGAACGAATAGAAACTAAAGAAGAAAAAACGTATATGCCGTCAGACCTGTTAGTAGTCTTCAGGTCCATGATCGTTAGTCAGGAAAAACAGGGCTGCATGTGTAATGCGGGACGCATCGATTGACTTTACCTCCCACAGAGCTCGGCGAAGTCAGTTATCGCAGCTGAGCTTCGGTTAGTGTTATCTTCTCTCATTGTGACTCGTTTCCCTGTTCAATTTGGAATGCGTTTCAGACTGCTAGTTTTCGTTTGCCTTCTGTAAACACACGTGGCAGATCTGCAAACACACGTGGCGAGATGCAGTTGGTGGATGGTATCTTTCGAGATTGAACTCGCCTGCGTTAAGAGTAGTTATTCTCAACAATGCACTTCCGATAGTCTTGTGTGTGCGCGCTGTCCACGAAAAAAGTTTGTTAGATAATACAACGACACGAACTTCTGTGTACTTTCTTGTTTTGTGCATTTTCTACATAGTGTGAGGCCAGTCTCTCTACGAAGTAGAGAGAAAGCCGAAAGACGTTAAAAGAACATTGGTGAAGTTAAGCTGGTTTTTCATATTGCTACAACAGAGAATATTGGGGCTCAAGGCTGAAAGGTCTTCGACCATACATGTAGGGTGCCTTGTTTGCGTGAAATATTTGCTCGAAAATACACTAACAGCTTCCTGTATCTTGTACGTTCTATAGATTTGCCACCTTAAGTAAAGCCGGCCTTCGCGGATAAAAATAGTAGATGAAAATAGTAGATGGACAAAAATAGGATGAAAATAGCAGAAATATATTGGATAGCAGCAAATTGTTAGACGTTAATACAGGGGAACGGGGCTGATAAGAAACATAAAATGGCAGCAGAGGGGAGCGAGAGATCTACGATACAAAAGCATGGCGGGCTCACGGTTGTCGCGCCCAAGAACAGCCCTATTACTAAGTACAGCATGAAGTAAGGCGTCAATCAACGCTAGAAACGTTAACACCATGTCGTCATCCTGAAGGATTATAGCCGTGTCTTTGTCGGCTCCTGCTTGGACTGGTTACAAGGGTGAGCATTCCAGAATGTTCCGCTTTCTCGTCTTCTTCCCTCTCTTGTCTAGTGTCAAATTTTGCGCTACGTGATCACTTATGCATTACCAACATGCCCAACTTCATACACTTGCTTTGAAGGCGATATCCCCCACACTCCCTAGATGATGGCCCGAAACGTCTTTCTTGAAGACGATGCCTTTATAGGCTCCTTCCCGTTGTGTGTTGTAAAGGGGTACGATGTGCGATTACTGACGACAAGGTACAGGAAGAAAGACGAAGGAACTAAGAAAAAAAAATTAATGAAACATTAGGCGCTTCCGATCTTACATTCATTTGTGATTTCTGCTCTCGGTCTGTGAACTCGCTCCCGGATGCGTAATTCACTTCCGCGTTCATAGTCCTAGTCTCTTAAATTATAACGCTGCGCGGTAATTTTCGAAACACTAACAAATACATGATGACTATTCGTGCTGCCAAGAACTGATCTAAGAACTAGAAGAAAATAGACACAGGCAGGGGGATAAGCATATTAGCAATTTATTTATTTCCATGTCACACATTTTCTTACGTACGACACGGAACTAACAGAATAAGAAAAAGTTTGTTTTTCTTGTTTTGTTGAGTTTCGTGTGGTGCATTTCTTTTTCTTATCCCGTTATTTTCGTGACGTACGTATTTTCGTGCCCTATGTGTCTCTTTTCTTCTCGTCCCTATGTCAGTTCTTGGCAGCTCAAACCCTCATGAAGTCATATTATCTATATATCCCATAGCAGCTCTACTAACAAATACAACTGTTTCTTTAGTCAGTCCCGATCAAATAACTGAAAGGTCTGACAATTGTTCACGCATGTTCTACTACCCTGAGGGCTGATTTCACAGCCTCCCGGCCTTTGCTATGGCCTCACGTGAAGCGTGAAGGCGGATCGATTGCGGTTCGGAGTTTGTGAGGCGGAAAAACGTGACAATTAACCTCGCTTGTGGAGAGTCTGCGCCTGTTTGTTGGTTCTCGTACACCAGTACTGCGTTATGGCTCCCGCTTTCACGCGACTGAATCGCACATAAATGCTGCCCGTCTGGAGTACTCCCCGGGACTTAAATCGATTTACAAACGGCTTTGGACAGCGTGTGTTCGGGCCAGAACCATGGCCTGCGCCGATATCGCATTTGTCGCCACCGAATGGATTTTCCGCTCTCAAACCCGCGTGTCCCAGTGAATTATGCGGGTGCTCATAATTTTGCTGCCATTTGATGCAGTCAAATGTAAGCGAGCGTGGTAAATTCATTGTTGCTTCTTTGTTTTTGTTTTGTTTTGTTTTTTCAACCAGGCGCGTCGGCTGACGCGAGAGTGGAGCTGACAGTGAAGTGATGTTACGTCCTGAGCTTTTGGCTTGCGTTCCGGAAGTTGCTTACCTCAAAACTGTTAAATGGGAAGCATTCCTGGACATACTGAAGACACTTGGACTATCTAAACAGTATTTACGAAAAATGTTCCTAGTTGTCCCCTATTTTTGTGTGGGGCCACGGGCACTACTCCAAACCTCAATTAATTAATTCTGCGCCCTATGTGTGTGTTTACTTGTCAGTCGTCGGATTAATTCTGAGTAGTAGTAACTGTGGCCATGCATTGTTCCTCAATTTCTAAGTAGCGCCAATTTAGTGGATCCGCGCTAACGCCTGTCTTAATTTTTTTCCAGCACCGTAGAAAGCAACCTAACCGCATGTATTTTGACATGATCTGAAATATGTGACATAAATGTCACACAGTCCCTTACGCATTTGTCTAAGACGACAAGAATGCGACACCCATCTTCTTCCGGACCGGAAGCAGAAGATTCCGACCCGGAAACTTTCTTCACCCAACGTTGTTTTGCTTAGCTTCCGCGACAGAAGAATTGGAAGCCTTTTTTTTTATCTCACCCGGTATTGCGGTGCCTCCGGTCCCGGCCCACCTTTGACAAAGCGAAAATGTCATGTGATGACGCCATATTGACATCATGACTTCACGATGACGTAACAAATTTTGGTGGCTTGTGACGTCATCACGTGATGATTTTTAGCGTCACTCGTGTTGACGCCTACGGTCATTTTTCGAGTTTGATGAGGCGTCAAGGCTTTTAAATGCGAAGCATTTCTTAGCGAAACTTTGGCACTTTGAGCGTTTCTTTCTATCTATCTATCTATCTATCTATCTATCTATCTATCTATCTATCTATCTATCTATCTATCTATCTATCTATCTATCTATCTATCTATCTATCTATCTATCTATCTATCTATCTATCTATCTATCTATCTATCTATCTCGCTGGCTGCTTCGCATGGAACCGATTCCCACAACGCGTGGGATCTGCTGATTTTTTTTTCCTTAATAATTCGGCCCGAATAGTCATTACGTCAGAAATCATTCGTCCGCGCTAGAAGCTGTAAGCACTGCCTGCGCCTGTATGACTCCATCGAATTTCCGCGATGCCCGTCTCGTGAAAGGAATCATTTCATCACCGCTGCTGTCTGTCAAGCATAGCAGCGAGATATCCCGAAAAGGCTCATATTTAATGCAGCCTGCGGTGGACATCGTGCATTTCGTAGGCTTACGCGTGTGTGTGTGTCGTCTCGGCCGGAGACCGCAGGCTTGGCATGAATAAGGGAGCGGATTCGTGCTGCGGACGACATTTCCGTCTAACTGCGAATCCTTTCATGTATTCCGTGGTCTTATTAAGAATTCATGAACGGCAGCAGAGACGGTGATATGTACCTTCCATCACGACTGTACTGGGAGGCATATACCTAACTGCATGTTCGCGAGCTGTCTGCCCGATCCGTTGGCATGATTTACATGGTGTTCTTTAGACTGTACGCTGTGTGGAGAGCCAGATTGATTGCACTCAGACTTGTAGGTCCGATCACCGGCGTACGCACGATTCTCCATGAAAGCGGTGGGGGGGGAGGGCAACTTGTTTCAACGCAGTGGCCCCCTGTTTTTTGAGTTCTAAAGAGAACAAGTTCTCATTGGATGGAAAACTCAAAATGAACCGATTACTTGCTTCTAACAACAACCGGCCTTTGGTTTGGTGCACAGTTTTCTTTGAGTAAAAGTGCAAAACAAACAGTTTCACGAATGAAACATCGGGGTTCGTCGGGCGCCGTAATCGCCAAACACCTGCATAGCAATAACTCTGCACGTTAAGCAATGACGGGACAGGTCCCTTAAATGACTAGGGAGGGACGCGAACCCGTGCGCCCTCTGTGAAGAAGTGAAGGACAATAATTCGAAATGTAGAGTAAGTAGACGGGAATTATGTGGGGCATTGGAAGTACTTCCCTGCATAGTAAGTCAAGATGAGAATTAGCGGTCTGCTATTCTAGCTCAATCTGTAGGCTGACCCATTTAATCATAATGGTGTAATAGTAGCGCAAAAAAAGACGAAGACAAGAAAGTGAACACTACAAGCGCTTGTGGTGTTCACTTTCTTGTCTTCGTCTTTTTTTGCCCTACTATTACACCATTATGAATCAGTACCAACTAGCTCGCCTTTCCGTTTTGCTCCATTTAATCAGCGGTAACATGGGGTTAATGGTACGCCAATTTTACAGATCCTATGAAAGATGACGACAAAGACGAAGAGCTAGCTTAGAATAACCAGGTTCGAGGACATAGTCTTCGGATAAAAGACATGTTTTCGCGTATATTGCTTGTGTGTGAAGTGACCATTACAGCATATATGGCCTGACAAGAAAGGAGATGATATCGCGCAGTGTAATCCTCGTCCTAATCCCTCTTATACTTAGTGTCAGCCTTTTCCCAGTCATGATCGTGTTTCTTTGCAATGTCAGCCTTATCACGTCAATAAACGAACTGCCTAACGCTCGAAGTTTCGCGTAAAGACAAAATAACCTGTTTGGAGTTCATTGCTATGACACTGTGTCGTGCTTAAATATATTTTGACACAACTCAAAGGAACTAGATAAACAGCAGCGTTAGTGTCCATGCGTCCAATTTTTATAGTTTCTTTGTGTCATTTATTTTTCCAGTACTTTTGCTCTGCCTTAGCCAATGTAGTCTTGGTCCTTACAGACCTCTTCTAGCCTCATCTCTTGGCATCTTTAGGTCTTAAAGACAGTGGCTGTGCATTGCATGATAAGCAACGTTCTGCTGAAGCTTAAAAAAATTGAAAATAAAGTAAATTCGCAGACGGAAAGAGCGTCGCGAGAAATGATATTCAGTCGAGACAAGAGCGCTAGCGAGAATGGAAGTCAAATATACGTGAGATTAGGAGGAAGTAAGAACGAAGATATTAGGAAGCGGAAGCGGCTGACGGGTTCTGGAACGCCCGCCTTGATCTGGGAAAAACTTAGGCGAGTAGAGGCGAAAGTAAAAAATGCAGTCGCTGAAGAGCCGTCAAGCGATCCTGAAAAATGAGAAGGGCTCCCTTTCTAAAGGCATAGCTTCGCCCCATGAGGCAGGAACTCCCGATCCTTTCACGTCTCGTTTTCTACATTTGTGTTTGCATGTGTATAAATGTAGACCCTTTTCTTACTCGCCTTTGCACATGCATCGTTGATCAAGCGCTTCATCTCTTCGCTGGCCATCATTTTCTTGCCCCACCTTTGCCGAGCACTGCTTGGTTTCCTGCTTGGTTTTTACCTCCATCAAACTCTGTTCGCTGCACAGTATTGATTGATTGATTGATTGATTGATTGATTGATTGATTGATTGATTGATTGATTGATTGATTGATTGATTGATTGATTGATTGATTGATTGATTGATTGATCGATCGATCGATTCCTCAGACGACTGATGCTTCGCTTGTCCCAATGAATGATATCAATCATTACCAATTCATCGGCTTATTAATCTAATGATTTATTTCCTCGCCTCAGCACGAGTGAATAAGCTGACCTATTGTGAGTTCATTCAGTGGTTGATTTATCGGGGTGTGGGGTGGAGGGGTCTTGATAGACTGATGAAATCACCTACTATATTAGACCGAACCAACGACTGTGCACTTAGTCAGAGTTCGTATATTTAGAAAGACAGTTGTGACTTTTCTACTTGTGCATCTTCAATTTTCCTCATCTAAATTGAAATAAAATTTCGTAATTGGCTATCACTTAACAATGGATATCTTAATTCTTTCTGCCTCTATTTAAAAGCACCGGACTTTTGAGGTCTCGTAGTTGACGTTGTGCTTCTGACGAGAAACACTCGAAAAAAATCTGCAATTCCAATGGAGCGTTGGAACTTTCGTTGAATACAATAGAAGATAGGTGTGGTTGATTGCACTGAAACAGCGACACTTGCATTGTAGCTAACTCCAAAGCAAGAATGTTATCCAAGATTGACATGCAAATGTGAGCGCAGTCTTGCAATATAAATTTTATCTTCGGATTAATGTGATTGGTTTAGTTCGGCAGGGGCATAGAACAATTTAGAAACATCGCACCAAGAATTATCGTAGCTCTGAGCGTTACGTTCCCTTGTGAGCACACCACCTATTCCTAACGTTGTGAACAATTCGCCAGTGTATGGTATCCAGTACGATTGAAAACCTATTCCTTCAGAAGGTATTTGAGGTTCTAGTTCTACCTTTTGTAGGTTGCTTTACATTTGAGTTATTGAAAGATACATGCACCAGCGGTCTTCGTTAGAGATGTCCTCGCGAGCGATGGCTGATCGTGGTGTACACCACGGTAGCAAGGGAGCAGAGATGAGAGTGGAAACTGTGAGATGGCTCATCGTTATCATGGGATGGGAAGCAATTTCGAGCTGTAAGCGGTGCGAGAGTGAGGAAATGCGAGACGTTCTCTCGATAAAAATCTAATCGTTATCGTTTCTCTTTATCTCAATAGATAAGGAGAAAGATAAGGATAAGGGGTCACAAACGCGACACCTAGTGGTCAAGCATAGCGGATGTCGCTCAACGCGATGCCTTGGCTCAACAAGCAAAGGTCACGGCTTCCTGACATTACCTGTTAAAGAAGACAGAAAGCGGTATGTCCGAAAGCAAAAGGCACCGAGGTGCTTTAGCCACACACGCCGTTCAGCTTCCCTCTGCTGCCGACAAATGGTCACCGACCTACCGCTAACTTCCTTAACCGAGACCCTGTCTAAACCTTGGCGCAAAGGAAACAAAAAAAGAAAGAAATATCTCCCTCCTTTTTTGACAAATGATTACCACGTATTTCATCCCGTGCGGTCTGGCACGTATCTCTTGCCATTTCTAGCAATGTTCTTTCTTTCTTTCTTTCTTTCTTTCTTTCTTTCTTTCTTTCTTTCTTTCTTTCTTTCTTTCTTTCTTTCTTTCTTTCTTTCTTTCTTTCTTTCTTTCTTTCTTTCTTTTAAAAAAGACACCTCCGTATTGCTTCCCGAATCCCCCATCACCCTGCTTTTCAGTAGACGGCTGGCTTCTCGAAATTCACTGTAATCTTTCCACACGGCCTCCGTGGCAAACCTTTCTTCCAGCATGTTGCCGTGCTTTTTGTAACTTTCTTTATTTTTTTTTTCTTTCGTGACCGCTGCGCTTCTTAAGCAGGTTACGTCGACAGTCGCTTTCGTTTCTTCAGCATCAACGGTCATTTCGTTTTTCTTTATTTTTCGTTTTCAAGGTCATTTACACCTTTTTATATCTGCTTACTCGGAAGTGCTTGCTCAATATGTTTGATTCAATTGCGTCGCAAGTTATTCCTTGCGCTGCTTTCTCGCTACTCGCTCGGCTCAAAACTGATCCTCGTTTCATGAGACTGTCAAGTGAAAACGAAAGAATGCGTTTCTAAGCCTGCTTAATTTTTGTGGGATATTTTATTACAATATCGACCGCGTTACGCGCTTTGTGCTGAAAACACGATACTGCGGGAGCGATATTGCTTGGTCTAGTTTCGAGGGCTTTGTTCGGTGGTGTCAAGGATTTGACGGCGGATTTGCCAAGGAGTATTTCGCTGATTCACTTTACTGTTTAAAGTATATTTACAGCGTGGATTATATTTTCGGTATTTGTAAGACGTGCGAGGATCTTCGAGTTAAGTCACCTCAACGACAGCGATCACTTGAACAGCGAATTCGGAAATACACAGTTCAAAATACAAAACCTTCACAATGCCTTCTTTTTTTTCTCAGACAGTCATTTAGCTGAACCACTCGCGACAGCAAGTGGCGGCTGCATTTTCATAGAATGGTAGTTAATAGAAAAAGAAGCTACAGCGCAGTTTTCTTTGCAGTGTTCACGGTAACAACTTTAGTCTGGGGTACTTCAATACGGCGTTGCTTGCAACTAATTATTGCAGTTGTCTCTCCTTAAATAGTTTCACCTGCAGTATTACTGCTGAGCACGTGTACCGCGGTTTACTCCTCTTAAGTGACGGCCTTCCTCCCAATATTGCCACCAACAACGAGTATTCATAAAATGACATGGTTGCATGCGGTTAAAACAAACTTGTCAAGCGATAGCACTAACTCCGGCGTCGAAACGCGTGCGTCCGCCGGCCCGCGGCTCTCGCCGACCGACGGAGAGGAGTGCGCGGCAGATTAGAACAAACCGACACTGCGCATGTCCGTTGATATGGCGACGCCCGTGCGAGGAGGAAGAGGAGAAAATTGAAGTTGGCGGAGCTTCAGGGTCAGACGCATGCACCAAATTGTTTTCTGGGTTTGTACCACGACTAGTAGAACTATCGCTACAAAAGAGCACGCGGACGCCACTCCCATACTCAGTCTCCACTTTCATTCACCACTACCTTCACAAGACGGAAATGTCATAGTAAGTTCCAACTGCGTGTTATCAGCCCTTTGCGAAGACGACCACGCTGCCGTATCTTTAATAAAGTTCCCTGCAAAAAAATGCGGACAGTTTGCACTATGTCGCGCAAAGCTTGGCAGAGCGAAGCGCGGGAGCGTCGCCCCTCGCACTCCCCGTCGACGGACACATCTAGCTTCGATATGCGCGGCTTCCTTCTCAGGAGTACGCACTTTCTTGGGACGCCCCATGACTCTCTGAACACGATCGGGCGCGGCCAGGCCATGCATTATAGAGCGGAGGTTGCGCGCGGTGTCTCCGTTGGCGGGCGTGGCTTAGCTAATGCGCATGCGCGGCTTGGCTAGGTGGTGCGGTATCTGCTCGCTAGACGACGCGATGCTTGCTTCCGCATTATTTCCTTCTTTTTTTCTCTCTCTGTCGTTGATGTTCTCTCTGTCTCTCTTTCCATTTCTTTCTCTCTATTTCTCTTTCTCATTCTTTCTGTGCTACGCTTTACTCTCTCCCCTCCTTCTTTCACTCCTTCTCCCGCTGACTTCCCTATACGAGGCTATGTTATAATCTGCTAACGTGCCTGGATAGCCGAGTTGTTAGGACGCTCGCCTTCGGATGGAGGATACGTGGGTTTGTATCACGCGTCGTGAAGAATTTTTTTCGGCAAGAATTTTTCTGTTTCTCTTTTTGATATCTTTCTTTCCTTCTCTATATTTGTTTCTCTCTTTCTCTCTTTTCTTCTCTCTCTCTCTCTGTACTTGTTCTCTCGCGCATCAGCGTTATTACAGGCCGCACCGTAGCGGTGAGTAGTGGGGTTTGCCCAAATTTTGTGGCAGATACCCGTTTTATGATTACATAGTGGCAGGGTCGAGGAGGAGGAAATAACATTTGTTTACACAACCGGCGTGTGGGAAGTCCCCGGCCTCGCAGGGCGCGGATGTTCCCTATCTTAAGACTACGGCTATTAGAGTCCGATAGTCTCAGAACCTAGACCTCGAGGATGTTGTGCTTCAACTAGGCGACAGGTACTCGGGTGCCTCCGCGCTCGTTAGACGGGTCGTCGGCTCCCTTTCTCCGTTGCTTCGCCAAAGCCTCCTCAAGACGCTGGATGGCCCTTCGTTGCTTTTTCAGGTCTTCGGAGCGTATCCACGCTCTCACCTCTTCGGGATGCGTGGCGTCCTGGCACTGCCCGTTCCCACTACGGTGGGATCCTGGCGGCTTACAGAGAAGTCAGGAGAGCCTTCCCGCCCCCGCACCGAGAACTCTCGCGTGCGGAGGCAGTAAAGTTCCGACAGTTGCAGACCGAGTGCGTGCTGACACCGGCTCTGGTTCGGCACGTGTGCCCCGACATGTTCGTGGACGCAAAATGCAGTGTGTGCGAACGTGAACTAGCTACCCTCCGCCACATCATGTGGGGAGGGTGTAACAGTGGCAGGGTCGACACTTGAAGCCTAGCTGGAGCAGCTTCGCTGCTAATAAACAAACAAATAAACAGACAAACATGAGCACGCGCCGATGATCTTTGCATCTTTCTTTCTTGCTTTGTTTGTTGAGCCACGGCGTGACCTTTGGGTTCATATTCAGCGTTTGTGTTTTGGCAACACAAATTCCCTGTTTGATGCGTTATATGTAGACACGCATACGTAGGTGAAGCGATCTTTGTCTGCAAATAATCCTTGCACGTACGACAGGCATATATTCGCATTTAGGTTATCATAAATACGCAGGTTGAACCGGTAGTCTGTATGGTTTTCTGTATTCATTTTCTTCCCTCATTCTTTGTCTTTGCAGGTAAGTCAACCTGGTGTAGCTGGAGTCGGCGCCGTGGCGTTCGACGGATTCATTGCCAACAGAGTCACTCAAGTGTCACAGGTATTGCGCCAGCGAGCGGGCATGCATGGTTATATTTGCAGTCTGTAAAATCACATCGGCACACAGCGCGTGGTCGCGGGTTCGATTCCTACGCAGAGTTGACCGCATAGCGAAGGTTCGAAGCAGCGCTCGCGTAATATGCCGGGCCTGTCTTGTAAGATGCCGAACGTTCAGGATCCTCACAAACGTCGTGTGGAAAAAGTTTGTGACGAACGTCACGAACTTTTTTGGAGTCTCCGTAGCAGCATATCTCTCATATTCCGTGCGTATTGATTAAGTCGCCAAGCCTTACGGTTTGCCTCAGTTTTACATCATGGGTCCTTGGAACAAAAACGGCAATGGTATCCCAGGTCACGAGATAGGGTGAATATTTACTCATGCCAGAGAGGACGCTAAATGCGTTTTCACATTTGCGTGCCTGAATCTGGTCTATTGTTTACTTGTTATTAAGATTTCTATTATTTCATCGTATGTCTGTGTAATATTTACATCATCTGAAGTAGTATAGCCTGCGCACGTGCAACAGGCACGACGTCGCCAGCTTGCATCAAACACGCTTTGTCTGTGTGCACTCGGTCTGTCACCAATCAGGGCTATTAAAGACAACGAATTAACGGTGAGTTGTGGGATTTTCCCAAATTCGGTGGCACATACCCGTTTATGATGATGATAGTGGCAGAATCGGCACTTTACGCCGAGCTAGAACAACTTCGCTGTTCGTGGTTTTGGGACGTTAAACCCCAGATAATATTATTATTATTATGTTAAAAGGTCGCTTTACACTTGAGCAAACGCTTTATTAGAGCGATTTAAATGGATGCGGTGGTCAATATAGTCACAATATCCGTTTTCGTACTTAAAACTCAACAAATTAAAGACGAGCCTTTATGAGGTCAGGAATTTCTTTCTATTCAGAGTTTCCTCGCGACTTTTATTCTATACGCATATGTAGTCAGGACGGCACAAAAATAACACATCATGAAACGAAAGGAGAGCTTCAATATTGGCTTGCCTTGTACTGGTAAGTTTAACAGAAAGGTACCACTCGAACGACGTCCCGTCTTTCGTATGCTGGGAATTTCGGTGGAACTTTATTCGGCGTTGAATGTTATCTTTTTTTGTGCTTTACTTGCCTTAAGCGACCATGCTTTTCATGTTTCTTTCCCTGCTCGAACATCGAAGCGAGCTGATGAGAACTCGGGTAACTGTACCTCTTTAGGATGTTTATCAAACGTTTTATGCAATCACAAAAGTCAGATGTTCCTTTTTTCTTGCTCTTTTTGAGTACGGTGCCTATGTTTCCACACCGGAGAAAAGAGAAATTCTTTTGAGGATCCTGTAAACCACACCAGAATAAATAAAGAAAAATCTAATTATCATAGTCGATATCACTGTGTACACAATCCCAACACCGGTCAATTCCTGCGACTACCAGTCTCTGTTTTTATTGCTCGGCTCTCCCTGCAATCTCATCTATGGAGTGGTTTTGAAGCAATGTTTACAACATTTTTTTTTTCTTGGGTGATGCTTAACTGCCCTTGTCTCCAGCGTCCGGACCCGTCTACATTATTTTTTTTTCCAATAGGCAGGGAAGCGATGGTCGTAATTAACTACGATGTGAAACCGACCTCCCTTTTTTATCGCTAAAAGGAGTTCAACTCGGCGCTCTGCTTCCGCGATTGCTTTGTTCTTTGCTTGCGGCACTGATTAAAAAGGGGCTTCCGTTTCTTCCTTGGTCTCCGGGCTTTGATGAAGGGCACCCCGCCACTCGCCCATTAATTTGCACAGCTTAACGGAGGTGTGTCGATGTCCATAGGGAAAAGGAAACGAAGCAGCCGCCGCTTAACACAAGCGATAGCACTCTACCACCCTCGCTTTCTTATCTCTTCTTCTCAACACCTCGTAATCTGGATAGCTCCTCGGAGTCTCATTGTTGGAGCCTTTGTCCTTAATTGCTCAGAAAAGAAAAGGGTGAAAGGCGAAGAAGCTTTTCTTTGAAACGATGCGGCTCAGCCCAGCAGGCGATGGGGTTAGGGTGTTCAGCAGATGACGCTTCGTGCCGCACGCGTTGCAATGGCCGCCGCTTACTTCCGTACGCCAGAACAAATGGTTCCGAAATGGAGGGTATTGATCCCACGGCGAGGTCATTGCGCTTAAACTTAAGAAAAGTTTCGGTAACGTGGCATCTTTGTTCAAATTACTTATTCTCGCTTGCCCTTTCTGGTATGTCGCGCCCTAATGTTTCTTCACTATTTTGATACTCTTCTATCGTGGATGCATAACAATACTTGAAACCTTGGGCTACGAAATATGGCTTTAAAAAGTATAGTTAACAGAATTCGCTAATGCTAACCTCCCATTAATAGTTGTAGAGCAAGCTATACGCTCGCTGAGAATTTACTGTGCTATGAGTAACAAGAACGTTTATCTAACGGAAAATTTGCAGAAAGGCATCATTACGCAGGCTAGCCGAAGTTACGATAGGGGAATTTATCTACCTCTGTACAGGCACCCCGAAAGTAAAACTGAGCACTCGAGCTGTGGCTAAACTGAGCAAAACGGCGTGCCAGTGCGCATTATCAGAAGATTCGCTGCAGAAAGCGAGAATGCGTCGGCATACTCGCTTGACCCAACCCGATATTCTGATGCTCGCCTTATCGCCGGCTCTACAGAAGACGCGCTGTCGCTATCACTGTTCGTCAGAGGCGCTTTTAACGCTTTATCCCTAAAGTCCCTGGATATTTTTTTGGGAAAATGCCGTCTTTCCGTTAGCCGGAGCCGCCACGCCGAGCACCCTCCTCTCCCACCTTCCGCTTCCCCGCTTCACGGGCCGTCGCCCGGGAAACGCGTGCGTTATCGGCGTGACATAACATTCTTGATAGGAAAGTGGCGCGACCTGGGTTATAGGGCCGGCGCCCGCACGGTGGTCGTTTGGGAGAGGATATAGACAAGGTTTGGACACTTGGGCGAGGAGGGGTTGGACACTTTGGAGAGGATATGGAGGAGAGTGTCGCTACTTTCTATATATTAAGGGACTTTATTTATCCGTTTGTTTGCCCGCGTCGTGAAGAAAACTTGGGAGGCTTGCGCTTTCGTTCTTCGCCAGGAATGCCATCACATTCGCCCTTGAAGAGCAGTGATGCTAGCAGCGCGGCTTCGCTAGAGCCGGCGATAAGGCGAGCATCAGAATATCGGGATGGGTCTGCCGAGTATGCCGACGCACTCTCGCTATCTGCGGCGCATCTTCTGATAGAGCGCGCTGGCATAAAGTTTTGCCACAGCTCGGGTGCTCCGTTTTACTTTTGGGACACCTGTGCAGTTTCGCCGCAAGGGTGCAGCAATGCACGCGATATCAGCAGATAGGAATGATACAGAATAAGGCTAACAACTGGCATCGGACCTGGCGTCGGATGCCACGTCCACGGTGTGATTATGTCGCACGCCGTAGTGGCGGGTTTAGGACCATTTTTGACCTCTAGCGTGTCTTTAAAGTGCCTTCGGGCAACTTGTTTACTTCGTGCTTCCAGAAAGGCGCTTGCTGTTATCATAGGTGATCGCGTCCTACGCGCGATATGTGTCGCGAGAGGAAAGGGATGAAGCGGGCAAGTGCGAAATCAATTCGCCAAACGCCGTGTTCCTCCGAGTGGGACGAAAAGCTACCTCGTATGCCTTGGTTTATACACCGGCCTTCGTGACGTGGCTCGTCGCGGCTGTAGATGGGATGCCCATTATATAGCAGTCATCATGGCAGCCGAGCAGATTGCTTCTCCAATGGAGTCGCTAGAGAAGGTGCTCTAGCAGCGCCCGCCATTAAAGTGTAGGCAGCGGTCGGGTCTGTGGAGAATGCGTGGGATTCTGACAGCTGGTCCATAGGGCATTGTGGGAGCGCGTTTTATTGGGAAGCATTACTCAGCATTAACTCTGATTTCAAGCAAACTTTCATCAGCGAAGATAAGCGCCTTATCGGTGTTCTTCGCGGGTGATTTAAAAAGGATCGCTTCCTCACCCATCAAACTCTAGGCACCGATCTCGGTGACGTTGTGAACTAAATCGAGCTCATAGTCAATTGCTACAGTCGTCACGTGCGACTACGCGAGGCAATTGCAGCTCAGCCATCGACGTTTTTACCCGATAATTTACTCTCAGATTAGCGGCAGGCAGACTTCGCCAGGCACCTTTAATGAAACTTCTCACAACGCGGAATGAAAAATAAGTTGGATCGACTTTGCAAAAATTACCGGAAGAAGAGTGTACGCGCGTATGCTAGATACCGTACACCTTTGAAAGAACGCGTGTCGTAAGGGGGCCAGCATATATCGTAAAGTGACATTTTAAATGTCACAAATTACTGCTGAGCACATTCGAAAATTTCGCTGATCAAGTTGTTTGTCAGTTACATACACTGCATACACTGCATATACGCAGTCTTTAAAAATTCATTTATATTCGATGATTTTGGCTTTCGATGATTTTGGCTTTTCCCGTTTGAGGTATTGGCTTTATATCAAATTGGAGCTACGAGAATTATGGCATTTATTTCATTTACAAAAATAATGCCTTATTCGGCAAATCGCCACGCGGAAAGCGCTTCAAAAGAAATAATCGACGATTGCTGTGGATTCGGCGAAATACAGTACCGTTAAGAAAATAACTGCCGCCATTAGGGAAGGAGTACAGACAACCAAATGCCCCAACTCTTTCTTCAAGACAGCTTCTTACCTTCGCTGAAAATCACACATCGCCATGCCACGCGTAAACACGTTAGACGCGCCTACCTGGAGGTTCGTTTGTCGTCTTTTCATCCCACGCAATGCGGAAGCCAAAAGTACCGAGACGATGCCAATGTACAACACAGAATATGTAATTTCGGTGATCAAGTGTTGGCTATCTTGAATTGCACACCCATGCGTAGCCGGACGATATAGCCTCTCGGTCTCTAATAGATGTTTTGACCAGAGGGAAACATCGCAACGTACTTTCCTTCCTCGTCTCTCTTTTTCTTTTTATTTTTTTGCAATATTTCACTCACATCTGTGGTCAGTTCTTCACTCCAGCTGCTCTTCCCTGTTCGCCTGAAATATTCAGGACCAGTGGCTCGGTCATGCGCGCGTCTCCACGCAGCAGTGATGGTCAGACATGATGGTCACTCCTGAAGAGCAGATGGGATGAAACGAAACACATGTTTTATGCATTGACGAACATCTACTCGGAGAAGCAGCCATTCTGACTGTCCGGAGATCGGCAAGAAAAATGACGTCGTTTGGCGCGCAAGCCTCGGAAAATACGGCAGAGAAAGTCGATAGAACAAATTGAAGAGAATGCTGGGTTATCCGGATGCCGTGATAACGCCACGAAGCCATGGAAAAGCAACTGTATATCTCAGGACCATCAACAGCAAGTCAAATAAGCGTGATCTACCTGCATGAAAACCAAGTTACATTACATGGTGGATTAGCGGCTATGGCTTTGCGTTTTTTGCCACGAGGACGCGGGTTTGGGTCCCGACCACGGCAGCGACGTCACCCCGGAAGCTGGGTTGCTGCCCCACCCATGCAGAACCCGTTGTACTATCTATAAATTCTATTCTTACCTTAAAACGAGCGGTACGATGTCGGAATCGCTTCTAATTTTCGGAATTCGATATGTGCGCCTTCGAAGTTGGGCCGCAAATACATTGCTTTTTCAGTTAATTTTATTACAAAAAAACCTGGACCATCTCCCCGAAGGGAACCCTGATGGGATGCGAAGCAGCAGCGGTGCGCACGGCGTTGACCCGGTTGAAACGGGCATCGACGCAGGTGCTCGAAGAACGGTTTGAAGCGAAACTCGGTGTAGCGTTTACTCGAGTAAACGTTTGTTTGAAACGCAAGGACATGGGAGGCGGGTTGGGTTTCGTGTAAGTTTCATTAAAGCGTTTGGCAAGACATCGTAGTCGTTGTTTCTTCAGAGTCGAGACATGGGCGCTGGACCGGAGCAGGCGCGCGTTTCGCCTTGACTACCACGGGTGAAGCGAGAGTGAAGTGACACGTTCAGAGGTGTTGCGAGCGGGCGGAGCAGCCGGCAGCTGCGGGCGCTACGGCGAGCATGCTGCGGGTGAGGGAGAGAGTGACGTCAGCGCGCACTTGCGAGGGAAGCGTGCGAGGGGAGCGTGACGTCAACGCAAAGCTGTGGCGTGCCTACTTGACAACGCTCCAACACCTACGCCGAGGGGAACGCGTTGCGGCGCATTCGTACGGACGCACGTAACGTACGGCGTTACGCACGTGAGTCAAAGAGCTGCTTGGCATCTAAAATGTTGTTTCATGCACTGAAGCATAAAAGTAACTGCGGACTGCATCATTTTCGTCGCGAGCTTTTGAGAATGAATATCTCAAAAGTGCTCTCACCGAGGAAACTTTTTAAAGTATATGCGCTTTGCGAATTTACTGGCAACAGATGACCATTTGCAAAGTATGCCGTAATTCATAAAAAACACAAAAGTGAAGCATTCTTCGAAGCGCTTTGCTGGCACGTTGAACACATCAGGCAGTCTAATATATTTTACTGCTTTTCGTTTTGATTTTTTAAAAATAAATGTTCACTTGGTTTGAAACTTGTGAATACATATAATAAATCAGTCAGGGAACGACACAGTGAAGAAAATTGGTTGAATATAGTCATTCTTGCCGTCAGCTAACAATACACAATGTCGTTCGTGCAGCTAGGTTTAGATGGGACGCAAAGCAGGCCGGTCGCTTCCTCCTCAACTACAACAAACTTCAGCGGTAGCCGGGGCGCATCATTCTGATTGCTGAGCCAAGGGACGACAGAGCAGCAACCGCCGTCGGGTATCTTAAATCATCATTTATAACGGCAGTAATTATAACCTTATTCGGCGGACTAAACCTTGTCTCCCCGGCCACCATCATGGATTAGAGGAGGCAATCTTCTCTGAGGGAGCGTTGAGAAAGTACTGCGCCTTCGCTCCGTGACGGACAGTTAAATTAGTGAGCGTGCGACGGACCATGCAGAGGTCAACCACCGGTTTTCGCCGCGCGGATCAAAGTCCACATAGCGCGTTGGGTAAATGATAAGTGGCGGTAATTTGTTACATTGTCAGTCTGGTCTACGTTACCACGCTGTATGACGAAGCGCAGGATGGTGTGGCAGTTTTACATCTGGGGTTGAGTGAGTGAGTGAGTGAGTGAGTGAGTGAGTGAGTGAGTGAGTGAGTGAGTGAGTGAGTGAGTGAGTGAGTGAGTGAGTGAGTGAGTGAGTGAGTGAGTGAGTGAGTGAGTGAGTGAGTGAGTGAGTGAGTGAGTGAGTGAGTGAGTGAGTGAGTGAGTGAGTGAGTGAGTGAGTGAGTGAGTGAGTGAGTGAGTGAGTGAGTGAGTGAGTGAGTGAGTGAGTGATACAGCGAATGCATATTAGCCTGTCAGATACGTGTGTCAATGTCTGACTGTGTGCGAGTAAGCGACCAAAGGAGCACACACAAACATCTAAGCTAGGGACTGCATATATGTTAGTCCGTAATGATATCGGCATGTGAGTGAGCACATGTCGCCGTGTCAATGTGCGTGTGCTTGTGTGATGAGTACAAGAGTGAGGAAGCACGTCTGTGTGTTTGTGCTTGTGAAGAAGAAAAAAAAACCAGAAAAGCGTGTTTTTGGCAAGCCATTACAAAGTCTCCACCATCTTCGTTTGACCAAACATGTTGTCTTCCTGTTTACGACTTCTCTGTCTCCAACTGCACCTTTGGAGAATATTCCTTTCCTCTTGTTCTCCGCCCATTTTCTGGAGACATCGGCCTTCGCCAAGCCTTTCTCTTTTCCCCCTGGTAAACTTCTTCGCTTCTCTCACCACATGATCTTAGAAGACCCTATTCATTTAAATGGCACCCATAAAGATCGAAACGACCGTTCATCGCTGCATCGTAAATGTCGAAGCATTCTGTGGGCGTCGGTCGTAACCGGAATGACCCGACGTGGCGACCAGAGCCACACCGTCAGGGACACCGCCGTTTCGTTCATTAACACGCAGTTCACATTACCGTCAAAAAAATAATAATAATAATAAAGGAAAGTGGGAGGGAATAGCAAGACCAGATTGAGATGACACTGATGAAGCCGCAAATACCGAAAACAAAGCGATTGGAAGAAAGACACGATAATTAAGCAACACCGCCTATAGGGCTAGGGTGGATGCTACATTGTATGAAAGTTATATATAGCTTACCTGAAGCTCCTTCACACGGAAACTGTAACCCACCTAAGGGTAGTTCTCTGCTGTGCTAGCTATCTTCCCTTGCATTAGTTTGTAGTTTATTGCTTATTGGCGTGGCTTTGGTTCCAGCATTTTCGTTGCTGATATGAAAGTCTATGTGCATCGTGAGCGATGTTCCGAAGGTAATGCTTTGATCATTCAATCACCGCGTTATTTATGACGGCGCGAGTAGTTACGATGCAGCCTTCGTTTCCTTGTTTATGAGGTGCCTGAAGCGGCGAAAATATATGCAGTATATCGGCTTATCTCCGGCCACACAAGGTGGCGTTTATTCGGTCGCGACGTGGCAGGTTATCGATTCTCATGCGTCAAGGTAATTACTAGATAACGTTCGTACTTTCTTTGTAGCGATAACCGAGCTTCATTTTCGGTTTGTGGCCGCCAGCGTTCATATCCGTCTGACGCGATGCTCACAGTGACGGCTGCCATAACATATTTCCCGTCCATACAGATTATACAGAAAATTGTTGAGGTTTAACGTCCCGTCCATATAGATTTATTTCACTGGGCACGTACAGCTCAGTAACTTTAGGTGCTCTCGCACGTAACGATAATTAATGTATTTTGGCGCGCAGTATCGCTTTTTGATACTCTGCACGTTCCCACTGCTTGTCGGGGCACCAAATAAATGCGCCCGTGAAGTTTATTACACGGGCTCAATATTAGAGCTTTGGATTGTAGGGGTTATCGGGCCGACTTAGTGGCCCGCAAATATCATTCTTCTTCAAGGTAAGTACCTGTTCATCTGCTCCGTGGTAACTACCTATCATTTTCCTTTCCATCGCTCGCTGGATTCCAAGAGAGGGCAAACCCTCTTTGTATTCAGGTTTCTGCTCGTAGGTATATGATTAAGGTAACGGTATTGGCAACAGAAAGCACAGGACCGGTGAGGGAAGACAGAAAATATTGCCTGGGAGAGGCCTTAGTGGTAGACGTGATAATGATAAGGGTAACAGGATGACAGGCGGTGAGGGGAAGACGCAAAATCTCTTCAGGTGGGTAGATGAGATAAGAAGTTTGCTGTGGCAACAGAAAGCACGGACGGGTGAGCACGTGCAGACCCTCTAAGACAGGCTGATGATTTATGAAATAAATACTAGGTTAAATTGAAGATCATTGGGCAAAGTATTCGATCTGCAGTTGACATAAACTTGGTTGAGAACGATATTGAGAGCTTAATTACAGCAACTGCTTACTTCGCAAACACAGCTTTGAAAGAGAGAGGTACCTTCCAGAATTTGCCATATTGATCAGAATACGTTATTCGCGGTTTGCGCTACGCTTTGTTGTTTTTGTCTTTTTTTTTCATTTTTTATTGGGGGGGGGGGGGGGGTAGGTGGGTGCCTACCGTTTCATCGTGACTCTGTCATTGAGAAGTCCTATTTGTGGTTGAATACCTCACGTGCTTCACAAACTCCGATGGTGTAGCTGTTTAACCGCGCTAGAACACACTGATAATATCTCGAAATGGAAGTACACGAATCGCCCCGCCCCTTCTTTGTTTCCGAGGAAACATCTATCCGGTCTTGATTCCCGAGGTCTCTAACTTCCCGAAGGAAATACCTAAGGTAAAAAGACGTTTCAAGCGAAAGCCCTGGTTTATCCAACTGTTAAGCAAGGTGCGCCTAAACCTACAAACTCATTGCGCGAAGTGCAATTAATACCGCCGCCTCACTTCAAGACATTGAGCTTGCGACCGAAAATAGTTCCGTAATCCCTGCCACGGCAACTGCTGCATTTCGGTATCTTCATCCCAACGTCCTCAAGTGAGATCTCTTTACCGCCTCACCTGAAAGCTCAGGCTTGTTTCTAACGCAGCAGGTTTCCTAAATCGACCCCGTACGTTGGTTTCCGCCTGCTACGCAGCGGGGGATCAGAGAGTGCGTACTCTCAAGTGGGCGCACCCACGCAAACTTTCCTTTCATTCTAGCCTTTATTACCACTACATCTCCCTTCTATTCCCTGACCTAGGTAGCCACTTCAGCATAATTAATCAGCCTGGAGGTCGCGCACTTGGCTCGCCCCGGTCGCCGTTGCTCAACCTGATCAACTGCGGTGCCCCGGTAATGACAGCAAAAATAAGACGGGCTTCTCACATTTACTCGCTCATTCGTTATCGCTCAGGTGAGAGGACCGCGATGGAGAGGTGCGTGGGATACGGATCACACTCTTGCGACACACGAACGCCAAGCAAGGGCTACCGATATAGGTGCGTAGCGGCATATAGTTATAGGCTGCGGTCGTGTGCTCATTATGATTGCACTGTAGGTTACTGCATTAACACGAAGAGCCTCAGCGGTAGTTTAGCGGTTAAGATGCTTGACTGCTGACACGAAGGTCGCAGGATCGAATCCCGACCGTGGCGGCTGCATTTCGATACTTTTTTGTTTTGATATTCTGCATTTCGATGCAGGCAAAGGGCTAGAGGTCCATGTATTTAGATTTATTTGCACGGTAAAGAACTACAGGTTGTCAAATTTTCCGAAACCCCATACTTTGGGCGTACCACATAATCATATCGTGGTTTGGGACGTTAACTCCAATAATTGTAATCTAACTGTTCGTCCTCAAGTTAAGCGTGATAATTAAGCGTGGTGGCTGACGTGGCGCTCGTTCGAGGCACTGCAGGGTGTCGCTGTAGTTGCGCTCCATGAACTTGCGGCTATAATCGAACACACTCAGCTTTCTCTATGTGGCCTCCGTTTTACTAACCCCAAGATCGAAATCTGCCTGAGGCAAACGGCAGTCACTCTCCTTATGAATAATGCACGCCGCATACACGTCACTTCTATATCACTTTTTTTCCACTCCACCGGGTTCTGCATGGAACTCTTCTTTGATTTTTTATTCCCTTCGAATAGCGTGACCCAATCTCTATCGACCCCTATGATCCTCATCTTCGTGTGCCCTGCCGAGATTCACACCCATTCTGTACGATCGATGGTGGACGACTCATTAATTACTTCAGCGCGAACTGCAGCGTCTCCTTTCTGGGTCGGTAACGTTCCATTAAAGAGGCGAAGTTCACACGTCTCTGCTCCTGTGAGTTCACGTGGAGATTTACGCGATTGTGATGGCAGTGCCACAATTCGGACACAATTGGGCGCTTGCGAATAGTACAAAAGAATCATCCACGTGTAAAAAATGGTACGTGATGTGCTCGGAACGGGGACACACGTACGTGAATAAACCGAAATTGCGTAGAAAAAAAGAAATCAGAGTTTCGCCGCAAGAACGACGCCGTGAATGCAATAGCTACAAATCGTAATGTAATACGAAGTAAGGCTAGTAGATAACTCTAAAGGATCTGATCTCATGTAACCTTACGAACGCTGGTGCAACGGAATATGACCACTCCAGGGGGAGAAGTAGTTTTCGTGTTTATCTTCTCAACGCGAAGTAATCGGTGAGAACTAAACAGGATGTACATGGGTATACGAGCCGTTTCCTGATGTCTGCCGAGATAGCACGAGCGACCGCGCCCTTACGATCAAAGTTGACTGTTGCTGCTCGAGCGACGCAGACCCCCCCCTCTCCTCCCCGGCGTCCTTTCATGCTCCTTCGCCCGAAGAAAGACGGGCGGGGGGCGTTTCTTCTCTGCCTGAGGAGCAATCGACGGCAGGCGTCGCACGCGGGTGATGTTATCGCAATCGCCCTCCATGCGATAGAGATGACTGGGTCGTTTCATGTCTCCTTCAGCCGCGTTCATCGTCAGCGCTCGTGCGCTTTTAATCGCGGGTAGAACAAACGATACGCGGGGCGACGGTATCGTTTTCAACTTTTTACAGAACGTGACGGTGATGGCGAGGGTAAAAACCCGTCGAGAGTGTTCATATAACTGCTATCGCAATAAAGGAATCACGCGCCGCTAGAAGTGTGGATAATTTTTCCTTTCCGTGTGCACCCCCTTTCTTTGTATATGTCTGTTTTCACAATGAACTAAATCAGTTGCCAGTCAAAGCTAGCCCTGTGTCTACTTGGCCGTCTTTCATTTTGCGCTCCTTCAACTATATATGCACCGCTTGAAGGAGACTTACAAACTCGCCCTAAATCCTGTCCTTCTGATGCATTAAACTAGTTTTGATCGAACATCAACGCCTTTTACAGAAGCCTACGATTATTGTACCTGGACAATGAAGATGGTGCAGAAGGCAACAAAAGTGTTTCTAGTGTATTTTAAGTCCGTCGGTCTCTGCGATGGATTGAGTTCTTCATATGGACCTCCACTGTGCGCGCAATCGGTGTTGTCTTCCTCTCTTTCATTCTCTCTTTCCTTTATTTCATTTATCTCTTGCACCAGTACAGGGTAAGAAAGTGGACGTGCCTCAGGTTACCCTTTCCACCCTTCCCTACCTTTCACTCTTGCTATCTGTACTACACATCAAACATTCAGATTTCACTCTTCTCTCTTTTATGAGCACAAAGCTTTTTGGTAATTAAGAAACTCTTACGCTAAGAACGGCGAGTGCGCTCTTTTGCTGTCGTGTCGTTTTTTTTGAACCACGCCCGGATTCCGCGAATATATTAAGGGGTCTATAGGGGCGCCATATAACTCGCTTAGTGACCCCCCATACGCTTCGCTTGACTTCGTATTCGCGTCGGCTTCCACCGCCTTTCTACGACTATCTCGCGTCCGCACTCATTTTTGAGCGCGAATTCAAAGAGGCAGGTATATTATAAACAAATTTTTAGGCGTACAGTAACCACAGCGGGAAGTACGGCGCTGCGAGAAAACAGATCGATAATATATTCCGCACTCTGCCATTGTTGAAATTTTTGAGCTATGGCAAAAGCAAACAGCTGTCATTTTCATGGTGCTTTGGTAATGTGCGCGGCTCCGTAAATTGATCACCTAGATAATAAAAAAAATCAGGAATGAATTGGGAAAGAGAGTAGGCGGTTGACGCGCGAGCTTGCTGAAGATAATAACGTTTGCGATGAATCAATTTAGAACGCCGGGATAAATTGATCGTGGCGTTGTAAACTGAAGATAACGCAGTTTCATTTGCTTTGCTTGCTTTCGTTTTTGTTTTTGTTTTCCTTTTTTTTTGTTCTTGAGACGTTGTCCGTGGAGCTTCAGGTTGCAGGAAAGAGCACATGCCGTCAAATTAAAATTGAATGACTTGCCTGAAGTTGGTATCCTATTTCGGTACCACCGCCATAAATCATGTGTAGAGAGTACCGGCTATTAGAAGAAAAACATTTCTTCATGTATCCGCTGTACGGGAAAACCGAGGTAACGGGAGCTCACCGTAACTCTGTCCTTTATTATCCAAAAATATTGAGTAAGCTCAATTTTTTAATATTTCGCAGGGTTATTGTGAATCCATAATATAGAGTGGATTTCTCCATCGGATGATAGATAGATAGATAGATAGATAGATAGATAGATAGATAGATAGATAGATAGATAGATAGATAGATAGATAGATAGATAGATAGATAGATAGATAGATAGATTAGATAGATAGATAGATAGATAGACAAGACAGACAGACAGACAGACAGACAGACAGACGACAGACAGACAGACAGACAGACAGACGACAGACAGACAGACAGACAGACAGACAGATAGATAGATAGATAGATAGATAGATAGATAGATAGATAGATAGATAGATAGATAGATAGATAGATAGATAGATAGATAGATAGATATTGGTAGCAGCCAATGTTCCCAACAAGTGGTCGATCGATTGATTGATTATTGTATTGATTGGTTTATTGATTGATTGAATTGATTGATTGATTGATTGATTGATTGATTGATTGATTGATTGATTGATTGATTGATTGATTGATTGATTGATTGATTGCATACTGTAAGTGCCCGCAACAGGCACGATCTTCGCCGGCAAATTTAGAGCGGTAAGCTTTCACATACAGCAAGGCTGACCATAAGGGCAATTCAATGCTTACAGTTTTAAACTTCGCAATAACGCAAGCGGCGCTCATTTGAGATTAACTAAACGGTAGCTTCTTTATTTGTAGTTTGGTTTAGCGCTGTGTTTTATTTACCACCATGAGTGCTATATTTCCTATAGAAATATACACTCATGGTGGTAAATAAAACACAGCGCTAAACCAAACTACAAATAAAGAAGCTTTCGACACTAGCGCTGTTTCACTGTGTTATATACGTTACCATGCAGCACATTCAACTTGCCCAATGACCCGTCCAAATTTAATGTACCACTTTTTAGATGCGAAGTATCTCTTGCTCGGGGGTATGTAACGCGGCGTGGTCATCCGCACGCAGCGTTGTAGTCCGCACTCACACTACGCATGCGAGACTCTCCCCCTTCCCTCTCTCCAACAGCTGCGCGTTACTCTCTCCACTTCTCTACCAGCACCTGCTTGCGCTTCTCCTGCGTTCTCGTTTCTGCTCTGACGGCGCATGCGCTACTCTCCTCCTCTAGTCTCCTCTCCTTCAAATGGCAGAGCGCTGCGCGCGTTCAGTCCAGCGCTTGCCTCGGTTGGCTCCTCTGAAATGTGGGCTCGACATGCCGAAATTCTCTCCTGCGCAGCGCCGCGATGAGGGCCAGCGCATGCGCGTCCCGTCCCCCCCTCTCTCCTCTCCTACGCTGCCTCTCTCTCGCGCGCCAGTCGACGTTCTCCGCACGCCCTGTGAGAATTAACGGCCAGGCTAGAGGGAAGACACGATGCGCGTAGTGTTCCTCTTCGCGTTCCACGATGCGAGGTCGGTAGCATGCCCAGCGAACGCCAACGAAACGCGATCGTGCAAGTGCTCCGGCTTCGCATCGCCTCATGGTCCCCTTTAGCGGGAGATGGTGTAATTTTTTAAGTGGCCTAAGGTGTGGATGCAGGGAGACATACTTCTATATTGCAGTCACATTGTTCGATAAAATAAACTAATTTAAATGTTGTGGCCCACGTCCCAAAACCACGATGTCTTTATGATGGACGCCGCAGTGGAGTGCTCCGGAAATTTCGACCACCTTGGGTTCCTTAAAGGGCCTCTGAAATCCCTTCGCCTCTCCGTGACTGTCGGAATTCCTCATCCCCTCAACGTTCGCCGCAACGTCAACATGTCGTCTGCTCGTCATCTACAACACCTGTTTGTTCGCTCGCGAGTACGCGCGCTTGCTGCTCCTCGTCCTCGCCCGGTGAGGAGGAGCACTCGGCCAGGAGGAGAAGAGAGGCCGATGAACGGAGCATAGCGAGGCAATATTTTGGATCACCAAACGCGTGTAACTCCGCTATTACGGCACCGTATCCAAAAAATTCACCCCACCTCCCCGAAGGGAATCGTGGGGAAATGCGAATGCATTTCTTTGGGCGCGTTTGTGCGGCGAAGTAATTATATAATGAATGACGAGACGGTGATTTGTAGGGTAACCATTTATTTAACACCTGTTTGTGTTATCGTTGCACTTGACGGCCACGATCACTGCCTTGTGGTCGGTAAAGTGCACGGTCAGAGGGTCCTTGAGAATCATGCGGGCGTCACAGTTTCGGGTAAAGACTAGATCAATGCAAGTACCGTGAATGGTTTGGGGCAGAGTGGATGCGGTAGAGGCACACTGCATAGAGTGCTTGGTGCGCATGTACTCGACAAGCCACTGTCCACTCGTCTTTCGCACGTCAACGTTAAAGTCACCAACCAAGACAACGGGGTCAGAGCTTTGGAGCGCGCACAGAAGCTTTCCATGGCCGCATCGAGCTGCGCGGCAACAGCGTCTCGGCGAGGTTGGGCGCGAGGTACACGGTCACCACAAAGACTCCTTATCCGGTGTAGGCGAGCCTGTACATGTCCTCGTACGCAGACGCGTCTCGCACGGGCGAGGTGGCAACGGCGTGCGATATCATGTTGCCGTACACCGAGAGGAGAAGCGCCGAAGCACGCGCCCGCCCTCGCCCATACTCTCCCACACACGCGGGAGCTCCGCCGAGCTCCCGCGATGCGAGCGCCCTCACGCGCCCGAGCGCGCTCCTCCTCTCCACTCACTCTCCGCTGATCCGCCCGCACCACCTGTTCCGGTTGCTAGGGGCGAGGAGGAACGCGAGCGCTCGCAGCGGTTGCTATGGGAGAGGGTGGCGGGAGCGGAGGAGAACGCGGACGCCGCACGGCGCCTGACATAGCTCGACTAAGAAATGCATTCGCATTTAAAATTCTCACGGCTACGTGTTCGTGGTAGACTCGTGCACAATTGCAACACAACTAACTTTCGACCTCTGCGTGGTCGAATGAAGGAAATGGAAAGAAAGAAATAGAAAGAAACAAATACAAAAACGATACAAGAAACAGAGAGAAACAGAAGAAAGAAAGAAAACATAAAAGGGAACCAGAAAGGTCATTCACACTCTAAGGCAAAATTACCCGAAAAGGAGTAACGGAGCCCAATAGGCGCGCGCGATGAACGGATAGATTGTTGGGGGAGCAACCATGCGTGGAGTGTGCAAACCAGTTAGTCTGCAAAGGGAGCAACCACGCGAGAAACGCAGGTCGTGTGTAGAGATACGTTCCGTGTGCAAACCGTTGTCGATGGAAATGACGGTCCTCCTTGCTCTTCGGTCAGCCCTCCCACTTGTGTTCGTGTTGGCGGTTGTGTCACGCTCGACAATTAGTTCAGCGATGTAGGAACTATGCCTCGGCGCCTTAGACATACACACATGCGTGAATGAGCGTGGCCGGTTTCCTGCTCTACACTAGGTAAATCTTTAAGGGATCAAAAGAAAGAAAGAAAAATTGGGAAAGAAGGCGCTTTCAGGGTCGTACATGTGCACCTGTCCATTTCCTGCCCACAAGCGATCGCTCAGCCAGGTTTATTTTAAAGGTAGCATCAACGCCTGCGGCGTTTCGCTAATCTGCAACTACACCAGCAATATGTAGTGGTGAAAATACACAATTTAATTAAAAAATGGAAAGCTTAAGTGTAATCGCCTAAACTTTATGCTTCGGTGTGCACATTATAGAAACTACAACTGTCGCTTCTTTTTAAGGCAGAGGTTTGATTATATGAAAGAAAGGTTGCCTTCTTAATAGTCGTAATTTTTTTCCCTTGTTACCTCGTGGACACACTGGAAGTTTAACTTTCCCATCAAGTTTTAAACAGAGATAAGCAGTAACGTAATGCGGTGGGTTACCCTTACTCACGAAGTGAAGTGGGCCTCTTTACTAATGCTGTTTTGAAAACGAAGCTAGTTAGGCGAGGAATTTAAATGAAGGCGCTGTAACTTCGTAATGACCGAGTGTAACATACCAAGTTGGTATTTCTTTTTGCGAAAGCAAGACGTCTCGAAGCATCCGAACTCTGGTTAGTGCGTTTCGAATAAATTGTTTTTATAGCACCATCGTCCTTTGTTGCTGCAAGAGGCAGAAAAAGCAAGCAATGCGTGAGTTTTTTCTGGTTTCATGTTTTGCAAAGCGTTCTACTGATTCTAGCTTTCAAAGATCACAACAAAAACAGAAAAAAACATCAGCTATCAAAGTCCATGACACCGAACTCGTGTACTGTAGAAAACAAATGACGAAACTACGTGAGACTCGTTATGAGGAGAGAGAGAGAGATACGAAGAGGAAAGGCAGGGAGGTTAACCAAGCTTTGGCTCGGTTGGCTACCCTGCACTTGGAGTGGGGGAAGGGGGAGTGACAGAAAGGAAAGAGAAAAAAGATGAAGAGTAAGAAAGATGAACAGTTAGCTTGAATCAACAAAACACGAACTCGCGCTGTTAGTTCCCAGGCGCTCGTGAAGCCCGGTGGTCCTCAAGAAGCTCAAGAGGGCTTTCGTGGCCTTGCGCATATGCCAGACCGTAGGCGAAGGTCCCAGGATCTTTTTTTTTCTGTCAGCGGTCTTTAATCCAGTTGACGGAGCTTGGCTTCCATACTACGTGGTTGAGCCTGGTATGATGGGCAGTGGCATAGAATGTGTTCAAGCGTCTCCTCGGAGGCTCAAATGTTGCACGCCGCACTGCTGGCCATTCCAATGAGACACGAATACGCGTTCGTAAATGCCACGCCCAACAACATGCGACACAGCAAGGTTGCATCGCGTCGTGAGAGCCCGGATGGTAAACGAAGTTGCAAATTTGGGCGAATCGAATACAGGCGCGCGTTGGAAAACTGTGCGTATTCCATTGTAGAAGCGTGATACGGCGTGCAAGTGATTGCAGCGGCCACGCGGCGTCCGTTCTCAAGAGCGGTATGGGTGTCCGCCGTTCTTGGTCATGAGCCGATCGTGCAGCTTCATCCACGCGGTCATTGTCGAAAGCTTAAACTGCGCTTAGTAAGAGACACCACAGAAGAAGCAGACAGGTCGAACTACGTTCGTCCTGTCTGCTTCTACTCTGGTGTCTCGTACTAAGCGTAGTTTAAGTTTTCATATTATGTCTTACTAACTAACCCCCCTCCCCACTCACCCCTCTCCCCAACACACTATCCTCGAGTACGTGAAACTCGTCAAACTAATCTAGTTTGGTCATGACGCGAAACCATTTTTGCTTAAAAAGTCAGGCGGTACAAAGCAACACTAACTAAATAAACAGCTTCAAAGTAGTCTAACCTTTACCAGTTTTATTATCTCTGACATACGTGCTGCCATTTGCTAACGAAGATTCTTTTAAATCGGGTGGGAAAAAATAGAAATAAATGCTACGTAGTAAAACTTATCGAAAGACAAAAAGAGAGAAAAATTTTCCTGTTTTGTCAATCACTTCTTGAACCGCGTAGCTTTCACGAGTAGAAGACGTGTTCTTGGAACTTTACAAAATGTAGCACTCTAGATTATGTCACTGCTATCCTCTTCCTTCTCCTTCTTGTTCTTGTTATTCTTATTCTTTTTTAGCAAAGCGCTGGTGATGGCAATGTAATCACTTTTCCGACGAAAATGGGACTGACTTCCAGTTGGTTTGTTTCTTTCATTTCTTCCAAGTTTTCTGAGCTGACTGAGAATCCCTTTCAGTCGTGGTTTTCAAATTGAATTTCCTTTGTTGTCGCAGGCTTGGGTGGCCGCACACTGCGACAAAGCAGCATCGAGAAATCATTTAGCTAATTGCGCATTCGGCGTCCTCTCATCTGTCGAAACAATGCCTCGCGGTTGAAGCCGGTGCGTTCCGGCATTTCGTGAATCGCCCCGAACGATAATAGAATGCTTTGTTGGTTTTACAGCTCTGGGATTGCTGAATCCCCCATATTTCTCGTTTTTATTTGTTTGTTTCGATTAAATTTCATTGCTTGTAAGTGCGCAGGCTGAAGTTTGCGAGGATGTTTCTAAGGACTCGTGTTCTGGAAACTAAAAAAAAGCGGTGTTTAAATAGCCCGTAACGAAGAACGACGCATTCGGGGGAGGCGAATGTATCTTTGTAATTGATGTCTTTTCTGAAAAACTTGTACGTGGGTAGCAGATCTTTCATCATGATGTGGCACACGGAATTGTGAGGTCCATTTCTAACTAGGGCGGCCGCAGTTTAACGAAAGTAATGGCATTAACGTATTGGCAAAGAAAGACAACAAAAACTGTAGTACAACTGTACTAGATTTAACAACTGCCATCTGTAGGGATTATTATTATTATTATTATTATTATTATTATTATTATTATTATTATTATTATTATTATTATTATTATTATTATTATTATTATTATTATTATTATTCGGTATGCGTACGCAAACACAAAGTACCCGCCATGGCGGTCTAGTGGTTATAGTGCTCGACTGCTGACCCGAAGGGCGCGGGAATGAATTCCGGCCGCAGCAGCCGTGTTTTCGAAAATTCTTGAGGCCCATGTACTTAAATTTAGTAGCACGTTGACGAACACCAGTTGGTCAAAGTTTTCGGAGCCCTCCACTACGGCGTCCCTCAATATGATACCGTGGTTTTTAGACGTTAAACTTGAACATATATTATTATTTATTTATTATTTATTTACAAGACACTGCAGGCACGACTTGGGCCCTAGCAGGAGGGGCAAAAGTGTACTCTAAAAGGCAATACAAAGACACATTTACATACAGTGCATTGAAAGGAAAAAAAAACAAAAGAAAGACTGTGTCTAATTTGTACAGCAAAGCACGAAAGTAATAACACCTTGAACATATCAAAAAGTGTAAGGAATATTCACACAAAAAAGGAACATAAGTAAAATAACCTAACATCAATCCTGAAGACTTTCAATATTTTTATACTTGGCACTGATGATATTGGCAGCGAGTTCCACTCGTTAATTGTGGGCGGGAAAAATGAACTATTATATTATCTTCCACGTGCGGCGCATCGTTCTACGCAACTTGTCTACGCAAGATGTTGAGATGTCGCCAATAAAACTTGCCCAATGGCCACACTACAGACAAAGTGCGCTTTATTAAGCTCATATACACTGTCGTATAAGAAAGCAGTAAGCAAACTAAAATGATTTAGTGCAAGTACCGTATGTATTGATGGGTGCGTACCTAAATAAAAGAAACACATTAGCTTAAACACACTGCTGCCCCGCCACGGTGGTCTAATGGTTATGGCGCTCGACTGCTGACTCGAAGGTCGGGGGATCGAATCCCGGCCGCGGCGGCTGCATTTTCGGTGGAGGCGAAAATGTTTGAGGCCCGTGTACTTAGATTTAGGTGCACGTTAAAGAACTCCAGGTGGTCGAAATGTCCGAAGCGCTCCACTACGGTGTCTCTCATAATCATATCTTGGTTTTGGGACGTTAAACCCCAGATATCATCAACTGAAACACACTGCTAGGCTTGCCGAGATGAACGTGACACCAGTGAAGTCATTGAGTGGACAGAACTGCCCATTCGGCCATTTCAAATCTGAGCCTCATACTGTCCGCTCGTGTGCAGTGCCATTTTTCTTGCTTTTCGCAACAGACATTATATATGGCACTGTCATGGCCCTGTCTGTGTCTTTCTTTTTTATCATACTTGTGATCACTTTCTCTCGACCAGTAAAGTAGCATCTCTTATTTTGCTTTTACTTTTGGACGCTTCATATTTCTCCTTGGTAAAATTTCCGCTTGCAACGCTGATACTAGCCGCACTGCACGGGATAATAAGGAAGTTTGCATTGTAACACACTACCCTTAAAAGAGGTTCTGTGCATCGAGAGAGAGAGACATTTTTTTTATGGTTTAAAAGCTGATAAGTCGTCCTGAATCAGCGTTCTGGCCTGCTACTCAGCTTTTGAGAAGGGGAAGGCGTGGAAAATAGAAGCTGTTGATTAGCAGGATAAAGGTGGCTCTGAAACAAAGGCTTAATTATCTACAGTTTCTTTACTGCCTGATGTCCGGTTCAGTTTGGTGAAAAATTTCCTGACAGTTGAGTTTGTGGATTACGTACGTGGTTTAAGGGGAGGGACAGAGACAACTCCCGTACGCTTGGCCCGCTGTTCTATTATTCACGTCCTCCTTCTCTTTCTTGCGCTGGCAGAGCACGAACGCCCACTCTCAGACTGACTCGCATTCTTCAAGATTCTCATCCACCACGCAGATGTATTTCTATTTATCCGAACTTCCTGACTTAATTTTTTTCTATTTTTCTTTATTTCTCAGTGTTATCTCTGTATGTCTTTAACTTCGTGTTCTTGGTCCACTTGCCTCGTACTTCAATTTCACAAGCATTCTTTGTTATTGTTTTGCCTGCCAGGGCAAGAGCAACCACGCTCCTGATAGGCCGAATGACGCAAGAGTGGAAACAAATTGGGCCGAAATGTTTTCAAGCTCTCTGGGTGTTTAGCCCCTGAGATCTATTCGCCTTCCCCCTCATTGCTTCTTCTCCCTCGCCCAATCTTTTTCTTCGTTTATTACTTGTTACCGCGTTCCGAGATCACGATGTCGGTACACTCAAGAAATATGTGCTCTCTTTCTCCGCACATACATAACCCGACGTAGTACGCGGGCCACTTAACTCGATTCCGCTTTCAACCGTGAATCGAAACAGTCAATTGCGCGTTTCACTGCACACCGTGCACGTGACATACAATTAGACGTTGCTATTTTTCCCCTAGAGCGTAGAAACATCGCCGAGTTGAAGTAGCACTCGGCAACTACAGTAATGATGTCGACACTTACCGGGTAATCCCTATCTATTACTGAATTTTTCATGTGGTGCTTCGGAAGAAGCCAGTGATTTTATATAAATAAAATAAACACAAAGGTATTGTGCTTTTTTTCTTTTTTTATTGCCCAAGACTAGAGACTACTTCTGTCTTGTGCAGGCATTGCTTGCTGTGATATCGCCTATACTTCAATGCCAAAAAAGGGTGCGCGCTCTAATAGGTGAGGCTACACCTAACCGAAAATTGATTACAGATTGCGTATGGTTAGTCGAAATAGTATTTTTAGGATATCAGCGCTGCTGAAGTAACTTAGACACGCAGTCAAAACGTGATTCATTACAATAGCCCCAAACATTAACCATACTAGAGCTCACGTAACTTAGTTCATATCGGATTATCGATGTTTCGGCTTAGGTGAGCTTGCGCATGTGTCACTTTAAGCGAAATAAATGCATGAGTCAGGTGGTCTCACAATGTGTACGTTTACTATCACCTTCGGTTGCCAGGCGGCTGAGTCTGCATCGGGGCGCGGCCAGGGTGTCGCGTTTGGGATGTGGTCTCGACGCTTTCTTTATCGGATATCCCTAATGTGCTCACCCTCGTTGGTTGCAGTTATAAAGTTTTGTGTTGCTTCAATAAACGTCCGTTGAAAGTTGACCGCGTGTCCTGCGTGTCTCTTGTTCGAGTCACCGTTTCTTTAGCGCTCATTTGTTCCATATCAAGTATGAAGCAACATGCGCAGAAACATGTCTTACTCAGCAATATTTGCGACACACTTTTTGTTTCAGTATTAGAAATGTTTCGCTCATCCAAGAAAAACGTTTTTTTTCTCAGTTACTTTGTTTTATCTGTTCGTGGGGTACGGAAGAGCCCTATCTCGTTTGGCCGATCGATGCGCACACCGTGCTTTCCTATCAAGCCGTGGTCGCACGCGCCACTGTGCTGAAAAATCTTGGCCCGCGAAAATGGGTGTTGCATGGCGTTGACTGGATCGGTTGCCGCTCGCCGCTTTCGGGGACGTGAATGGTGCCTTCTTGTCTTTTCTTCGGGGCCATCCCTTCATCTGCAAGAAACCACCATCGTCCGTAGGATGACAGTAATTGACGAGTACGTACTCATTATTTCACGCTCTGTCTCGCTCCTTAGAAAGCGCGTAGGCCACGCGAATGGCCGCAAAAATGCTTCACGAAATTACCACTGTCAAGTTAGTTCGAGCAACTTTTGTTGCATTAATCGTGGGGGGCGGACGTTCTCGCGATTCATCAGTATTGGTCAGAGAACGAATCTGCACGGGATTTGATCGCAGTAGATCGCAGTAGATTACGTAGTGTTAGCTGTCGCAACGTCGTGACTGTTGCCCCAGCTTCTTCATGTATTTTGCTGTCAAAGCATTGTCGCTGCCGATGGAGGGGAAAATCGCATTTCCATGTAGGCGAAAATGCTGGAGGCCCGTATTAGGTGCACGTTGAAGTAGAAGAGGTTGCAAACCTTTCCCGAGTCCTCCACTATGGCGTGCCTGATAATTATATCATGGTTCTGGCGCGTGAAACCAGATCAGTTATTATCATGCTTATATCCATAATTATCCTGCCGTAATTGTAGAGCAAATTTCATAATTATTGCTGCCATAGTCGTTATTTCATCGACGTTATCAGCGGCGTCACTCTCATCGGACGTGCTACCGTTGTTTTCGAAAGTTCTTCGTAGTTTTTCTTTGCATTGAATGATATTACACATTTTTTTCACTAGTTGAAAGGTAAATGATGGCGCATAATTATGAAGTTTTCTTATATGTACCTGCACGATATGGCCAAAAATATTAGGGTCTATTACGCACCCAGACTAGGCGCTCCGATTTTGTGTGGGTAATCATTCTGAATTGTGATCTTTTCTTCATTACACGACGCTGCGCCATGTTATAGCACTTGTGGCGTGTTCTTTATTCCCTTTTTTATTTCTATATTCCAAGCAAACATAATAAAATGTCCAATGCATTTTCTTCTTCAATTACGTGTTCTTCTACATATGGCTCTGCAAAACGAATTTCCGTTTTCGATCGTATCGCTGAGGTTGTCCTCGTGAAAGCAAGAACTGGCATTCCTTACTTCATTCGGATGAACCGCTCGTCTCTTTCATTCGCCAACCTGTAGCGCCGTTATGGTAACGCAGTGACCAAGACGCATAACGCGAACAACTTTCTCTGTCCAGATAGAAAAAAGAAACACAGCCGTGCTACAAATGTGGCCACTGGACTCCACAAAGCGGCTTTTATACGCCTCCAGTGGCCCCACATATACACTTCGCGTAATTAAATCGCTCTCAGAGCTTCGTTCAGCCTTCTAATTCAATTATCACGATACGTTGCCCTACGCCTGATCCTCCCGAGGGTACTGATGCGAGCCATTACATTTGTGAGATGAAAGGCGCCGCAGAGCTTCTCTGTTTCTTCTAAAATAAATTTATTACGCGCACACGCTCGTTCGGAATATTTATAAAATGAGGAACCGGTCAGGTATTTCGCTTACATTTGGGGTTCTATGCAACAGTATCCGTTGTATAGTTGGTTACAGACGTATTTTCAAGCGCGCACACCAATCATTAAAGCAAGGGCACTTTCGTTTCTCGATAATTAGGGAAGAATATTTATTAGGGTTGCGTGCTTCAGAAAGCTGACAGAATCCTAAGCGGATTATCGTACTGTTGTTCTGGCATTGTTGCCGTATACGAAATTCTGCTTTATCCAGAAATATATGGAGTTGTTTGGATTAGGGAGTAGACGCAGGTGGCGGAGGCAGCTGACCTTATTTATCTGAACGAAGTGAATTTAACGGGTCCCGTCAAGCCCCATAAAGCGTAAGAGTAGTTGACGTGTTTTGGCATCGTTACGCGCGCGAATTAAAAAGCGCGTCGCGTCTCGTTTCAGTCCGGCCATGCCCAAACACTTAAAACATTGCAGTGCACGCAACAATTGAAGCAAGCACGGGGCGCACCGCCGTTGTGCATGAATTTCAACAGTGTAGTTGTTTAAGCTTAGCAAAACCCCGTTGTCGTCACGCATTAACCGGTTGAGCGAGGAGGAACCACGTTAAGAGAGGGTTGCCTGTATCGGGAAAAACTCTATATGAATGTTATGTAGTGGGAAGAGCTTCCTTAACGCATGTAATATTGCGTGGAAGAAGTGTGGAATCGCGCCAGGCGTCAAAACATGTAAATTGCGCAACGAGCGGGTGTATTAAGGGGGTACTGACACCATTTTCGAAGGTGAGTATACTCTGCCATATTAATCTCCTGCATACAGAGACGGTTCTGAGCAAGTGGGAAGATATTTTATTTTGATAATAAAGTCAATTTTTCCATGACACGCCTACTGACATCGACACTAGCTTGACGTCAGGCTACAGTACTAATTCCGGTGACTTCACGCAGCAGTCTGGTTAGTTGTGATGACATCGGGTGCCAAAACTTCCAAAGTGGCCGCTCGTGTTCACCAAAACATTCAAAATGACCGCTTGTGCGTCACAAACGGAGCCACAGTGTGAAGCGGCCGTGGAAACGTCACCATATCTTGCGCGAGCACATGACGAGAAGCTCATATCATGTTGTGACGTCAGGGTACAGTAGGAACCGAAACTAGCTTTTAAAAACGTACTGTAATTACTTTTTTCAGGGTGCACTCACCCTTAGCAGTGCATTTTCTAGGCTCTTGTGGGATTGGGCTTTCATCTGACGAAAAAAACCGACAACTGAAAATTTTCGTGTCAGTACTCCTTTAAAGGCCCACCCATTACAAAGTGCTCCGACATATATAATCATCATCACCAGCGAAAGCATCAACAAAATGAGCAGCTGCGTAGGTTCGCGTGCTCCCTTACGGACGCCTAGTGGGCCCTTCGCTGATTCGCAAAAGGAAGAATTGTGGTGTATAGTGGGAACTTCGCAACTGTGCTTGCAGTAGGCAGTTTAGGATAGTTTGAAACGGCCAATGTTACGGCAACAGACATTCGTTTTCTTGCGGCATGGTGGAGGCATCCACCGAGAACCGGAACTATAGGCAAGCAGTTGAGAAGGTGATGCGCACGGGGCCCGATTACGCCATCGCGTTCTACCCTTGAAGGTGAAACTTGAGCGTCCTCCAAATTTCTTTGTTTTGTATTCTAATAGGAAGGCTAACTTGAAACGTGTTGTAACTCGTAATGAGTGATTAAGTAGCACGTAACTAAACTGTCCTTTTCGGAAGGAGCTGTTCAGATGTGAGGGGAAGGCCTCAAATCAACCAAAGGGAACAGGGTTCCCGGTGAGAGGGGAGGGGGACGAGGGAGAAGGGAAGGGGATAGTCCTAAGAACATCAACGCCCGCGGTAACACGCCAACAGGCGCCTAGGGACGGGAGAAACAAACCGAAACGGGCTACGCGGCTACAAATTGCGTCCACCTTCGCCGAGACAGCCCCGCAATTGCTGCGGTGGTACGTAGCAGTCTCGGGAGCGGGTGTCTCGTTTGTCTCGAGCGAAACGAGAGCGTCGCGAGAGTGCGAGAATTACAAGGCCTGCAGGGAGACACAACCATCCCTCTCCTTCCCAACAGCCTACGCCCTGGTCTCGTTCATCGGTCTTCAGCTCGCTTCGTTAGCGCGTCTGTCCTCCTCCCGCCAAGCTAGTTCGCGCAGCATTGCGAGGGTTCAGATGTGAGGTGCCGAGCAACTATCTTCCTGTGCGTTTTGTTTTGTAGTGGTCTAGCCGCCGTGCTGCTAGTTGGCTTGTAGACGTAGCACCAGTCTGCATGGTTCCTAGAGCATGTGCTCAGTAGCTGCAGGACTCAAGGAAGCAATTTATATCATTTCTTTTGCTTACTACATATCCTTTGCAGTGTGTCCATTCGCAGAAATTTGTGGCATCGAATCCTGGCCGCGGCGACCGCATTTCGATGGAAGCGAAATGCTTAGTCCCGTATGCGTAGATTTGGGTGCAGATTAATGAACTCCAGGTGGTCGAAATTTCCGAAGCCCTCCACTACGGCGTCCCTCATAATATTAACGTGGTTTTATGAATTCATATCGCAAAAATTACTGTTATACTGGTCGAAACAGTCGTGGCAACGTACAGCAGTTTTCATTTTCGATAGCAATAACACGTCGTGATAAGAGCGACGATGTGTACCCCGAATTCCTTGAGCTATGTACAATAAAAAGTAATTAAGGAAAACAAATTGGGTAAGGGAGTGGCGGCAGTGAATTCCGCCTAGTCGGCCAATCGCGAGAGCTTGTTCCGTTCTCTCACAAAACACGATCACGTGAGCAATGGCAGATAATTGCAGGGCTAACTATATCACGTGATAGTGCTAGCTAATGATAAATTGCATCTTAACATATGCTGAAAAAACGCTCATGATATTTTATTGCATTATGATTACATTCAGTTTCTTAGAATACTAGCCCGACTTCATCTGTTGATATCTAACCTCTATCACATGACCATGGCACTAAACGAGATCGGTCCACTGGTCGTAATGTCAGTAAACGAATTGTTCGTTTGTTAATAACGCGTGTTCATTTCAGACACAGACAGACAGACGTCCATTGTTCTTAACACTAAACAAAGCAATGTCATGCTCGCGCTTTTAGACTAAACAATAAACTAAAACACGTGTACGCCAAGGTTAATTTATTCCATCCCGAATTTTTATGAACTAACTAGAGTGGCAATGCATGGAAGCCGTAATTAGAAGCCGCCACCTAGTGCTCACCGGCGGAATGCCAAATCCACTAGAGAGCCACGGTTCGTTTAGCACACTAGCTAGAAAAATATATATACACACTGAATATTACTGCGAATGACATCGATGGCACCTACAAAGCGTGAGATGGACAGTGGTGTGACATCATGGCGTACCTCGCAGAACGGACAGGAAGCGTTAAGCGAGAATCTTTGTCTTCACACTAATGCACACTGAGAGAAAGAAAGAAAGAAAGAAAGAAAGAAAGAAAGAAAGAAAGAAAGAAAGAAAGAAAGAAAGAAAGAAAGAAAGAAAGAGAAAGAAAGAAATAAACTGCTTGTCCCTCGGTCGACGGAGGGGCGCGATGGTTTCTGTCACGCCAACTAAGACGAAGCCCAGTCAAATGTGGTCTCTCCGCCATTTTCCTCCAATCTCACGTCACTCCGGTATATATTTTTTTGCTTTGTTCTCCCACGAGGAGAGCAGGAAGTAACAGCCCAGCACGCGAATGTAGGGGAGAGTAAAATATATTATAGAAAGGAAAGGCAGAGTTACGCAATGAAGCTGGCACGCCATATCCTCTTCGTGCTGCATTGTGCGGGTTGCTGGCCTTCTCACGTAAACGCCCTCTGTCGAAAGAAATGGTACTATCACACCCTCTCACACCCTTGCTTTTAGCACTAGCTTTTATAAAGCGCCGGACACTTCTCGCGTCATTTATTCGTTTCCTAGGTGGAAATGAAGGTGTTGACGCTAAAAGCAAATTGAAAATATTTGGGTTGCTCCGCGGGCACGGAAACGAACCGGGGCTTGAGTGCCCTCCTACCGCGGCGATGTCGTTGCGTCCCACATTACGTTACATTACTTACGCGCTTTGTGTACGTGTAGGTGTCGGTTTCCCCGAGTTCGCCTGGGGATTGAAAAAGTAGAAATGCAGAGTTTAATGAACGATCATTCTTCGATGCGAAAACGGTGGTCGACCTTTCTCGCTACAGCGCTAGTCCAGCGGCTTCAATAACTATTACTAGCCAGGTAACCTGTTATCATCTATTGCCATAGAACGAAAAATTATAGGAATAACATTAAAAGTCCGAGGACGGCAGAATGAATCAAGGAAGGATCAGGGGTAGTGGATATCCTACTTCACATGAAGCGAAAGAAGTGGACCTGGGCTGGCCACGTCATGCGTGGGGCAGAGAATCGGTGGACCGTAAGAGCAAGAGAACGGTTACTGAGGGATGGAAAACGCAGTCGATGAAAGCATTGAGTTAGATGGAGCGACGAAATTTAACATTTTGCAGGAATAAACTGGAATCAGCTCGCACAGGATAGTGTAAACTCGGGATCACTGGTAGAGGTCTTCGTCCTGCTGTGGACATAAGCAGGCTGAGAATGAGGATGATAGTAATGATGAGCTCATTGCAACATTTGCTTCAGAGCAAAATATTCTTGTGCGTTTCGCTCGACGACTAACTCCGTCTTTATTTGTTGCATCCTCCAGTTCTATTTTTTTTTTGCCTTGCTTTTTTTATCCCTTTGCGCCTTTGATAGTGACGGCAACATATTCAACCACTAGCGCTGGTGTAACGGTCATGGTGTTCGAGTGCTGACCCGAAGGTCGCGGGATCGAATCCCGGCCGCGGCGACCGCATTTCGATGGAGGCGAAATACCAGAGGCCGGTGTGCTCAGATTTAGGTGCACGTTAAAAAGCCCCAGTTGTCGAAATTTCCGGAGCAATCAACTACGGCGTCTCTTCATAATGATATTGCTGCTTTAGGACGCAAAGCCCCAGCAATTATTATGACACCACAGCCGACAGCTTTTCGGCAGCCCTTTTCTCCCAATTAGTTTCTACATATTCAAGAACGATAACAGGTCAACGGTTTGTTTAAGCTATCAGCTCACAGTCTCAAGCGGGCATGCAGTATCGTTCTCGCAACATTAAAGTACTGCACGTAACATACTGGCCGCATTCATGGTGAAAACACATTCACGTCATTAATGACATTCGCTAAAACACGGTACGCGTTAGGACCTCGCAACTTGCGGCTCTCGGGAGTTCTAGCTAAAATTTCGGCGTAATTACACTCGTGCATGTTTTCGAGCACGCAGGCAGTTTTCCCCGCACTGCACGCTCAACGTTAACTACCACACTCCAATTGTAAAACAAAGCAAGAACCGCGTCTTTCTCGACGGGTTAAGACTCTGGAACGACTGGCGTTTCTTCCGGCTGCGGGCGTGTTTCTCCGCAGTTTCCGCTTAATGCGCACGCATCAGCGGAAGCGGAAAATGCGCCGCGCCAGCTCCTCCCGCTGAATGCGGGTCATCAGCGTTTACCGCTAAACGTCGCCTCGTGCTCTCCTTGCATCGCGTGTCTGTAGACATACACGCTTTCTAAGTAATGGCGATAGCAGTGCTTATTCAAGCAAAGCTTACGTGACTCGTAGATTTCGGTGGTGGTGCGGTACGCGACAAAGCCGGCGCAGTTGTGTGCACAGATATGCGGCCATCGAATGGGCGCCGGTCGCATGCGTATTTGTGTGCGCGTTTTTTTTTTTTTTTTCAATAAATGATGCTCTCTCGATCGTAAGCTTGACGGCTATCAGACGTTTCTGAAATGGCGATCTGTTCTTATATCGAGGTGACTTGTCACTTGAAGTTGTCACGTTTCGTTGTTGCCTAGATATGAAGGCATGACCGTCTTTGTTGCTTGTGGCAACTGAAGTGTTGCTAAGCGGATCAAGGTCGTGTATGGAGGCCCAATCCACGGCATGGAGGAAGGAAACAGGAGGCAGCATGACGCTATACGAAATGAATAAATAAATAAGTAAATAAATAAATAAATAAATAAAGAACATTAGTACGTGAAGTACGCACGCGCCCAGCATCGCTCGACCCATTTTCCCGATAGAGCGATGGCTCCTGTATACTACTTATAACATTGACGCATTCGTGGATACAGACCATGTTGAATCATACGCGCCACATGATGAAATAAAGGCAACATGAATGTTTCCAAAGCAGGACATAAGGTCACGCAATGTAGAACGGGAAAGCACGCAGAAACCTTCAGCAAATGCTGTTAAGCGTTGGCATTCTCCCGACATTGCATTTTGATTGAGCATAGATGGCGCCACTGCCTGTGCAATATGGCGGCGCCCATGACGCAAGAATGTATAGGCCTGGCTTTCCACAACATATTTCTGTCGAAGTAATGAAATTATTATTATCAACAAAATGGGCATCTGCGTATGTTCCCGTGTTGCCTTACGTAGGCGTAGTGGGCCCTTCGGTGATTCGCAAAAGTAATTATGGCGTAGTGCCCACCTAACAATGTACTTGCAGTAGGCATTCTAGGATAGTTTGAAACGGCCAATGTTAGGCGCACAGTCGTTCGTTTCCTTACGGCACGGTTGAGGCATGCACCGAGAACCGAAGCTAGGCTATCAATTGAGAAGGCGATGCACACGGGGCTTGGTTACGCTATCGCGTTGTACTGTTGAAGGCGAAGCTCAAGCGTCCTCCAAGTATTATTATTATTATTATTATTATTATTATTATTATTATTATTATTATTATTATTAGTAGTAGTAGTAGTAGTAGTAGTAGTAGAAATCTTTCATGATAAAGCGGCACGAGAGCTGCCGCCATATTTCTTTAATTCAAGTTAGGCGCACCATACCGCATACGACGACCAGTGCTGTCGAGAACGCTGCGCTCGATTAAACTGGGGCTTGGTTCGATAATGGGCCAAGGTTGTACTGCCACTACGGGTAATGCGACGCACACAAACTGAATTACAATATTTTGCCCGTCTACCCACGTGGCATACGCTAGGCAAACCAGATCGTATTTCCCCATTCCTTCCGCCGCCTGCAAATAAACCCGTGTCCCCACGGAAGTTCAGGAATAGCAACGCGCATGCGTTGCCAGATCTGTTTGTCGACTTCACCGACGTGATCATTAGTTCGTGAACACTGAGCTGCATCTGTATTATGGGCAACATTGTTTGACTTCTCCGACTGCATTACTCGGTGAAGTATGTTGTCACAGTTGAGCTTCGCACTGTGTCTCCAATGATCGAGTCGTGAGTTGACTCGTTCCACTGTTCTGCATGTACGATTTCGAACCGTTTTTAGAGTGCTGCCAATCGTTTGCCGGCTACAAACGATTGGCAGCACGTCGGCAAACACACGTTGCGAGACACAATTAGTCAAACGTGTGTTTCTGGATTAAGCTTGTTTGCAGGACGTGGCTCTCTTAAGCGCATAGGCGATCGCGGAGTGCGCTGTCTGCATGAAATGTTTCTTAGAAAGTGCGGTAAAACTTCATTTTTTTTTAGGAGAACGAGGGTAATACAAATCTTAGATGGCAGAAATCTTAGATGTCGAACGGCGTCCGTCATAATCATATCGTGGTTTTTGGGGCGTTAAATCCTAAAAATTATTATTATTACCGAAATATACAGAAAGAAAGGCGAGACAACAAAACAAAAGAAAAGCAAATGAAAGGTTATTCACTTCAGGTTTTACGTAACATGGCGGCTTCTACTTCCGGTCTCGCAG